>NC_091118.1:164297880-164657880 GCF_040183065.1 Periplaneta americana | reverse complement strand
TTATTATTATTATTATTATTATTATTATTATTATTATTATTATTATTATTATTATTATTATTATTATTTTGTGTCTGTTCTCACAATAACATACTCGAATGTTAGATTTTCTGCAACATGGATGGCATGGTCGTCGAATCTCGCCTACGCCATTATGTTTTTCTGGTTGTCAGTGTGGTATTGTATCAAGCACAGATGGATACTCAATTCTGAGAATCAGCAGATCCAATACTCTTATACTTAGTCTGTCATGAATTGGACGGAATAATAATAAAATTGTAGTACTGTACAATGTTAGTGCGTGCGCTTGTGTTTTTTTTTATATTTATAGGCCTATATGTTGCGTAGGTAAGTTTTGTTTCGCTTGTTTTTTCTTATCGAAATTATTGAGGATTTCTTTAATTAATTGAACAATTAAAACGTTTGATTTAAAACATACAGCATAACAGATGCTGGGGCCATAAATAAAGAGACGGTTTGAGTTTAATAATATGCTGCAACAATATAATTAAAGTTATCACATACAAACAGAGGCACATTCTAACCTTTAAAATAATTAATTGTGAAAACCAACTGAATATAAAGTAATGACCGGTGTCAATGATTGTAGTTACTGTCAGCAAAATGTTATGTAACTTATAATTAATAGGTTAAAAAATCATTATTTATCTCTGTACTACATTTCGATACATGAACGAATTACAGATAAAAGCTAATCTCTTGCAACATCGGTTCATTAAAATATGGATAGGTCAATAAAGTAGCGACGAGAATTAAATGAAGCAAACGTGAGAATACAAAATGCATTATAGCGAGAAAAATCCAGAGCGCCTTAATGACGTCGTTAGGTTTGATTAATAAGTCTCCATATATTGAGTGCAATTCCTATTTCGTACGCAGCTTCATTTATGTGTTGTATTCACTTTCGAACTGGTAACAGTAAGCTGATTTACTGCCATGCTTTCTGATCAGTAGTCCGTGGAGTTATGACTAACGATGCAGAAGATCAAGGCTTCAATTAATCAGCCAGATTCCCAAGTAGAATTAAGTATGGGAACAATACAATGGGAATTAAATTGTAAAATAATAACCGTTACGGGATGGACTCTTCTCTTTTCGTGAAAGTATACCACGGAAGACTTATTGTTTATATTGGACTATTTAATGCAGACATGTTTCCAAACACAATGAGCTACTTGTTTATAAAGCTTGATGCTACACTTAAATAGCGAAATGAGACAATTTTTGACTTGAATATGTTTGTTCATAAGTTCGGTCCACAAAAATTGTTTGTATACATCTGAAGTCTGCGTAATACCGTTGAGAGTGAGGTCGCCAGTGTCGATGTTTACATGAGAAACTTCGTTGACTGCGGGACGTGAGACGAGTTGCGGGATCGCAAGCATTATATTGTTTGTGTTGCATGTTACAGAATGTATGGACCAAAGATTATTAAGGCAATATTATTTGAAGCAAAAATGGAACCGATTTCATGAAGTCGAACAGGATTACTTTTTTATTTATTTTTATTTTTTTAAGTTGATTATTTACCGACGCTATATCAACTATGAGGTTATTCAGCGTCGATGAGATTGGTGATGGCGAGATGGTATTTGGCGAGATGAGGCCGAGGATTCGTCATAGATTACCTGGCATTCACCTTACGGTTGAGAAAAACCTCGGAAAAAACCCAACGAGGTAATCAGCCCAAGTGGGGATCGAACCCGCGCCCGAGCGCAACTTCAGACCGGCAGACAAGCGACTGAGCCACGCCGGTGGCCAGGATTCTTTGAAGTCTTTCGCATCCTACAATAATATGTATTGTATTTTATTTAATATTAATTATAATTATTATTACTATATACTGGTACTGCATTATAAATTACAATTACTGATTTTTCTGCTCTTTCTACACATTTTCTAATAGAAGAAGAGACCTCCCCTTTCTTTATGTCTACAGAATTTCATCCTGCTCTGAGAAATATAAATTTTAGGAGATGGTTTCTTCTTTGGAGTAGTTTCCATATTTTCTCACAGTTCCACATTACATTCTGTGTGACAATTCCACACTCACATTGTATATTATATTACAAACTTAGTTGTATTAAAATTAAACTATTAATTCAATGCACAGTATATTTTCTGTTATAACTAAATTAATCAGTAATAAAATATAAAATGCCTGTACAAATTATAAACACGCAACACAACTGCAGTCAAGACCTACTGATCATACCAGACTGAGTCACAGATGACAGATCATACGTAGATTGATAAATTGTTCTTCTACGGCGACTGTACAATGTACGGCTAACAGTCAGTTCATGAAGACGCCACAGGTAACGTGAGCTGAAATGAGTAGCATCTAGTCAGCAATGTATGCAATGGATGGGGAAATGAACTGGCCACTCTACCCCATTATCTCCTGGCTTAGTTTCCTCATGAGTGATGCCTAGTTGGTGTCACTTGTGGGGTCCAGACATGTCTTCGGACAGTTGACTAAACAACAACAATGCTGAAGTGTCATCCCAGAAAGCTGACCGACACATTTTCAGGCCAGTTTTGCCGCGCCTTTTCTGAACTACATGATTTATTCCCAGTGAAGTAAACGGCGATAGACAGATGAAGATCAACGTGTTTAACAAGACCTTGAATTGGAGCGGGTGCCGTCATCTAACGATACGCAAGCGGGAGGAAATTGAAGCACGAATTGGAGGGTCGCGCTGCAGCCGAGACATTGTAGCACAATAATGCGAAGCGATAGAAAGTTGGCAGTGGTGACAAATGATTCGTAATGAACCAGGCTACAATCAGCAGTCAACAAGTTAAATTGGAAATATTGACGAGTGAACTTCAATGAAGAGAGAAAATTCACAATGTCGAGGCATATACAGAGCAAATGGGAGACGGGCGGATAAGCAACGGGTAGCAAACGACAGAGCACGATGGTACTAGAGCAACCGATATGTTTACTCTGTATGCACACAAGTTAGCTACTCCAAGGTAGTGGTAGAGTGTGATTTAAAGACCTGTGATTTTGTTACTGTGACAGGTTTCTCTCTGGCTTCGACTGTGGTATAGTTCCAAAAGCACAGCTCCGAGAACTCACCATCTCCGACCGATATGTGACTCATAGCGGTATGACAGATAGGTATGATATGTGACTCATAGCGGTGGCGACTGATGTACGTATATATGAAGTTCCACAGTCCAGGGAACTGCAAGTTAGAAGATTAACTAGAAGGACCACGTAACTGGGACCTAATTAATTTTCGTCCTATTTAAAGGTTAACGTCGACAACTCTTGATACTTATGCTACAATGCACTGACTATATTCTTTCACGAATGATTTATCCAATCATCGTGATAGCGCAGCGCAGAGCGTGAACGTTTATACCCTCCAATTAGTGTTCTTGATAATAAGACGTGGCATGTGTATATCAATTCGCAGACATCTGTCGGCTCCTGATGAGAAACATATATAATCGCCAAGAATAATCCTAAATCTGAACACTTCTCTAAACCAATCAGAAGAATAACAGGCAATCTAAGGTCAACACAACCACTCCTACAGAGCGACTGAACTGGACTGCCAAGCATGCGGGAGACGGTCTGTCGCGTGTAGCATGGCCTTCGTGCCGGTCTCGCGCCGTTCGGTCGGCCTACATTATGTAAGTGAACGCTCTGTACTTACAGGTTCCATCATTAGGACAGACAGGTATGACCAAAGAAGTCTCTTACTCTGTTCGACTTGTTATGTCTGGCTACTCCAGACAACTGAGTCTTTTCTTTTTAGTTCCTAAGTGTAAAATGTGTTCTCTTTCTTTCTCTTTCTCTCCCAATAAAGTCAGACAAATACATAGGTAGATTCTATGTGCAGCAAACGATTTCATATTTTTATAGTTAGGAAAATTGTATGATTAGTCAACAGTCCGAAGACTGGTTGGGACCTCATAAGTGATATCAATAAGACATAACTCATGAGACAACTAAGCCAGGAGATAATTAAGTAGAGTAGTCAGTTTCTTTCTCCCACAGGAAAGTTGGAGGTCATAATATTTTCTTTCTTTTTCGTTCCCCCCCCCCCAAAAAAAACAAGCTGTTCAAATTGTCTGATATTAGCACAGTCTACTATATACAGTCGCGAAGCTTGAGGTGTTTTTTTGCAAATCTCGTGATAAAGCGCTCCAAGCGGTTAGCAACTAGAAACAATAGACTGTCCATGGTCGACTTTGGACTGTGTCGTATTTCTATCGAGTGATAGCTCGTTGCGTATTTCACATTGATGCTTGTGAAATGTTCGTTATTGGTTATAATGAAAATGTTAATGGCTAAAATATAATAATTGGAATAATAATATGGGACAAGGAGGAGACGTTTGTAGTGCTATAAATTGTAGCAACAGTAAGAGAAAGAGGCCAGAGTTATCCTTTTTCCGATTTCCGAAAGATTCAGAAAGGTTCCTAGGTTTCCACAAGAATCTGTGCAGAAACAAAACTCTTAATTTTGAATTTCTTTGTGACTGTTAGAATATATTATATCCTTAAATTTCACAATGAAATGTTTCAGTCTAACCGAAAGGACATTAGATACCGATTAAAGTTCTGTCACTTAGGCTGCTAAATTTCCAGAGAAATAAAGGTTAGGTATACTTTTTTTTCAGAGGATATATTTTTAATTGTAGCTATTAATTTTGTTATTCTTTTTATGTGTTATTTTACTAAAGACGTAGAAAAATTAAGTTTGTTTTAATGAAATTTATTGATCACGTTTTATGTTCAATTCTGGTGGGATTATTATTGCTTAGGCCTACTTTTTTTTTTTCAAAGGATATGTTTTTAATTATAGCTGTTAATTTTGTTGTTATTTTTATTTGTTGCTTTACTAGAGACGTAGAAAAAGTCTGTTACAATAAAATTTATTGATCACGTTTTATTTCCAATTCTGGTGTGATTATTATAGGTTAACCTCATCCCACTTTGTTAACTATGTAAGCCTACACTACAAGTACCGGTACACGTAAGTTACTCCATTAATTCATATTTCCATTATTATTATTGGTGTAAAGGAAAATGCAAATTAATCTTTATTGGTTTCATAGTTAATTATCGCTATAATCTTGAATGAGTGAAGCCATTATAGTAAATTTCAGTTCGTTTTGCACAAAGAAAAATTATATTAACTTATTTCTTGCAGGTATATTCGAGTTTATGGTGGAATTTAATATACTTCATTAAAATAATAAATTAACTTTATGCATTTAATATTTCAATAATGGAAGGAAGGTGTTAATTTTTCCAAAAGAACACGACAACGAAACTGTAACATATTTTGTCGTCTGCTAGGAGAGAGATCTACGATGATGAGGCGATAGTAGCGATCCTAGTGGTGGGCAACTACCCATGTTTGCATTTTTACTACATATTGAGCTTCGCGACTGTATATAATAGACTGTGATATTAGTCTGTATTCTCCACATATAGGCTCATTACATGCGTTTTCAGATTTGCACGGTGAATGTGATCAGAAATATACTTTTTAGGTAGTTCACTTTGTACTATAACTTAACATTTCCAACGTATCAGAGCTACATACAGATTTTATTACCAGGGCAGATAGGTATGACCAGGAAGATGGCTTACTCTGTTGAGCTTGCTATGTCTGGAAGGACATTTATTGACTAGAACAGTCTGGAGTGTCATAAAACATCCTTCTTGTGCAGGTCAGTGTATATGCAGTATTCAATATGCTAACATGGTAATGCAGTTATCTGAAATGATAATGAGTAATGACAATGTAAAGCCAAATATTTGGATAAAACCTTCTTTACATACTCTTTAGCCGCTACAATGTTATGGTATCCACGTGTCTTTGGTAAGAGGTCTTCAGGTAACTGGCTGGATAATAAATCAACATGTATACTGACTCACGATGTGAAGTCTCTAATGTATGCAGTGCGTTGTGTACAAGTGGGTTAGTAGAAGTAACGCGTGTAATAGCCTTAAACCAATAGCAGAAATGTGAGTGACGCCATCCGGTTATTACACAGATCTCTATCATTTTCACATCTGTCAGCAACTACCACAATTACACATTATAGTGCATTTACGTAAGAGAGAGTGTGAAGGATCGTACTAATAAGGATTAGTTTTTGCTACTTCGATTAATCGATCTTGTTTAAAATGTAGGTTGAAAATCAGTCCATTTATTATTGTCATCGTCACCGTTATCACCATTAAGGAGAGGAGATCGTGAAATTTATTTTTTCTTCCTAATTGGGACACAATTTTCATTTTTATTTGTAGAAATATCATTACTGTAACAACTTAAATTTGAGATAAGATTTGGAAAAAATGGGACCCAAATTAAAAAAAAAATACCAGGATACGGTAATTCACTAAAATGAATATATCTCAGTCATTTTAAAAGATAAGCTCAAGATTTCTATGACTTTTACTCCTAAAAGCACACTCTTTAAAATGTCTGTACCACAAGCTTGATATTGGCTTTCAAAAAGTTAAGATAAACAATTACATTTTAAGAATGATTTCAGTGTATGTATATATATATATATATATATATATATATATATACACACACACTGAACCTTCATATTTCTATGAATGTACCTCTAAAATCAGGTATGATTTCAGTGTATATATATACATATATATACACTGTATATATATATACACTGAACCTTCATATTTCTATGAATGTACCTCTAAAATCATTCTTAAAATGTAATTGTTTATCTTAGCTATATATATATATATATATATATATATATATATATATATATATATACACACTGAACCTTCATATTTCTATGAATGTACCTCTAAAATCATTCTTAAAATGTAATTGTTTATCTTACCTATATATGAAACCTCAATATATATATACCTCAAATGAAACAAAGTAACAAATTTCAGTTACCCAGAAAAACTTCCACTCGTGATGATAAATTTAGGAATTTACGAGTTTAAATGTTGACTCCACGTTTGTCTTCAGGTAAACGAAAGGAGGAGGTGAGAAGTTCTCAGTTATCCTACTCCTTGGGCTGGCTAGAAACAGACCAAATCCGTATCACTTATCAACTTTCATCTGAAGACTTATTATTAGATGCTTATTCCTATCTCAGAATTAATCAAAATGCTTTGTATATTTGTATTAGTGTAATTAAAATATTTAATTTAACTTCCTCCGGATCTGTACAGGTAGGCATTATATAGGTGTTAATGCAAAAATTTCGATTTTTCTGTAATAAACTATTAGCCTGATATCGCACTCGGCGAAGATTCTTCTGCGAATACTGAATCGATGTTGATATTCTAAGATGGAAGGACAGTTGGAGGAAGAGAAGTTTGGCTTCAGAAAAGGAAAAGGTACAAGGGATGAAATTTGGACTACTACGAACAATAGGCGAAAGATACCTAGAGAAGAATAAATAAGTGTAGGCCTATACAGTATTTGTTGATTTAGAAAAGACGTTTGACAGAGTGGATTGGAACAAACTGATGGACATCCTGAAGAAAATAGCGTACGTGCGTATTTATTGTCTTTCTTTCTTTCTTTCTTTCTTTCTTTCTTTCTTTCTTTCTTTCTTTCTTTCCACATGCTCTATCCACAGTACCGACAAGTTTCATTTTTTAACTCTTATTTTCAGTTTGTAGCTCATTTGTTACGGCCTAGTTTTCTTCAGTCGGTCATTAAATTATTGTACTCTGCCGACAATTTTAAAAATCGTATCTCTTTATTCTATAATCAGTCGTCCGGTTTAGAATATCTTGAAGCTATTGAGTGTATAGAGCTTCCCATACTATGTAAGTGACCGACTGACCGCTGTACTTGGTTAGCTACGTAGGTTAATGATGGGGCTACCACCCGTGGATACCTAGACAAGCCCTTCTTCATATTTAACAGATATTAATTATTCTTCTGACGTCATTCCCACTCTTGTTATTCTATTTGTGTGGATCTGTCAAATGAAATGGTTTAAAAGTGTAATTATATTATAGCACATATTAAGTTTTTAATTTCAGCCGAATGACTAGTCTTTAATGTTTCTAAGCCGGACATCCGACTTCGATACATGGAGAGAACAACGAAATGGGGAGCATGTTTTCTCGAAATATTCCAGTTACCTCACTCTCCATTGCACAATTTCGTTACACCACTTCAGCTTTGATATTGCTGGCGCAAAAACAAATTATATAACAACGTATCATCTTCCGAAAACAATTACCTGAAGTTCCTACATTGAAATATATCATACAGTTTAATGTCGCCCCTGAGAATTTTAAACCATTATCTGAATTGAAAAAAATGTACTTGGAGCCAGAATTCTAAGAAGACCTCAAATTTTCCGAGAATACCTTCATCCTTATTACCGATTAGTTTGATTCTTCTGCATTAAATTTAGTAATGGAAGTCTGAGAGCTTTTTTCTTCTCTTAAGGGTCTTGTCCTCCAATTTAGCCTATATTTTCCTGACTTGTTCTTAAGAGGTGAAATTGACTAACACCGCTGGAGATTTCTTGCTTATTGAAATCGATCAGTTTTAGTAATTCTGAAATTGATATAGTTCTTGATTACACCTTGAGCACTACGTTAGTCCATAATTATGGTACGTTGAATGGGATATCCCCATTTATAATCTGAGAAATCCCCACTAGTTTCAAACCTCAGTCATTTTGTCAGTAATCACAGTACCAGTGTTAAACTTCGTTTATAATCATCATCATCATCATCATCATCATCATTATCACTACCACCACCACCACCACCACCAGACTTTATGTAGGTAGGCATGTTGATCTGTTTACAGTCTCTAGAAAGTTCACCCTCTCAATTAGTTTGAGGTTGATAGACATCTCGTTATCATCTGACTTCGTAATTTATCATTATTTATGGAATCACTTCGGTGATATTCTTAAAATATTTGCACAGCAATCTAGTTTCTTTTATATCTGTGTTAATTAAAAATACCCCATTGTGTTCGCATATTTAAAATTATTTTATGATCTCAAAGTTGGTATGCTGCCAAGGAATGGAAGTATGTATCATTCTTATATCTACTAACACAACTTTTCTTCATTTGTTCGATGAAATGTTCAATTTTCACATACTTAAATTAAGTCAAGCAATGATATCATCTTGTAAAATGTTAATTGTATGTTTTCAATTTTTTGTTTACATTTTGTTGTATTTTTCCACGAATTCTTTTAAGCCCATTTAGTTTCATGCTTATTATCTTCTTTCATATAGTATGATGTATGGTTGCTTTCTAATGCCAAGCAGTTGGTGATTAATTTATTGGCTCTTCTCAATTTGTCTTAACGTAACTGATACCCATGTTTAATTTCGGGACTTCGTACTCGAAGATTATACAAGTGGCTTAATTGACCAGTGATATTAGGAATATATATATTCACATTCTTCTCATTCTTCTCCAAAAGAGATCTACCCAATCTTTATCCGGGTGAATCTGTTAACAGATGAAAACTGTGTAATTGCAGACTTAGACATATAATTTTTCCTTCATAATCTTTATTTATAAATAAACAGAGCCCTTAAGTACTGTAAATATGACCACTGGCATTACTTCTTCATCCGACAGGAGCCATAAATAGGATTTTTGTTTACCCGAAAAATCCTACAAACTAAGTAATTAAAATCTTATTTCTATTTCATTATAGTATTTTTAAAGTTATTTTATATTCCATTTATTTATTTTTTTTAATTCTATTGCGGAAATTACAATTTAAAATTAAAATTACAAGTTCCACTCTCAAAATTAATAACTGACTTTGAATTTGTTTATTCTTAACGAAAATGTTATGTATCTGTTTTATTTCCATACCTTTAAGCGACATTTTGACTGTACGTAGCTGTGCTACTGGCTTCCGTCATACGAACTGCAAAATAATAGCAAAAGGATCTCTTGAATGGTCACTCATAACTACCACTAACTGTTATCACAAATAAAATATAATAAAACTTTTACATGCAGTGTTATATCGATTAAAGCTTCCTGGGTCAAAACATGTCGACGAGGAGGCGCTTTTAGTCTTCCAGTGTCTCTCAATTTTCTAAAATTATGCATTAAGAATTTTGACACATGGAAAATTCTCTTCGCATATTTTTTGCACTTGTTCGACAGAGTTAGTAAGTAGCCCACATGAGGAACGTCGATTCTTTGTTGTGAGGTAAACCTATAAAAATCCAGTATTCATAATGAAAGAAATCGCTCGTTCTAACTCCCATTCACAGAAAGAAACTTAAGTGTCTTTCATAGGGACTGAGTAAATGCAATTGTTTTGTGTTTATTCTATATTGTATTAGCTTACTGCTATATCTTAATTTATCTTAGGCAGGGCACATAGCAAGAGGCGCGTAACAGAAACTCACAACACGGCTGGGCAAATAAGTGCCGCTTAGAGATAAAGATTAGAATAGAATAACAAGAGTGGAAATGTGGTCAGAAGAGTAAATATTTCTTACAGAGTTTTCATTTATGCATAGAGACTTGACTAGGTAGGTGCCCTCGTTTATAAATACTAGAAACCTCTACAGACTCCAAAAACGATGTGGGTAGTGACATGCACTCATGGCATACACGAGTTCCCAACTCTGATTCACCTGCAACTCGTCATAAGCCATATTTAACATTCCCATAAATCTTTTACAATTTGCGCTGACGAAGCTGAACTCGATTACTAGTGTCGGGAATGACTTTTGAAGCGACAAGCCATTCATTGCTTGTTCGAGGCTTCTGATTAGGTCCCACTCTCAGGCCATCTGACGCCAAAACCATCGCCTTTAATTTCTGCCCTTGTTCCTTCTCTCATCTTATTTGAGCTGATAGAGCTGAACTCGGTCTCTGCGACATATAATATAGCATCGGGAGCGTCATGTGAAGCGACAAGCAACCATTACCTTGATCGAGTTGCAGGATCAGGATCCATTTCCAGCTCATCTTATGCCAGAAAAACCCCAACTATTCTGTCTCGGTCTGTTACAAACAAGAATAATACATGGCCTTTCCCACATTATGCACTCAGAACCGATCTGACCATATTTTATTAGAGCCATCTCACACCCAATTGACTGGCCTTTTACAACTCAAACTGTCTCTGGCTTTCCGTGGTTTTCCTAAGGCGCTAAGACAAATATCGGGATGAGCGCTATAAGAAATGGGCCACGGACCTACATTTTCAAAATTAAAGCCTTCTATAAATCGGAGCCTTGGCTTTCACATGTTGTCTTCGATACTCTAAAGCAGGGATGTCAAAACGCCTGCATTGCGTGCTTTCAAGAACCCGCACAACATTTCCTTAAGAGCGGTGATTGTACTCTATCTTGCTGAAATGTGAACCTTGTTGGATTTGTATTGCTTGTAGTATGAGCACGTAAAACAGGCGGCTTGACATTCCTGCTCTAGGGTGAATTTAATCGAACGTCACTCGCACAGCGCAAGGGCTCGGATCCCTACTCTTGCGAGGACTGCGACGCCTTCTCTCCCCACTCGCTGTGCAGACTTTTAACATCCTCGGCGATCCTGCCCTGTTGCTGTTCTGTCATGTTTCGTATCCCCCTCTTGTAGTAGCTATTAATTTACGTCCGTTTTCGGCTTTTTTCTTCAAAATTCTCCAGTGTTCCTTCAAATGGAATAGCGAAATTGGAGTGACACAAGTGGCCAACGGGCTTGGAGCTCACACAGACTCTCCTTCTCAGCCCCAATTTGCCTTGAAAGGCCTTGTTCTCTCATTTATTTGTTCTTTTTTTCCATTTCCCCCATTCATTCATTGATTCAGACCCCAAAGCTTTAAGATATTCCAAACTGGACGACTGATTATAGAATACTGTGATACCATTTTTAGATTAGGATAAGGAAACACAAAAAAATTAAATACGTAGAATATATCCTCAGTTGTGATCAGAACTAAGTGTCTGCTGTGTGAATTAATTATGAATACGGGTCGATTATTTTACCGCGACGTGCCGTGGGTACTATCCAGCTCGCTGACTACAATTCACATATAACATATAGGCCTGCAGTAACTTCATCCGTTCAGATATTTTATTCTTGTCTTGAGCTAAAGGAAATGTTCAGAAGACATTAAGGCACTTTACGGTCGCAGTTCTTTAATGCTACCATGAAACTTGACACTGGTACTTAAAATAATAACAGCACTCGTAAATAAAACAGGTAAGCCAATCACTTTCCAATTATAAGCGATGTTGAGAAATGCCACAATAAACTCTTGTTTTTTCTATGATGTGAAAAAAAATTCTTTCACTTGTACTAGCAATTAAATCCATTTGTAAGACTAGTTAAAAACGGATAATTATATAGGCCTAGACTTTAAAAATTCAGTGGCAGTTATTGCTAAACTCTAATTCTACAAAGATTTAATTTACGTTAATTTTTATAAAGGAACTCCGTCTTAATAGCAGAGTTTTGTCTCTTACAAAATTGAGGGTGAGAACCTTTCATTATTTTATTTAGAGCGCAAGTATATTTCGCGAACCTTCGTAAAGAATGAATTTTATCTTAATATTTTGTTTTTAAAACATTTTGTAAATATTCGAATATACGGTACCGTCACATAAGATTAAAATGTGGAGGACTTCATTGCGCTTCATTTCCAGATAAGGTGAGTTTGAGACATGAAATGTAGAATAAATACGTTCAATGCTTAATAGAAATCATCGTACAGAGAGGAAAACTGAAAGCGTGCATGACAGAAACCAGTTCTTCGATACCAAAGATTCTGAAAAATTCTTCACCTTCGATTACACTCTTATAACACCTGTATAATCACGAGTGAACTATTAAGTTATTTAAATTAAATAAATAACAACTTCACTGTGTTAATATTTAAATTATGGTGTTAATTTACCTGATTGACTAGTTCCGATGTTATTTCCATCATCTTCTGAATTTAATTTAAATAGTTCACTGATTCTGAAAAGTGTATTTCTGAAAAATCTCTAACTCAATTTATTTTAGCATGGAAAAACTTCTTAAATGCACTAAGTATAAAGATAATGAAAAAGTAGTACCTTTACAAGTGCCAGTCATTGATGAGGATGTATGTTTTTCTCTTCATATATTTTTTATATACAGCTATATAATTTACTCTCCTTCTCTGTCGTCAACATTTTAACCACGTTTTCCAAATAATGATCTTGTCTTTGTTCACTTGTTTTATAAAACTATTAAAATTATGATCAACCGGATGGACACCGCCCAAGCAAGACATTTCAGTCAACGATTACTGATCAGCATCTTGTTTCCCTCTGCAAGGTCAATCAATTTACAAGAGAGAGACGAACTTGCCCGCTTTCTTTCTTTGTCACGAAGCGTACCGAATGCTGGCTTCATGAATCACAATGCAACGTCATTTCCAAGTAGTGGATTCACATTATTTCAGAAGAACTAATGACATATCTCATATTTCGAGTAATATTTTTTATTCTGATTTCCACATTCCGCAACAGCCATTTCTCTAACACCGGCAAAGTTGTTAATTAATTAATTTGTTAACGACTATAAATTTAATATCTAGACGCTTGAATTAAAGCAATCTTGCAAATCTAGTCTTTCAGGTAAAGCTCCCTGTAAAGCAAATTTGAATAATTTCAAGGGAAAAATTGTTCCGGGACCGGGTATCGATCCCGGGACCTCTGGTTGAACGTACCAGCGCTCTTACCAACTGAGCTACCCGGGAACTCCACCCGACACCGTCTCAACTTTTCCCTTTATATCCACACGACTCGTGTGGGCTGACGAAACGCCAGAGACCCACATCGAGTGCACACAATCTCTGTGTGACTTGGAATTGTGGTTTTCTGTTAACATACACAGTGACGTATATATTATGCAAATCTAGTCTTTCAGGTAAAGCTCCCTGTAAAGCAGATTTGAATAATTTCAAGGGAAAAATTGTTCCGGGACCGGGTCCAACCAGAGGTCCCGGGATCGATACCCGGTCCCGGGATCGATACCCGGTCCCGGAACAATTTTTCTCTTGAAATTATTTAAAGCAATCTTCGTCGTATTTCACGATTAATTTCAACTTTTATCTTGTGCAGTACATAAAATTTTTGAGAGCACGAAAGAGTTGGATGTGGTCCCAGTCCTTGACATTACTAACATCTCATACACTGAGCTAGAAGAATGGAAAACGAAACTTTAATAAGTGGAAACAATATCGAAACCAATCAATGTGCGAATTTCTATTAATGCTTCTTTCCTTGGGTCGTCGGGAATAGCGTTGTGCATTACAGGCGCTATGTTCGATTCAAGTTTGATTAGTATGATGAAGTTCGATATTCGCCGATATTCGCTCTGCACAAGAAGGCCTGTCGTGTTTGTTCCACTTTGTTATAAAAATATCCGCTGTCCTCCATTTCCACCCCTTCAACTTTTAACCGCTTAAAGAGTTTAGCATAGATCTCGGGATTAATTTTTATATGAAATAAGATGAGTTTGTAATGTCTTGGTTGCCTCTTTCATGTTCGAACATTGCAGGATACTAGTCGAAAAAAGTCCACATCTGTGGAGTAACGGTTAGCGAGTCTGGCCGCGAAACCAGGTAGCCCGGGTTCGATTCCCGGTGGGAGCAAGTTACCTGGTTGAGATTTTTTCTGGGGTTTTCCCTCAACCCAATATGAGCAAATGCTGGGTAACATTTGGTGCTGGACCCCGGACTCAATTCACCGGCATTCATCTCATTCAGACGCTAAATAACCTAAGATGTTGATAAAGCGTCGTAAAATAACCTACTAAAAAAACTAGTCGAAAATGTCATCCTTTCCTGCGAAGAGAAATTGAATGCATGATATCCGATTCAGAGACTATCTTCAAGGGGTTCATACTGGGAAAACAGACATACGAAATCCCTACAATTTATTCCAATACCTGAATCATTAGTAATGACACTCGTCATTCAGACTAATAATGAACAATATCGTAAATGGACAGAATTGATTTTATCTTAATATCCTTGTCGATAGAAATTTCAGAGATACTGATCGATTTGTTTTTGTAGCATCATGTTTCGAGTTGGATAACTGGAACAGTGTAATAATTAACTGAGAAAGTCACTATTCTTAAAGAAACCGCAGAAGATATGTCCTTATTTAAGTAAACAGTCACGTAAAGTTCATGCATATTTTATTATATTGTCGATGTTACATGCATTAGGTTGATTCAAAAACAATCACACAAAACTTACAATTCTTTCAATATTGCTACAATTCCTACAATTCTGTGTGTTTGGGTAAAGGGAGATAAGTCATAAAAATGAGTTCGGAGATAAATGAAAATTAAACTTGGAACCTTTAGTACAAATAATTTTCTACACAAATAAAACACATCAACTGCTAGTATTCTTTGATTTTTGCACACCCACTTGTATAATTTAACTTGTGTGATCATCTGGGGAACAAAATTTCATCTGGACAAAAAAATGACTTATACCCCTTTACCCGAACACCACATAATTGTACAGTCATAATTTTATCCCGGCTCCAGCGGCACAGTTCAGCGGCCAACCAGGGCACGCCCGCCCACGGAAGGGTAGTGATAAAGTACGGTACGCAAGATCAGCTACAAAAATGATAAGGTACGTAGTCGAGAAGTGTGGTGTGGTGTGTTCAGTATTTTTAGGTTGTGATTGCATGAGTTATGGTGAAGAAATTGAGTACATAACAAAGAATTTCAATTTAATGTAACTTTATAAAAAAAACGAATCACCTGTCGTAGAGCATTTCGAGAACGCTTTCCAGGGGTTGATCCGCCAAACAGACGTACAGTTCATAAAACAGTCAACAAATTTAAAACTACAGATGTCATATTTTAATAGAAGAAAAGCTTGATGATATCGGTGCTCGATTAGAAAGTTCTCCACGAAAGTCTCTTGCCCAGCAAGCCAACCGCGAGGGGACTGTAGTGCCGGTAGACGAGCGGTGTGTGCCTATGGCCACGGCGCTGCTGAAAGCGAGCCCGGATAAAGTGATAGCTCTGTAATGGGTGTTTATTACTATTTGGAAGCTCTCTTCTGTTGCCATAGTAATAAGTGATTATTTGCTATAGCAAGATGATATTGTCTGAAAACTTTAGAGTGTGTGACGAAGTAAAGATTCGCTTTCTTTTGCACCATTACAAGAAAAAAGACTTAAGTGCAGAATTATTAAAGCTGAAGTTGAAGGAATGATGAACGGATGTACGGCATCGACTTGGTTAAAGCATTTCAATTAAGGTTTTACCAGCTTGACAAACAATCTCGCTGTGGGCGACTACCTGGTGATAGGAGGTCTTCGAACTGCATTGGAAAAAGAACTTACAATCAGGAACTCGAAAACTGGCAACAACACTTCGCCTTTTAAAATCAGATGTTTACAAGCAACCGGCCTCGAGAAGATCCCTAAGATATCTGGTTTTTACGTATATTGGAAAATACACAAGCCCAGGGCTGGGCAGCAAGAGCGGATTCTTCTCTCTCACGGGGAGCCATATGATTTCTCTTCATCCCCTTTCTTCCCCGCCGAACACCGCGCAGCGTTGACTCAGTGACGGATGAATATTAAGCGTCCCCGTTTAGAGTCTGGTTCTGCTCTCGATGCCCAGCCTGCACAAGCCGAACAACAGATGGGTTGAAATTTTCCGACAGCTATTTCAAAATTGTTCATGTGACCGATTTTGGAAGAGATTTGTCGCATGTGGTGAAAAGTAGATCCCTTTGCGCAATCTGTTCAAAATGGTAGGCCTACCATATAATGAACAAGTGAATCCGTGGTTTGACTAAATATATTGTGGCACAAGGCTATGATCTGTGTTTGGTTGCATATTAATGGTAGATTTCCTTTCGAAATCATTATGAATCAAATTTATAACATAATTGTTACTGCATACTCCTTTAAAACTAATGTGTCAGAGGAAAAACAATTGTTTGTATGCATCTGAAGTCTGATTAGTTTAATATGTAGCTAATCGGCAATGTATGCAATGGAGGGGGAAAGGAACTGGCCATCCTACTCCATTATCTCCTGGCCTAGTTGCCTCATAAGTGGTGCCATGTCAGTATCACTTGCGAGGTTCAGACCTGAGTTCGGACATTTGACTAAACAACAACAACAAACAATATCCCACGCAATAAAATAAATTGTAATAAAATTAAAACCTGAAAAAAACTAAAAAATTCTAAAAAAAAATAAATAAATAAATCTCTGCATTCAAAAGATATTTTCTCGCGATTTTAAACTGGTTTTTTGCCCGGCCGTTGACGCCGAATTGTATTCTTAACAAATTGATTGCGTATATGACGACAATCAGTGTAATCGTCCGTCTTTAGTCAACCGAAAGCGAGTTCTCCGTCAGACTGAAAACGCTGTAGTCCATCGATCTGGAACTGGAAGGCGCTGAGGTTTCACTGCATTCAGTTGATAGTCCAGACATTACACTTTCCGATTACTATTCTTCCGTTCGTTGGCTAATTTTCAACGCAGACTACATCTCAGTAATGTTGAAGTCCACACAGAGTTACAAGAATATGATTTCTCCCATATCCAAACAAGTAATATCGCCATCACACTGAATTATACCAAGAAAGATGTCAGAGTTTATTTGGAAGAATGACATGTGTTTGTTATTATTTAAATCTTTAACGAATTAATGTTATGTTCACATTTAAAAACTAGTATGAATGTGTTATGGAACTAAAGTTTCGTAGTCGCATATATAGTTACGAAAAAAAAGTTTTTAATCCTTCTGTCATTTCCCAAGTACGCTTTCATTTCGAGACAGTTATATAATATACTTATAGCTTTTAAAGTCTGATATTAAAAAAAAATTATAACATTCTCTTTTCGTTTCTAAGTGTATTTATGTTTAATGAGATGTTCTGCAACTTCCATTCCAGTCTTAAATGGTGTGTAACATTTAAATTCATGTCTTATAAAGCCGCCTCACTTTATACTGCGTTCAGTAGACGCTGGCAATGATAACCCGAATGTATGGTGCCTTGTAGAGCTTTGTACTGGCTAATGGAGGATTAAAGAACGTCCAAAAATGTAAGATAAATAAAACTCTGTAACAAAAGCACACAGCACACCAACAACCACAATAAACTGGATTTTGAAATATAGTCTAGCAAAGGATATGCTGTCTCAGAGAAACGTTTGTTATGAATCTTAACCAGAACAACTGCATTGCAGCAAAATAATCCGTTAAAAATTTACAGAGAAATCTTAGATAGGATATTTAGCCTATAGCACATTTCCTTTAAATCCAACAGATTTTTCCTCGGAACGGTACAATATTACCTAAGAATTCTCAATGATAAGAAAGAATGATATATTTATTATACCGGCTGAATATTTATGAATGTACTATTTATTTTTGTTATTCCAACAACTGAAGCATCGGTTTTCTTTGTTGGAGAACCGGCTTAAAGTCCCGAAGGAACAATGTGAAAATTGGGGTGGGCGAAACAAAGTTGGGACATGTTTTTTTGTGGTAAATCTATTACTCCTCTCACCTTTTCAACAGTTCTCCATTATCATCTCAGCATTATTCTTTTAAAACAATATGTCAAAAATAAAGGATGAAAATGGTGACTTGCTTGCCTAGGATAGGGACTGATGGTGGGTTTATGTGAGGGCGGCAATGAACCTCCGGGTTCCTTAAAAGCCATAAGTATAAGTAAAAATATGTATTTAATGCTCAACCAGATTGATTAAAAATAATTTGGTTTCTGGCAGACCAGTACAATGTCCCCATAGAGGATTTAAAATTTACAAGTTTTTTACAAACATTTAAATGTTCCCAATTCATAATAGAATTTTCCTCATTATAAATGACACAGTGAAGTGATGGTAAAATACTCAGTTTATATAAATATTCCGCCAGGCAATCGTGTCCTGTGGCATTCCTTATGGTAGCTACAGTGTCTTTACGGGGATGATCAGGAAGTATCTCTGACTTGTCAACAAAACCAGCCCATTTCTTGCAGTCACTCTTTAAGTATAAGTAAAAGTATGTCAAAAAGAAAGATAGGAAATTTACTCCCATATCACTCAGAGAAATTTTCGTCCAATTGTATAATAATAATAATAATAATAATAATAATAATAATAATAATAATAATAATAATAATAATAATAATAATAATAATAATAACAACATAGCTTTTGATTGCACAGAGTCCTATACAGGAACGGATATTTTAAAAGACATATATTTATCACACCACAGTTGAGGGACGATAAACTGCATGTACATTCTATTGCCAATATAATACCATTTCGTCATTATGGAAAGGTGGAGCGATGCACAACCTTTTCGAAAAACAACAGTTTTGAAACTGTTAGGCATGAATTTCGTAATTTTAATTTATGATGTCATGATCCCGCCCTATCTGTTCATGCGACATATTTTCTTCCACAAAAAATTAAGATAGCACATAAATTAAAACATCGTGAAATTCTCAACCGAAGGGCATTTTGTGAAGAGATTTTAAATCACACGATGGAGATGAAGATTTTATAAACACTTTATGGATGTCTGACGAAGTACAATTCCAGGGTCCGGCGTAGAAATTGGTTATCGCTATTTTACACTAAACCTTGTTTTGAAATTAAGACTAGTACTGTCTGATACTACAGCAACAAAAAAAATTGCGGATTATCCACAAATAAGACAGTTTATAAAGAAATAGTGATAACCAATTTCTACGCCCGACCCCCTCCAGCCCAGTGGTAGTCATTTAAAGGACGTCCTTTTCAAGAAATGAATGACAGACTAAATACTTCATGATCTCACTTAGGCCTATGTCATTTGAAAAAATAAATTCTTGAGTCAATAACCAACTATTTATAGTCGTCCGTTCCTCTGCCAGACCTTGCATTAAACACACACTTAAAGATATTATGATTTGTTCCATAATCAGGGAAGATAGGCAAAAGGGATCTCACTGTGAATCTTTTATCAAGACCTACTCTCCAATACAATACCTCAAATACAGCACAGGATGGGTAACCCAAACACGCGCATTTAAAATCAATCGGTTATTTTCATGTGTTAGATCATTTGCAAAGATTTGATTTTTGAATATGTTAGGGCCTACACATTTCATGCATTCTTATATAAATTTCAGGCCACATCATTTCACTTGAAACATAATAATGGTATGTGAGAAATATGATTATTCAAACAAAGACAGAATATCTCAGTTTTAATTGGATTTGATTTTCTAATTGAGTTGCCTTCATTCCGTGCATATTTAGTTAGAAAGAAAGAGAAGATACAACTTTACTAACGAACTTGTTCCTTTACTTTTAAAATAAGATAAGTACATATATCCGTCGGTTATTTTCATGTGTTATTAGATACGATAGAGAGAGAGAGAGAGAGAAACTCATCCGGCCTTAATTAAGGATGACCACGAGGATCCGGAAATGAATAGCAAACAAATACAATTAATTAAATATGAATATTGTTATAAAAATAAAGTGTAATAATTAAGCACCATTGATTATCAATTATAAAATAAAATCTTAGAAGATGACTATAAATTATACTGATAAAAAAAGATTTTATTTAAAATTAGCATATCCTTAATTAAGGCCTTCTGAGAGATATAAATGAAATTGTATAATCTGCAGGGAATCTTTGAGAATTTGCGAGATGATTTTTTGAATTTCAAAAGATGATAATGATAATTGTTTTAAAAAATGATATGCAAATTTTGGTAAAGAGCTCCGAGCACCAAAAAATAAACCTGTCACTGACCAATTGAAGAGAGGGATGTTATACTTGGCACTAAGGTAGGGAATACAAGGTTCATAAATTGCCCTCTTTTCCTGATCAACCTGATGAGCTTGGTTTAGATCTCTCTCCATGCGTATAGTTGAATCTATGATAATAGCCTTTTGTTGTTGCCTGTTTATTGCTATTATATCCGCTCTTCTGTGAGAGTCGTCTTCAGAAATACAGTGGACCTCTTCATGAACTTCCCAACCCTTGTTCCGAAGAAGACAGGCGATAGCTCCACGGACTCTATGATGCCTGTTGTTACGCAATAACTCTCCTTTCCGACAAAAGCCTAACACGTGGCCAAGAGTTTCTGTCTCGTTGCAGATTGGTTCTCATAGTTCTTGTAATAAGCCTACTTGATGATTAACAATGAAAATGACTGTCTCTGCAAATGTGAAGAAACATTACAGACTGCTATCATAAATCTATTTGATTTTTCTGCTTCTAATATAGAAAAAGATTTATATCAGAAATTCTATTTGTTAACTGTGAGTTTCTCTTTTTACTGTTTACTAGGACTACAAAACTATTCCTTAAGTTTATCTGCTAATAATAGACCCTTAAATAATAAATGAAGCGTCGGCTGTAACAACGTTGTAAGTTACAAAATTTTCATTCGGCGTGTTTCCGTGTGTATGTCATGTTACCTTGCTATATTCTTTGGCTTGCAACTGCCCATCAATGCAGTACGTGAAATTTGTCCACTCAAAAGTTTGCTACCCTATAAGAACAACGTTGTACGTGTACACATTTTTACAGCTCCTGTAAATTTTACTAAATGTAACTTATAACGTTGTTCCAGCCGACGCTTCAATTATTATGAAATTGAAAATTCATTTCCATTAACCTTGGGGTTATGCACATTTTTATCTTATAAATCACTTACTTAACATTTCACATACAACGTGCAAAGCTTCCACCAGTGCATTCTAAGTTTAAAACTGGTTGTCATTGCTCATGTCCCTGATGGGCTACTTATCGCAATCCTTCCACTACATGGATCAAGTTCTCTCATGTGAAATTTATAGACGAAAAAAGTGATCTGCAGTGTATATTTACCCTTCACTGTCTCGCTTCCTCTGTCATTAATTTCAACATTGTCGCCACCTCGTGATACAGTACGTCCATAAATAACGTCATTCGAGTACGCCGTGCTTGAGGTTTATTCCAGTGTTCCTCAACCTCTCAACCGGAAGGCTGTGGCCTTTAGGGTGCAGCAAAGTGTAATTAATAATGGTCGCGAACAAAAAAAAATAATAATGATGACCATAGTAATAATAATAATAATAATAATAATAATAATAATAATAATAATAATAATAATAATAATAATATAACTTTATTAGGATTTTTCTACAATAAAGTAGTTATCTTTCACCCAAAAAAATTTTGTTCTCCCATAAATTTCTATCCTCAGCATCTTCTTCAGTTAGATCTCTTCTAGTCAAACTCCTTCTGACGCCATTCATCCATTGTTCTCTTGGTTTCCCTCTTCTTCTCCTTCCCTCTGTAGTCCACTCCATCATTTTCGGTATTCTTCCATTTTTCATCCTCTTTACTTGTCCAAACCATTTTAATCTTCTTTCTTCAGTTACTTCAATAACGTTCTTTTCTACCTCTATAATTTATCTATTTCTTTGATTTTTAATTTTCTTCCTTCTTGATTTTCTTGCCAGAAGTTCATTCCAGTAGCCAATAATTTGTTTGTGCGAGATCGTGCGTATTTGCTTGGTTTCCGCACAAAACCAATTCGCGGAAAGTCTAAAATTACACATTCAGTATTCCCAACCTAACACACATAACAATTTCCCTCTTCTTAACGCTTAAGTGACATATTGATTTTACTGCTTTAGGCTTTTAACATATTATTTTTAGAGACGTTCAGTATAGTAATAATTATAAATTGGAAACTTACCACTGCAATTTCACCTAAATTGCTCTGTTAATTATTGTTTTTAAATATTTGCAAAAATTAAGTAAATTCTACAACTCCACTAAAGTTACTGCAGTCGTGATGCAAGTAACATTAAGGAAGCCGTGAAAAAAACCAACAAGATTCCAGACTCATCATTTCAATGTGCAGAATTAGATGTCAAAGATATTTTCCATTTCTAAACATCTCCTTGACCGGCAAAATTAAACTCGCCGATGTTATTACTGCAATATGTTATATAAATAATATTGTTAAAATATTAAAATGAAAAATAAATCATTACATAACCTTACCGTTTGTTTTAAGTTCGCATTTATAGACTGGGGGGAAAAAAAAAGACAGACGTATATCACGGCCTGCTGGAGTATAGTAAACACAGAAAACATTTTAAAGCAACAATGTTGAAGATAGATATTTTTGTTTTGCAAATTTGCCGTCATTGAACAGAAACCAAGATGGAGATTTCATTGCAACTAATTAGAAATTCCTCTTTCAGGTATGTACTAAATGATCTTCGCACAAAATAATGTACGATACACGAGCGGTATGCTTTCTTTCAATTCTCGGAAATTAAAAAAGCTCAACTACGTTTCGCTTTTTAAAACTTTTCCTCGAACATGAAAACTTCAACATACCGCTCTTGTAACGCATATTACTATTTCATGTATTTTGTAATGTCCAAGATCTGCCCCGTATAACATAACACTTTGTACTAATTACTTATAAATGAGGGTTTTTGTTTTATTTAAAATGTTCCTACTCCAAAGAACTGAGTTCAACATTCCAATTATACTCCTTACTTCACTTTTTCTTGTTCAGATTTGTGCTATACTCTTCTCATTAGATTCTAAAATTGATACTAAATATTTACATTTATTGACCATTTTAATTTCTTGTCTTTCAATCTCTAAGTTTTCCTCATATTTCATATTCAAGATTAGATATTAGTTTTGATATAATTTATGTTCAACCTTCATTTCTTATACTCTTCTACTGGTTTCCTCATCATATGCGATGTATTTTTAATGTCCTGAGTAACTATGACCTGTCATCCGCATAAAGTAGTTGATGTAAAGAATATTGGTTCATTACATTGGAATTCCCATTGTGTTACACTACCTCGACCAGTTCCTAAGACACACATCAATTTGACAATCCCTTTGTTGTATTAAATTCTCTGAATAAACGATTTCCGATTTTAATTTGACATTTATTCCTTGAATATATTGCTATTGTATCTTCTCTTATTGATGCTTCTCTTAAGGCTTGCCATAATAATTTCCTGACAACGTTATCATATATTTTTTGTTTTTCTAGGAAATAAATAATAATAATAATAATAATAATAATAATAATAATAATAATAATAATAATGACAATAATAATGTTATATAATAAAATAAACCAACACAGTCCACCTTATTGTTAATGGAATTATACGAAATTATTATAGTCAAATTTAAATTCAAAACTATAATAATGTTGTATAATCCCGTTGTTCTATCTAAATTAGAGTATGCTGCGGTTACCTGGAATCTAGTTACTAACGAACATATTCTGTTACCGTCGCTCTAATTTCCGGCAGCCAATCGCGTTGCAGGTCGGCTACATTTAAACGTGTGCGTCTTGTGATTCGCTTATGAAGACGTTATTCATTTCTTAAGGCTCGATAAATACTTAATATAATCACCCGCCATTTTGGCTCTTTCGTTGGCGTTCGCAGAAAGTACACGAAGACGTTATTTGCCGCTCAATTATTTGCTGAATTACAGTGCGTTTGATTTATTATCATAGGAGCTACGACATGATAATGTTTAACAGTGTAACAAATATATTCCTCGTATGGTAGCTCGGCAACGAAAGAACAAAAATGGCGAACGATACTACCTATCTAGACTTTATAGAGCCTTCACTTCCTAAGACATAAGCAAAGAGGAGGAGTCACGCCGGGAATAACAGCGTCGCGACTATAGAAAAGAAATTCAAAATAAATTTCTAAAATGGTTGTATTATAGACTTTATAACAATTATCCTACTTATGGGAGTTACACTACAATGCTTCAACATTTCCATTTTACTAGTTTGAAATAGACAAATTGTCAATTTTAAACTTTCTTTATACAATTATTAATAATAAGGTGGACTGTTTTTGTGTTTAGTTAATTGTGAATGCTCACATTTAAATATATTTATTTTAACAATATTTCCGTCTCGTTCTCGTCGTTTCCAGCCACTGTTTATTGTGAACCAGTTTTTACACAGAATTAACTGACAAATGACGCAGGTTATTTACTTTCCACTTAGCCAAATATGGCTAAGATAAATTAATTATTACGTACATTATTTATACTTTTCGTCACAAATTCATTTTAAATTAATTTCAAGTCTTTACGCTGGAAGCTACGACACAGCAGGGTGTCAAATATAGTAGAAAATTGGGTAAAGTGGGTTCATTGTAGAGAATCTATCATTATTTTTATATGGGGCGGTTAGAAGCGAAGGGATGTAAGTGACATTTATAAAAAAAAAAAAATTAAATGCATCAGGATAAATTAAAGCATTTAAAATTTTAGTGGTAAAGGGACATATCTTTTAACCACATCGCACGTTAACATTTAAAATTAAAACTTCACTGAATTTACGAATGCTTAGTAACTTTTAATCACATTTTATGGAAAATTACGTAAAAACACTTACACCCCTTTGCTTCTGATCACCTCATATCCGTTTATTACGCATCAATGAATAATTATAAGTAGGATTTTAAAATTTAGAATTAAGAGGAAGGGGTATCGGTGTATCACAGTAATATACTACTTTATTAATTAAAAAATTGCGACTTTCATGAACAGAAAAATAATATTAGAAATTATAAAAATATAAACATATAAATATTTTATGTACATTTCTGAAAAATTAATAACATATAGTCCTACCAATTTAAACCATACAGTTTATAAATAAAGCCTTATTTCTTAATTTTGGTGCAATCATGTAAACGAAGATTCATCTCATCCAGATGCATACTAGCCCTAAAATATTTCATTTCTTTTGAATAGCATTTCAAGAGAATAAACTATAAACGTCAATATCATTCACTATACGGTAAGGCAATTGAATTATTGCAAAACGCGTAAAATATATTGGGAAAGTATGTAACACCTGGATTATGAAACCTAGGTTGCTATTCATAGACATTTCGCTAGCCCCGGCTATCGACTGGTTACTTGTACAGGATTCATATCATATCATATAACTAACACTGGTTTATGAATACGAAAGACGTTAGTTCGCTGATCATCCACCGGAAGCCCGCGCTAACAATGTCTATGAATACGGCCCAAAAAGATTATAACCATATACAAGTTGAAATACATTTTGTTATACCTCCTGTTAGAATAGTCTATACGAAAATAGAAAAGAATTGAGAAATAAGAAACAAATTACATATATTTTCAATAAATGATCAACTAAAACACTGCATTGATAACTAGAGAGAACATTTAGAAAGGATGGACTATACCAGAATTCCTAAAATGGTGATATTATAAAAGCCCAGAGGCAGAAGGGATCCATGTCGGAAGAGGTCATAAGGCCTAATTCATGAGAGAAAGAAGGAGGATGTACAGTATGTACAGGGACGCACAAGAAATCATTCATAAATGCCTATCCAACATATCAAATATAATTTAAGACTACATAAGTCGTTGACCTTCAAAATGCTTGTGAACAAAGCAAATAAATCATAAGGAAACAGAAATCACGCATAAAATTTTGGGAACACCCTGTATGACACAGTCACCTTTAACTGTCGTGAAGGGGTTAACACCATTCGACAAGGTTGTGTATTTATGTAGTAGCTGAAAACGCTTTGTCTTTGAAAGTACTCTCCACACGTCTAACCTCATTGCAACGAGACATGGATGTCGTTGCAGTATTGCATCAAGAACTTGACGGAATTTGCTGCTGTTGTGGCTTAGTTGCGGCTGATGGTCTGTGCTGGTGAAAGCTATGCACGTACAGAACTTCCAGATTGTCCAGTTTTTGTGTTAGAATAGCTCCTCATAACGCCGAGGAAAAAAAGATGATTTTATGTTATGGTTTCTGATTCCATTGAACACTACAAGAGATTATCTGTCTCGAGAATAAAAATGCGCATAAAAACTCTCCAGAGATGCTCTTTCACAGAATTACTGAATATTTCTGGCCTATCAAATATCCGATAACGATATTCACTCTGGTGAAACAGCTCATCGACTTACAGCTGGCATGGAAACAAAAGAACGCTATGATTCATACATATGACACTGCGTCCAATAGTATCTCTTTTTCTTTTATTGCAGCACCATCCAGTGAGCTGGAAACTTGATAATTTTTTTTTTTCCAGAATAGTACCACAGAATTATAGTACTCGTGTAGAATTGGCAACATTAATTTTCCTTTCATTTGTAACATAAGTAAAAATACTATTTTCAGTTTTCTATCTAATCTTTAGAAAAGTTAATAATGAAACTTATGTATATAATACTATTTTTTAATTCTTAGACATATCCCTTTTTTTTATAATTTTGACCGGCCAGAGGCCGTTTACCGAAGTTATCTTTGTTTTCCTGTTTCCTTTTACTTAAACTAATACAAAGACAACACCCGTGCCCGAGGCGGGACTCGAACCCACAGCCCTTCGGAGCAAGCGGTAGAGACAGTCCGTGCCTCTAGCGCTTGCGTCACCCAGGCCGGGATTTTTAGTACGCAGGGAATCTTTTGCTATTATTCTAATGGCGTCCAGTTAGACTGAGGGGGATTTGAAACAGCCTACCTATAACTGCGTGTAATGTCTACACTACTGTTCACTGCTGTGGAGTAATGATCAGCACGTCTGGCTATGAAAAGAGCGGGCCCAGGTTCAAATCCTGGTTGCGGTTTTTTCCGGAGTTGTCCCTCAACCAATTGAAGCAGAATTGCTGGGTAATTTTCGACGTTGGACCTCGAACTCATTTCGCCATCATTAATTCACACATAATCATCATCATCATCATCACCACCACCACCATCACTATCGTCATCATCATCATCCATACAACAGCCCGGGTTAAGTTCACGGTGCAGCGTGCTGTACTTATTCAAAAGCACGGCCGTTCGGCTACGCAATCATTCACAAGAATAGGAGGGGTAAGCACAATAAGCCTCAGGCTGCAGTGTAAGTCTACGGGTACCTCCTCCGTACGAAAATAAGTTTATACTGGGATTTGGGTAAGAGAATTACTCGTAATATAAATAAATAAATAAATACAATTTGCTGTAAGATTTAAGTGTGTCTATTGTTGCATAGTCAACTGTCCGAAGACAGGTTTGAACCTCATAAGTAACACCAATAAGGCATCACTAATGCGACAACTAGGCCAGGAGATAATGGAGTAGAGTGGCCAGTTCCTTTCCACCTCCAATGCATACATCGCCGATTAGCTACATATTCCATTAATCAGACTTCAGATGCATACAAAACAATTGTTTTTCTTCTGACACATATCGTCAAGTGAGATGTACTGTTTGATAATAGATCTAATGCTCGGCGTGTAGGGGGAGGGAGCTAGTTCATCAAACAATCTGGACAACCCCCCAAAAAAAAAAACCTATTGTGCCGCGTGTATTGGGTATTACCACAGTCTAGTATATACAGTCACGAAGCTTGAGTTGTTGAGGGCACTAGGAACAATACACTGTGCCGGTACTATTTCGCATTGTCTGTAATGAGGCGATAGTAGCGATCCTAGTGGTTAGCAACTATTTATGGATGCATATTCCCTACGTACTGAGCTTCGTGACTGTATATACTAGACGGTGGTATTACTACAATGACAGTGCTACAGAACTTTGTGTTCAATGTGTTGGAAAATGCCAAAAAAAGGTTTCACGAGGCATGTGTAGAAAATGGCACTGATGAAAAATTCACATGTGACCAACGCGAGTAAGAGTAGTATAAAATATTTAGGTATATTTCAGGAGCAAAATTTGTGATGTAAATGTTAGGTTTTAAAATATTTCCTTTGTTCGTCATACTATGTCGAAATCTCTCACATTATGAGAGAAGTCGACACTTAGGCACCAATTTGTATTTTTTTAATATAGTAACACAAAATGATCACATTGACACCAGATATGTGAAATGTACGGAAAACATATCCACACATATTAGGGAAAAAATTAGAATAAAATTTGCATAAATTGGTCCCAAAATTAATATTTTTCCTTAGCGTGTCGAGATGTCCCTAACGATCCAATAACGAATCTTAACATTAGAAGAATAAATTTAAGAGTTAAGAACGAAATTCAAAATGTATCATAGATCTATTGTACTACTTGTATATTGGTATGAAGAATTGTCTCTTTCTCCCTGCTTCAGGTCATCTTTCATTTCACTCAAACGCGTGCTAACGCTACATTTCGAGATCAATCGATCATTCCGACTTGTTTGAGCGAAGGATTATACATGTCGTGAAATGCTACTGAGATCTTTTTACTTCTCGATATTAAATGCAGATATGAGACATGCAATAAATAAAACAGAACATGTGCATACAGTATATATATATATATATATATATATATATATATATATATATATATATATATATATATATATTTTACTAATAGTCATAATGTTCCAGCATGATAGATGCAACACTATCCCACAGAAACAAATGTTTATCTTATGTGGAAAACGAATTACAGCACCAATGCCCTAGACACACGCAAGCCAACAGACAGTTGCTTTTCGACTACTTGTTGAATCGTTGCCTGGGGATCGTAAAATGCGCATTTTCTTTGACATCACGAAATCAGCATTTCTGTAAAAAGTTTATCTTTCTTGGCAGCGCTTACAAAGAAAGAAAATATTACGATGGTAAAATATTTATGAGGAATAACGTCTTTATATAGTTTTCTAATGTAATCTTTTTAAGTCGGTTATTTAACCAATCTGGATCAACTGCACGGTTTGCTAGCGTCGATGGAATTGGTGGTTGCGAGAATTCATCATAGAATTACCTTATATTCGCTTTATAGTCGTGAAAAACTTCCGGAAAACCCCCAAACAAAAAATCAGCCCAAGCTGGATTCGAACCCGACCACGATCGAAGCGTGGGAGCATGAGTGGAGCTCGCTAGCCTCTAATTCATAAGATTCAGAATCTATTGTATGTTATGTGAAATAAGTAATTGAGAATAACAAACATGTTGCAGGGACCTTTGGAGCCGTGCAGTCCTCACTTTGATGGAAGTAATAATACATCGATAAAGACAAGGACATCATTAATGAATTGAGGACCACATAGCGTATCGCTATGCCTCTGAGTGAACCAAAATGTAAGATACGAATAGTCTACATGGATTCAGACAAGGTTGTGTACTATGAATTTATAAGGATAATGAGCACTTTTAATAAGTTATATCTTCTAACAAAAAGAAATAAGATAATAGGGACTGATAAATGTCTTCTTTTCCTCCTCGTCTCCTCCATAGGGTTATTTCTGAAAGTCTGTTCCCAATCTTGAGACATATACCGTAAAATAAAATGTAAAGTTTATAATGTCAAAACGTGAAGTACGCCTATTTTAAAAATATTTACTTTAAAAATAAGAATGTGGTAGAAATTAATGTGTTAAAACACATTTTATGGTCGTCGACACTTGCCTTCTCTTCATAACTTCTTATTTCGGAATCTTTGGCTTTGTTCTACTTTTCAATAAATCACAACTTCAATATTTTTCCAGGAAAATTTACCGGTTATCATTTTGTGCCTAATTATTCTGCATTGCGCGAATTATTTATGGCCTTAAAGTATTCTACAAGGTCGTTAAACATTAACGAAAGCTCGGAACTGGATTTGTAATGGCAGGCATCGGGAGCATACGAGAAGAAACATGTTGATGTAATAGATGTTTACTCTCCACCTCAAAAAGTAATCTAAATGTAAATATCAGCATTTCCCACTGCACATTCCATTTTGAGGTCTCTGGGGTTTTAACCAGTCCCTGAAATAAGAACCTATACTGAAATTTTTTCCCCACAGGGCAACACGGAAAATGTTTAAAAGAATAAACGAAAGTCTAAATTATATCCTCCGCAGTGATCATCAAGCGGCAGCATTTCTAACTACAAATCCAGCATATCTGTTTGTGATTCTGGGATTCTCGTGAAGGAAGTGGGAATTTATTTCCTTTCCATAGCGACAATATGTGCAATGCGTCGTGTTTCATCTTCTACACCTAACTCAAGTAGCCATGTTATCATTCAGTTTTCTTTATGTCCTTCACGCTGTGTATGCTGACTGAGATCAGCACTGACATAGCAATGAGATAACATTGGACAAACACAAGATAATTGGACTCGCCCAGTTCCTATGGAAGGGAGTTAATTTTCCTGTCGGGTTTGTTAATTAGTATAAGCGAAATTTTTCTGTTATAGTGTTCCTATGATTGAAATGTGTGTCTCGGTGTACTATAATAATAGAAAATTCTCATGTACAGTACTCACTAAATCTGCCCGACAATGCAAAGGAGATTTGCGGAGAATTTTCCAAGTATCAGATTTTTTAGTCGAGCTACAGGCATAATCTTGTTAGGAATTTGAAGAACTCTGAATTATAAATTACTTCGTGCAAATCGTTTTAAAATAGAGCTGTATATTTTATTTTAATGTAATAACAAATAGGTAATGAATGACTGTTTCACAGATACTTTTGCCACTATCTGGCATTTTTCATGACGGAAAGCTGTAGCGCAGCTGCGGACAATGAAAGCATTGCTTGGCAGTATGAAAAATATTAGTTAGTAAAAGTACAAAGAAAGGCCGTAACTCCAGTACACCCTCTTGCGTACGGTGTATGTTAGATTCTAATAAAAAAAGTATGGATCTTATTACAGAAGGACAAATTTGTGAATTCTGCAAGAGAGCGCTATACAGAAGGTTTTCTCTTGATAGTGACTGGAAAATTCGGAGCTATCACCAGAGTTTCAAAATGCTCTCTTCTTTCTGCTGAGACTGCGTCGACCTATGAGTAACGAAAATGAGATTAACAAATTTAAATTGAAAGCGTTTGCTATAACTGAGCCGTTATTCACAGCTCAGTCTTCCTTTGCTAGTGTTGAGAGCATCTTTTCACCATAAGAATAGTTCATTCTGAACTTAGAAACAGACTGAGCACAGCGAAAGAATTAAAATTGACTTTTATATTTAAAGTGCTCAATAGTGTAACTAATTTGGACCAATTTTAATTGAAATACTATAAATTTCAGTTGCATAATGGGGATAGGAGAGCTTGATAGAAGTTAGTCTAAGTTATCAACAGACAGCGGATTTTCGGTCCCTGTACAGAGACAAGACGTCACGTACCTTGGCGTACAGCGGGAGCGTAGCAAAGAGTTCAATGACCTCCCTCCCTATAAATGAGTACACCTAACGTTCAGTTTCGGGACCGAAAATCCGCTGTATGTTTATCAGTGTATTTTGTGCAAGAAAAACACTACAAAAGAATATATAAATTCTTCTTCTATGACTTTAAAATAATTACATAAATATACTGTTAAAAAACAATTACTGTTTCTTTGTCCATTATGTAATTTTAATAATTATGTACCTGGGATTGTGATTTTTCATTGAAAAATCTATAGCGACACTTGTGGCGAACAAGGTCGCAGTTGGGGTTTTTCTCGGAATTCTCTCGTTTTTTTCCCATATTAGGCATCTACATAATTCTGTCAACAATTCTTCATTTCGTCATCATTCCATAGCATTCTCCGATCGCTGGCTGGCGACGCTGGCCTAGGGATGAGTAGAGTGGCTTGCTCGAAAACTTGGTATGCAGCGAACCTTAGCGCAGTCAGCCGGTGTGGGTTGCAATGCGCCTAGCTTGAGGGTTAGCGTCAATAGATCGTAACAGGTCGCAGTGCTGGGTCATAGTGCTCCCCTCCCATAAATTCAATTCAAAATCCATTCCATTCCAATATCTACTTGATTTAAGCCATATAAATCTGATCTAAACAAAGATCTGGCTTTTTGGTGTCTTCGTTTGTAAACTTCAAATGGGTGAGGGCGAAACGTGCTAGAAAATCTCATTCATAAGAACATATGACGATGAAGGTTATATTAATATTGATATTGATGATGATGAAATATCTAACACATACACACTAAACCGTGTAATGAGTGAGTTAAAATTCCTTTTAAAGGCCATGAACGAACTGATATTTAACTTTTCTAAATAAGGATATAAAATTGCCATTTATAAGTCTTTGCGATATATAAATCTCCTAATTGCAAATGAAGTTTGATCATTCTTAATGGCTCGATCCGCTTGATTTACTAAACTTCCCGCACACCTGTTCTTTTCAAGTTGCGTTTTATATTACAATCACGTCAGGATTTAAGTTCCAGGCTGTCTTTCTTTCTCTTTTTTTACTTCATAACTTTCAACAAAAGCGAGTGAAATATACCAGACTTACCTCCATGTACAGACTTAGGCAATTACAGCATATAAACCTTGAAAATGGAAATGATTACAGTTTCAGGTGATAAAGGCTTGAATTAATTGAACTGGATGCATTTATTAAACTAAAAAAAAACTTCCATTTTGCGACCGGACAAGTGACAAAAACGACATTTTATTTTGTCGTATTCGAACCAAGAAGAAAAGCATGTATATTGCACAACTATATATAGTAATATTTATGGCATAACTAAATTTTATGAGAGAGAACTGTCAAGAGAATGAAGAAGAGCCGCTGTATCTGAAAACAGGTTATGGTCGCTTTCTTCCGCATGCCTGCCTACCCATTCACCGATCATAATAATTGTCATATCATTTCACTGGCGCCGGATAAACGTAGCAGATTGCAAAACAGGGTTAAATAAGAGATTAATATAATTAAAATGTACACACTTTTCCATTGCACACGTTGTCCAACAATTAAGACAACTACTTTTTTTAGGTAGTAATTCCTGAAAGATCTTTCGATGCTAGGCAAATGCGTTAAAAATGACTATCACACGGCAACGTGCGAAAACTACTTTTAATACTTGCGCGAAATATACTTTTAACACTGAATTCAGCTACCGACGTAGCTCAGGCGGTAGCGTTTGCCTGTTGATCCGGAATTGCTTTTTTTTTTTGTTGGTTATTTTACAACGCTGTATCAACATCTTAGGTTATTTAGCGTCTGAATGAGATGAAGGTGATAATCCCGGTGAAATGAGTCCGGGATCCAGCACCGATAGTTATCCAGCATTTGCTCATATTGGGTTGAGGGAAAACCCCGGAAAAACCTCAACCAGGCAACTTGCCCCGATCGGGATTCGAACACGGGCCACCTGGTTTCTCAGCAAGACGCTCTAACCGTTACTCCACAGGTGTGGAGTATCCGGAATTACGCAAGGGAGTGGGTTCGATTTCCACTTGGACTGATTATTTGGTTGGGCGAATATCAGATAATCTATGGCGAATCCTCGGAAAATCTCTCCGCAATACACATGAAAAGAAGGCATATGTCACTATTGATAGTGATTCGTCCGTCGGACGGAGACTTTAATCCTGGCCGCCCCTTTGGTGCTATTCGACAGGAGTAGGCTACGTGCCCGCACCGGGTTTCCGCTTTTCCCTTCCTCATGTTCATCAATATTCTTACCCATTCCCTGCACTATGCTTACACCAATACTTACACATACAAAATTGTTAAAACCTGATCTGTGGCTGGTGTAAATTAGCCTGTAAATGCAGAAGTGCAGTATAAGACATTTAAATGTACCATACGTCGGAAGGGAAATGTAAAAGATTAATTATTTTGAAAACCTACTTCAGCACGAATTTTGCTGAAGTATACGACTAGAAAACAGTTGTCAGGGATATAGTACACGAAATTCGCAAGAGGTGTTACAGGTATAATTAGGAATTAATATTTGAGGATTATTGGAATTAACATATTATTAGGAAATTGGGAACTATAGGCTACTAAAATTTTACAAAGTGTTACTCTGTCAATGTTATTATATACTGAACAGTCCTTCAAAATATATAACAAAACAAATAAGGAAACTAGAAAGAAATTTCAGAAATGTGCTTCTTGAGAACGGACGAAAACTACGGGAAAACAGATTAGGCCTATAAATTATTTAACAAAATAAAAATAAAAACAAAGATCTATTGAAAATGGACGTAACATAATAGCTACCACATAAGAGGGTAAACTGGCAATTGCTAAGCATCCAATACATCCTAGATATAATGGACCTAACAGAAAACAATTTGCTGAACAGTTGAATAACTCGCGATAATTAAAAAAAAAAACTGTACGGAAAAGGTAGTAAAACATGTGCATAATGATCTGTATGATCACAAAATAGGACTTTTAAAATTATACACTTCAGATCTTCATGTAATTTTTATAACAGAGATACAATTAAATATGCAGTGTACAAAATGTTACCATTTTCAAATACGTACTTAGATTCTAGGTTAGACAAATAGTTTGGAAATTACAAATATGTAATTGTACAACTAAAGGCGCTTTCAGCTTAATAATAGCTTGAGTGTTGTATCATTCTATGTAGAAATGCATAATGACTGTTCTTTATAAATTATTTTCTTAAGAGGAGTCTCAATGGCCAATGCTAAATTAACAAATTTCATGTTCCTTTTTCTCAGCAACCAATAGGCATTAAGCTTTAAATTTTTATGAATGGTATTTTGTTATTCGTTGTAAATATTTATAACTCAAGTGTTTAATTAATTGCAATAATAGCTTTGAAGATAATATTTATATATAAATGTCCAAAATTTGTTTAATTTTTAAATTATTATTTTTCTTCTCTCAAAGTATACTGTTAAGAACTTCACATGTTATAACATTTCAGAGACTAGTTAGTAAAATATATGGGGAAAAACCACTATAATTATGCCCAACAGTTTTAGAGAAGAAGGTACATTACTACAGAAAAATAAGTTTTGAGAAAAATGAATTTTAAAATACCAGTTCATCCCATGCCTTAGTATGAAATTTTCACTGACAGCATAAAATTAAATTTAATACATTATGACTGTTGTTTAGTCAGCTGTCCGAAGATAGGTTGAAACCTCATAAGTGACATCAAAAAGGCGTCACTCATGACACTAATGAGGCAACTAAGCCAGGAGATAATGAGGTAGTGTTTTGAAATTAAAAACATGACACGTTATATACCATTTGAAAGTCAGATTTCACATACTGTAAAACCACAAAATTAAAGAAAAAAAAGTTATTTATTTTTCTTTTTAGATTTTCGCATTGTAATCTCCCTTAAATTAACTTAAGAACTAAACGTATTTAAGTCAATATATACCGGAACCGCTTGTTTAACCGCTACTTTTTGTCAGGACTAGTTCGTGATGTTAAAGATGTTATTTTCATCTCTGTTGCTGCTGTTGATAATGATGATGATAGAGACAAAGTTTCAAGGTAAGTTTCTGGCGACGATGTCAAGGTATTACTCATCAGAGGTTCGTATCGAAAGTTTGGTGAACTCTGACGTAAAGAACATCAGCGTCAAGTCGTGAAGACAACCGTAGTGACGCTGTTTACAGTGTGAAAATCAGTTTAGGTCTGACGGTAATTCGTTGTTGATGACCTGGTTAAATAATGTACATGTACGAACCATAACGATTGTTTCATAAGCTTGAGACACATCAGGGATTGATCTGGCGACCCCTTCACGAGGGTAGTTACTCATGCCGCAAGCATCACCAGGAGGGTAAGGATAACTGCATACACACGCTGGGTTCTCATCATCGATCCATAATGCAATTTCACACCACAGCCAAAGCATGCTACATGAATATTACATGTGATGCTGGATCAGCTCCAGAGGGAAAGGCGCTGAAGTCCTCGACAGCAGACAAGCAAACTCCGCTGCGCTTTCCAATCCAGAAATAATCTTTTGTTTGTAGAACGTAATTCTTCTGTTGGCAACGTCACGAGATTTGCTATTATTACAACATACAATGTTTTGACATGCTTCAACAGGGTGCGTAAAAGGGGTTTGTCTATGTCATAGTATAAAGCGCAAGATGCTACTTCGCTATATTTGGTTAAACCCAGGACTTTCAACTAAAGACAAAGCTGTTACCTGGTAACTTCTCACCAAACCGATTTATATTCTATTCCTGGCAGATTAGATACAGTAAATTAAATTATTATAAAGTAGATTTCCCATGAATACTTGCTTCATTAACTATAATCTTCTCACCTCGTTTCCTTACCTAGTTACCTATGTGTAACGGTATGTCTAAAGGAAGTTAAAAGAATGAGTGTGAAATTCTCTACGTGTTGCAGAAGGGTAACTTCTTAAGTTGTAAATATGTGATAATCTTTTTAAAAATTCGTGAAATGAGATAAATTAGGGTTAAATTTAATTTTTTATAATCAATACTCTTCAGAATTTAAAAGTTAAACAACAGGTTTGCAATGCATACGCATGTTCCTGTAACCAAAATTTATAAATGTGTCCCTAAATGTTAGTAACCAAATTAAATTGGGAAAATTTCCTTTTACATTTAAAATTAGATGAGAAGAGAAGATAAAAGATTTGCTGAAGTGTGATTGACCATTCTGTACCTGGTATTAAGCTATAAAAAGTATGTAAGGAATATCAAAAGATATTATTTTGACTAACAGAATAATCTTAACCTTGTTATGGAAGCGGTGTGTTTACCAAAGGAAGAAAATTAGGCAGAAATGTAATAAGTAGACAGAGAGTGTAAACTTATAAGTAATTAGATGCATATAAGGAAAATATGAGATGTAATTATATTAGTGTTTGAAATTGTTTGTGTTGGCTTTGTTATTAGCCTATGTGGTGATGGAGGTTTGTTTAGGTATGAATATAATACGCCATAAATGTGGCAAATAGAGCAGACAGGGAAAATAATAGGGTACAGAATGATAAATAAATATAAGGGGCAATCAGTTTGCTAATACTCCTTATTTAAAAAAAATCTATTAAAAATTGCTGTTAACAGAGAGAATTTAAAGTTCAGTTATTGTGATATGTGTTTTTTTCTTATTTTTCCCTTTTGTTACTTTTTACTCTGTTATTCAATAAAATGTCTTAACATTAACTTATGTGGAATGCCCCCTGAGCACGAGTATGTAACTTACTCTTTCTGGGGGTGCTAGAGAGTTCTTATATAAAAAAAATCAATATGTATCTTTGTTCTGGCAATAAAGTATTATTATTATTATTATTATTATTATTATTATTATTATTATTATTATTATTATTATTATTATTAAGTTTTCGGACTTCCCTGAATGTAGGTAACACACAGGACATAGGAAACGGAGAATTTATCTAGAACCAGTGAAACGCCTGGAATCTATACTAAATGCATCTCTTGAAAAACAGAGAAGAAGACTATCGATAAGGCTATATGGAGAGATACCAGGAAAAATCGCAATAGGTCCTTGACATGTTTGCAGAAAATCACGTGTAGAAGCTCAGTTCTTAAAGACAATCTGACGCATCATGCATGGAAGTAATGATCTTCAGTCATACGCGCATGTATGTTTAACGGTACAATAAATACAAGTGCAGTTCGGAAATATATTGATTGCATCTTGTAATTTATATTATGTTATACTCAAAGCATTTTCAAGAGATATTTGGTATGGTTTGTCATATTGTTTGTCAATGTGTTCATTGTATAGTTGGTGATGGCGGATTATGAACTGAATTACATCTAATCCGTCATGATCATACTTTTGGAATGATAAAACAAATAAATGAAATATCCAAAATTTAGGACACTTTAATTTATTTTTCATTCCATCATGTCTTCTCAATCCATTTCTTCCAGTGATATCTAAAATAAAAAACGAAAAATGAAGCACACAAAACCAAACTGATTGTTTGTAAATTGCTTTTCAAATATTTGATTAACTTTTTTATTTGATTTAAACTCTTTATATGGTAAATTACGATTTAATTCTAAATCACTGACAACAGTCGGTCCAGGCATTGCAGTCGTCCGTTGTTGGCGGTGTAGAAACATTCCTTAAATCGTTGAAACTTTGTAACCTAACTGCAGAAAAGAGGTAGAAAATTACTTTTTCCTTGCGCTGCATTTTTCCACTCATTTCAGCCTACTCTTTCTCGTTTTTGCCTCAATTTTCGGCGGTTCATTTGCACGCTTTCTTTCACTCCAAGTTCTCATTCGTTAAGCCCATAATTTCGACATTTTTTTTGGCGTAAAGCTTCTCAATAATGTGATTTCATGCATTGATTTCGACTGTATAACGTCACAACACTACAACAAGACGCACTGCCCAACAGCAGCCCTATTCCCAGTAATTTATGCATTAATTTCTGTAAATTGTTGAAATCCGCAATCATCAACAACCCTGTTTACACGATAACATAGAAACAACACGTAAAGTCATCTTAAACCATCCATCACAGAATTCTGTTTCACAGTGTTTGACTTGTACCACGCCTAAATAAGTTAAGTTTCATTAAAAAACTGCAGTACTATTATCATGAATTAAGGTATATTTCAACACATTAAGAGCCGCTCCTGATATTTTCAACGCTGTTTCGACTTTTTCCATTTCTTGGAGGCCTCTCGATTGGTAATGTATGGCTAAATGTGAAAGACGATCTACAATCATTCTGTCTACATCATCGTACCATGTTTGGTATTGTAAAATTCAATCAATAAGTTCGGGATTTTCAACTTTACACGATCCAGTCTAGTCGGTTATTTAACGACGCTTTATCAACTACTAGGACATTTAGTCTCGATAGAATTGGTGCTAGTGAGTTGGTATTTGGCGAGATGAGGATGAGTCGCCGTGTGATTACCTTACATTCACCTTACAGTTGGAGAAAATCTTGTGGGAGAAAATCAAACCAAATAATTCTAAAATCAATTCAAGCGACAATCGAAACCACACAAGAGTGCAACTCCTGATCAGTAGGCAAACGCGCCACCGTCAAAGCTACGCCGGTAGCTGAAAGGCAGGAAAAATCTGACTTGATTACCTTTCAGTTTTCTTGTTTATTTTTAATTCAGCGCCAGAATCTCATTGCCACATTTAAGACTTCATTTTCACATGAATTCCTATGTTTTGTAGGCACGGTTTTGTTCTTGTAGCCATTTATTTTTCCAAATGTATCTTCGTTATCCCATATACGTAATTATGTACTTTAATTTTAATTTCAATACAATTTATGTATTCCGAAATTAAGTAGATAACATAGTTGAACTCAGATAGTTACCAAATACTGTTGTACGTACGCTTCGATGAATTTAATAAACCTCTCAAAATAAATATTTTATATCAGATGATTCGAAATGACCCTTCCTATCATTTTAAAATAATACAAAAACGTTTTTGAATTTACAAATTTAGAAATTTGTAGTATCTCTTAATGTACAATTTTTTTTTAAATATTTTTACGTTATTGCAAATAACTAAGCTATACTTTAACGTGATAATTCCAATAAATTCAACTCATATAGCAACATGTACACAAGGAAATACCATGAAGTTAATACAATTTAACTATATTTTACAATTTTATCTTATTTAAAATTACACCTACAGTTCAATCACCATAAACAAAAAGGAAAGGAAAGAAATAATAATTTAAAAATGCATTTTTTTTTTCCAGTTATTTACGGTTAGAAATATCTGCATTTAAGTCTGACGTTCAAGGCTATATAGATCCTATTCAGAAAACAATTAAATAAGTTTGTAACACTTACTGTACAAATCAGTGACTCTTGGTTAGGGTTTGGTTTTACTTATTTAGAGACGTCCTATTCAACCGATACGGTCCGAAATTTTAACGTCTATATTAATTCAAATTTGGAAACCAAAATGAATATCCTTATACAAAATATCATTGTCAATAATACGAATAATTATGTAAGTACGAGTATAACTGGCATGTAATAATATCCATCACTAGCAAGTGAAAATATTTATATCCACTACTGACTTCCGCACTTCATAGAAACGGACGCCATTCTCCTCCGTCACTTTAAATGACAGTATGGAAAAATTCTCACGTAATTTTTAGACATTCTTGTTCTTCTGTGAGCCAAATTACGTTATGTTTGCAGAATAGTTGTATTGGTTGAAGCCTAATATATTTCAAGGCTGCTTGAAAGTATTCTGTCAATTTTAGTTCTAATGCTACTAATTTTGGTAAATAACTCACGTCTTTATTATCCAGAATATCGTGGCACGGAAAACGCAGACGTGGAAAACCACATCTCTTTCAAGAAAATTATTCGGCTCGCATAACAAAAATGGTAACTACTGTTTTAAGACACGAATTTGATATAATTCTAATTCTCAGTTAAATAAAAAAGTATTTTTGATATTTATTTTGCAGGTGTATATATATATATATATATATATATATATATATATTTTAGTCCATTTCGCAGTTTTAGTGAAAAATAACAAACAGCTTATTTTTTAAGACATTTCTCATTTACTGCTACCGAGAAAAATGATCGTTTGTAATCACTAATCATGAACCATTCATTCCGAATCAACGATTACTTCTGAGTTTTAAATTTTAACTTTCAAATTTTACAAAAACCACTCCATTTACTTAGTAACATTCTTAAATTGCACACTGTAAACACATAGTCTGTAGGGCTACAGTTCTTGGTTGGTGGGTAGTGGATAGATCTATTTGAATTGGATTTTGCTGTGCTGGTTCTGGTTTTGTATAATTTTGCTTGGATTGATAACAAATCTAGAATCTGTTAGTCTGGTAGTATGGAAAATTCTATTTTTGAAGTAGAAGCGCCTACAGGACGGAATCAATTGTCCGTAATACTGCATTATGAGAGTAAACAACGATAATGGCTAGCTGAGTTGAATTTACAATTTAGGCGTGGACGAGTAATGGTTAATAAACATTTTTTTTCTGGAGCTTTCCCTTTGAGGGAAAGACTTCATGTTTGTGCTGTAAATCTGCGACACAAGCTTCTATTTTTGGCTGTGATGTGAACAATGGGTGTTATGGAAATGTTTGCAAAACCGATAAAAGTAATATCACGTGGTTCTGAGATTTACAACATTAAATTTGGCAAGGTATAAATTATTAGATTATTCAACACACAATCAGAACAATGAGAAGAATCGTCGGAGCTCAGTCGGCTAATAGTCCCTTACGTCGTGGACCTGATTTCAGTCACAGAATATCTTTGGAGATTCATATTAAAGCGACGGTGAAGGCATATTAACGATAGAGATTGACATCCAGATCTGTCGAAGTCTCCCTATTGTCCGCCGCCTCCTCAGATCGGTGACATCTTTTTGCAAATCATGTACTACATCCTGTTGCATGTTATATTGATTTGAAGATCGCAGCACGGTAGATACCGTGATCAACCATGGAGGCATCTGTCCGAGGGAGCTACATTCCAACTAGATCCCTGGTCTGCCGTAGTCCGCTATGGAAGTCCCTTCGACTCCCTGGGATCATATGCAGCTCCCCCAAACAGAAGACACCACAGATGAATCACGGCACCACGTCTGCTGGATCTTATGGTCGACCTGCAACTACTGAAGTTGATATTAAGGCGAAATGAGTCTGAGGTTCAACGCCGAAAGTTGAAACAATTCTGCTTCAAGTGGTTGAGAGGGGAAGGGGGGGGGGAACCTCGGAAAACCTCTAACCAGTAACTTATCCCAACCAGGATTTGAATCCGGGCCCGCTCATTTCTCAGTCAGGCATGCTAACCGTTACTCCATAAGGTGAACTGGCATCCCTTACTGTCTAATATTTTGAAAAAATTCAAGGGAAAAATTGTTCCGGGGCCTGGTATCGATCCCGGGGCCTTTGGCTTAGCGCACCAACGTTCTACCGAGTGAGCTACCCAGGAATTTCACCCGACACAATCTCAATTTTCCCCTTTTTGTCCACACAACTCGAGTGGGCTGACAAGATGCCAGAAACCCACATCGAATGCACATAAACTCTGTGTGACTTGAATTTGTGGTTTTCTGTTAACATACCTACAGTGACGTATATTATGCAAATCTAGCTTTCATTTAAAGCTCCCTGTGAAGCAGACTTGAATAAATTCAAGATTTTATCAATGGGTATTACGAAAATATTTGTATAATCCAGTAAACATAGCGTGACATCGTGCTAAGATCTAAAGAATGAAATCGGGCTCGGTATGCAAATATTTATCCAATACATCATGAGAAAAATTACTCGAACTCAGCCAGCTGATAGTTTCGTACCTCATGTATCCGATTTCGAATCGCAGGAATATTCTGAAATGTTTTTTAAAGCGGCCGTAAATGCAGTTACCTTTGAGCACTATCATTTCTCTCCAGTATGAACACATCTTCCAGTAAAAGATTCTGAATAATCTCTGTAGTTTAAAAAAGTTGTAAAATAAAAGAAACACCTGCCGGCTCATAGCGCTTTGCCTGGAGGTGTTATAAATTTCTTTTAAAAATCTTGGACAACACACATTTCCTGTCAAGATTATTGTTCCATGTTTTAAAGAAAATAAATCATTTGCACGACATAGTGTTCCATAAATTGTAGTGATAAGTACGCTTAGATGTGTATTATGAAAAGACGTAAATTCTATGGTGCTCATTGATTTGGTAATTTTTTACTTGTCGACACTTTACAAGAGATGTTACTATTATAAATACAGGATACCCTCGTTGAAAGTAACAAAAACACTAAAGAAGAATGAAATGTGTATTTTATTTCCCATTTACAACTGTCGAGGAGAAAACAATCTATACTGTCTTGTTCTTTTCTATTAAATTCATGCTTGCAAAATCTTCTGTTTATTACTGCGACTCACAATCAGTTTCAATGTCGAATGCGAGACTGTAGTTTTTTTTTTTTTAATCAAGTTAAATTCAATTTCGACAATAAGTTCCTTCATAAGAAATTACAATGGTTCACATTATGAATTTAATTGTCAATAGAGAATTCGAAACGATAAACACTTTCTGAAAGAGAAATCTAGTGCAAAAGTGTAATAAAATATTATATGCGAACGAGTTACGATTTGTGCCATTAAGTGTTACATGAATCTGTGTTTTATATGTACTTACAATATCGGTGAGAATTATAATGCCAGCACTTTTAGTGTTTATAAAATTTATGTGCGATATTAATATAGGTAGCCTACTCCTAAAACAAACATTATTACCAATAAATGTTTACTAGTGGCTTGTGCAGCAAATGCTGCAAACTAAGTTCATTAGACGTTCAAATAAACATTTTTCAGATTTATTTTCAATGAAGAATACCAGACATTCGGAACTTATTTGCTTCCATAACAATGAAAGATACTCTCTCTCGAGCCAATACTGAAGAGAACCACGCATATATCTACACCACACTGCCATTAAATACATGAAAAAGACCCAACCCCACTTGATTAATAATTATAAAAATATTTTATCTTTAATAATATTATCTTACGTAAGTTTTATAGCTTCATTAACATATACTATATAGGCGCCACTCAGTAAAATATAGAAATCAAAATCTAATTTAAGTTATTCTCTACATCTACTTATATAACCCCAAAACGTTTCACTTTCATATCATCATAGCATTAATATGTATAATTAATTAAAAATAGTCACATCATGGCATTAACTACAAAATATTTCATTTCTAATGGCAATAATGTCATCAAACCACCTCAAGTTTTGTAGTTTTTAATATCCAATACACAACTGTACCCAGAAAATTACACACCACAGAATCGAACCTGTAAATTATTTTTAGTAAGTTAAGTTTTTAATAACCAATTTAATTTGAGCTCTAAATATGTCAGCATTCTTGCAGATCATGGCCTTTGTGTAATATTGTTTACTGTAGTATGTGTTTTGTTTTATTCTGAAATGCAACACGGCCGACTTGATGCTCGCTTCGCTTCTTCTTTACAAAAAAAGCGAAGGGAATATCAAGTCGGCCGTGAATGCTATTAGCTAGTTGTCAAAACTGACGACAGATGGATTTTGGAAAATAGGAAAATGATGTTTAAAAATTGACATTTTACTGAAAACTACTATTTTTCCTAAAAACTTTGAGTTCCAAGCTTCAAAATGAGGGGTCATTTATTAAAATTCGTCCAGCCGTTTTCCCGTAATTTCCATTACCAGTTCAAATTATATATATATATATATATATATATATATATATATATATATAGATGATATGCAAAAAAGTAAGAAATAAACAAGCAAATGCTCTATGTCTAAATGGAACATTTATAGCAATAATAAATTGTATAAATAATTAAAATAACAATTCTAAAACAACATATGCAAGCAAATTACAGAGTGATTTAACTGATAATTCCAAGCGAGCGCCTTACAGCCAATCAACCAGTTCATTGACACTCGATTAACCTACGAGAATCTGATTATACCACCGCCGTCTGGATCCCTTCGCCTAGCGTCGCTAGATCGAATCCTCTCAGTTTAGAGGGAACCCAAGGGGTGGAACTTAAACTGGGAGGATTCGATTCCACATCGGGATAGGAATCCGGTGTGGCTTAGTGGATAAAGCATCAGCACGTAGAGCTGAAAACCCGGGTTCAAATCCCGGTGCCGGAGAGAACTTTTCTCAGTTCCACTCCTATTTCATGCCTGAGAGGGTTTGGCGAGAGTCGGGACATCTGCCGTGATACGCGGAACACACATGGAATGCATTTAAGTTAAAACTTCACATCGTAATATCCATGTATTCTTGAAATTTTATTAGACTTTTGGGTAATTCCAGTCATAGTCACCGTGAAATCCTGAAAACTCATATATCCATATATTCTGCTCAATAAGTTATTAGTTTAAAAACCCCATATCCAATAATTTGTGGGCACGGTCTACATTTCATTTCATTCATTTATTATCTTCCATAGATCTTACATGAGCAATAAAGCTTCAAGATGTGGAACAAGTCAAAATTTTACAATATTACAATTACAGTTTTACAAATTTTTACAATATTTTACAATTTTTACAGTTTTACAGTGTAGTAATTTTCTACAATGATGAGGTGAGGTCCGAGGATTGGCCAAAAGATTGCCCGGCATTTGCCTTTTGGTTGGGGAAAACCTCGGGAAAACCCAACCAGGTAATCAAATCAAAGGGGGAAATGAAGTGATGCCTAGGACTCGCCATAGACCATCCGGCTTCAGTCCCACGGCTGGGGAAAACCTCGGAAGAAACCATTCAGAATAGGTACTTACACAAATAATTGATACTACCTCACTTGGTACATCCGACATTCAGAACAATTGTGAGATTATTCTTTTACTTGATTATTTAACGACACTGTATCAGCTACTAGCTTATTTAGCGTCGATGGAATTGGTGACAGCGAGATGACATTTGATGACATGAGACTGAGGATTCGTCATAGATTACACGACATTTGCCTTACGGTTGAAGAAAACCTCGGAAAAAACCCAACCAGGTAATCAGCCCAAGTGGGAATCGAATCCACGCCCGTGCGCAACTCCGGATCGGCAGGCAAGCGCCTCAGCCGACTGAGCTACGCCGGTGGCTTGCAAGATTATTACAGGTATTGCTATTGTTGTTGTAGGTCTTAAGGTTGCCGCCTTTGCCGGTACAATTCCTGCTTCTGTTTATTTTACTCGTCACGTCTTTACTGTCCTTGAATCGTGGGTCGGGATGGCCAATAGTCTATACTGGTGAACGTCAAAATCGTAGTTTAAAATATTCTTTGGCCGCTCCCAGCTTCGTCGCTGTCATTTCACTTTCACAGGCGAAAAAGCGGTAAGTTCCTACGCCTCTGGATGAGGCAAGAAAACGTGGTCTTTAACAGGAATAAGAAGAATACAAACACTGTCTCATAAGTAATGTCGGTTTTAGGGCAAAATTTTAGTTGGAGTGTGTTGTGACAAGAAATTAATAATCTAATCTTCAAAGTAAAGATCGTTTAAATTCTCTGGTCTTGAGCCATCTTTCAGCGAGGTTTGTTATCCCGCTACGGTACCAGTTTCTGGTTCTTTATGCGAAGAATATTTCTTCCATTCAGAAAGTGGGCATATATCGAAACAGATAGTAATCTGAAGGTGCAAGATCAGGGCTATGCGCCGGGTGTGATATCTGTTAGATTCCTCCCAATTCCTGAGTTAATTGTTCTATGTTTGTTCAAGCGGTATGGAGTCCTGTTTCAAGAGAATTATTCTATTTCGATTAACTAAATCCGATTACCTCTCTCTCAAAACTTCATGAACTCGTTTTGAGAATGAAGGTCCGCAGTAACTGCATGTCCGCTTGGAACAAATTCTTAGTGAATCACACCTTCAGAATTCCACCAGGCACATAACATTGCTTTGGGGCCGAATAAAAATAATTTTATATACAGTTAATATGTGAAAAGACCTATGGATAAATGTTGTTATTGTTGTTGTTGTTGTTGTTTTCTAATGCCAGGCGTTTGACAATAAAGTCATTTGACCTCTTGCAGTCCAATATTTTTCAAAGATACTATGGATAAATGTAGGCTAGATAAAATAAGTTATGTTTCACGAAAGAATTGTTTATTTGAGGCTTTAGTATGTACATACGTACCAGTGTATTATTTATGTTAGTAGGAATTCTCCAGAAATATTTATCGATAATTTACCATTTCATTTGACTTCAGCTGTTGTCTATTTATGCATTTATCCACGAGATCCGCAGTTTTATACCGACTGCAGAAATAAAAGATCTTACAGCTGAACAGCAGGTTGGAGTTGGGTTAGCAACAATTATAAAATGTGTCCAGTGATGCCTTGTGATGTGCAGAGGACTTTCTGATCCTTTAACTTAATATTAAATCCCACAGAATATTGAAACTCTCAGACGTGAATAGACCTACGGAGAATATAACTGTATCACAATGTTATTTCAAGTAAATGTACAAAAACTGAATTATGAACACTAATACCATATATACAAGTATTATTTCGAATATTGCATTAATAAATTTCATCTTTGAGAGAAAAAATTTAAATGATGGTTTATTTAACGACGCTCGCAACTGAAGAGGTTATATCAGCGTCGCCGGTGTGCCGGAATTTTGTCCCGCAGTTCTTTTACATGCCAGTAAATCTACTGACATCAGGCTGTCGCATTTAAACACACTTAAATGCCATCGACCTGGGCCGGGATCGCACCCGCAACCTCGAGCATAGAAGACCAGCGCTATACCAACTACGCTACCGAGGCCGACTCTTTGAGAGATTATTTTTGTTTTTAAGAGAATATTTGGGTAATTTTAAGAGAGTATTTCGATTAATACTTGACATGTATTTAGAACATAAAATTCTCATCCCTAATTATGAGCAACGTTAAAGAACTGACCTGTTTCATTCTCATGCTTGTCAGAATTTTGAATTAACAGTAGACAGAAGTCTGCGGCCTCGTGTTGACATAGCAGATGACCTTGATGCGTTTATGGTGTTTCCACACGGAACATTATTGACAACAGAGTATGTTATTAGAGAACATTTTAATAAATTGTTCCTCATAGTCAGAGACTTACCCTGAAAGCGGTGACAATGTATTTCCATTACAATAGCGAAGAACACAAATTAATCCTGTAACAAGATAGTCGTGTTACGATATGATGACACAGACAATAAATATAATTTCATACTTATAAGAAACGAATTTGAAGCCAGTAACAATAATGAAATTAAAATCTAAAATATTTCATTGTATACAATAACTATCTTACTTCCTATAATTTCGAGCTAGGAAGATTGCGAGTTCTCAGAAGAAACCACCAGCAGCCAATCGAGTTTCTCCTCAGGTTAGATAATTCTTCGATACCTGTTACTCAGTATCTTCGTAATATCTTCCTTAATTAAGTGCAAAATCCTGTGGAAAAAGTCCCTTGAGACTCTAAAATAACTTCTGAATTTAGTTTCACTGTCGATCAGATGGCGTTTACAAGACTATCGTAGCGTCATTGCAAAGATTGTATGGAGCGCCTGCCTGGTACTTCGCATGACCAACGAACAGTCCATACGGAGCGAGTTAATCACTGCGAGACACCTTTGATCGTATAGTCCATTTTATTTCATGGAGTGCAGTTTCATAGAAAGGACAGACTTTCTACTGCCCCGACTAATTGGTTGTTATAAATAAATGTCTTCCTTACTGTGACGAAAATCTTGTCTTTGCCTGTTAGTAACCAATCACAATCCTCGTTCAGAAGAATTGACAGGCTCCCGTCAAATCCACGTAGAGGCAGAGTTGCCACATCTTTTCCGAATTCCAAGAATCCCGTCAGCACCAAAGTATCATTGAGAGTGTATTCTATAACATTCATTGAGCGGTCAGCTCGTGATATTACGTTCTCTTCTTCAAAACACGTGGCGTCCAGATGGGAATGACAGCCACAAATCCTTTCATTTCGAGGGTCGCCAGGATTGTGGCAACTGTGCAATGTTGGGACGAGGGGACAGGATGACTGGTCAGAGGTGTTTGTGTAGGAAGTCATAAATCTGTAAGTGGGTGTTCAAAGGAGCCACCGAATTGCACTTCATGACATAAAATGGAGTATATCCAAAAACGGACTGGAATTGGCTCGCACTACCGCGAGGCGGCCGCGCACTCTTGCGAGGCAACACTGAGCGAAGCAAGCAACACGAGGCAGCCTCGCTTCGTGAATACGCTTCTTAAGTGAATGAATCTGTCCCGGATTCGGTTCTTGCAAATTCAAACGAAAATTGGACTCTATAATAACTATAGAAACCTTGAAAACCTACTCACATACGATTTTTTCCTACCAAAAGTTCCAGTCGGTGTCGCAAAAATTTTGGGATCTCTGGGTAACATTTTTTCCCCATTTCGGATAGCAAACCTCGTCTGTTCAAAACACACCATGTGGATTTCTATGTCTGTATTGTGTACGACGCTTGATAACTTGACCTTGAGTAACACATTTCCTATCACTGAAATAGATCAGTTATGGAAATCGCTAAATAGTGTACTGCGTGTCACTGAAGTACATCAGCTAAGGAGATCGCTGAAAGGTGCAATGCGTGTCACGAATGGGCTGTGCGTTCAGACCTGCACGATATTGTTACCGTTATTTCTGTATACATCGTATTTCCTAGTGTAAATTGAAACCTTTTCATTAGATAGCTACATGTAACAATCAGTCAAATTTTCCTATTACTTGAGATATATTATCATCGATGTTTTTTTTTTAATATCAACAACTTACCACCACCATCAACACCACAACCAATATCATCATAATTATCATGACAATCATCATCATCATTATTTTAATGTTTTAAATGTTTTTATTAACAATTTCCTACAAATTTCAGATAACTTCCTAGTTATTTTGCCACCATCTCTACCTTTTCGCATACAGAAATCATGATGTAATATTTATATCGAAGTAGTCTTGAACATACAAGTGTTCAACATCCATGATATCCAAGATCTGTTGGTATGCCATCTGTAGTGCTGTCGACTGACGGATTTTGATCATACTCGACATCTGAAAATCAATTCATTTCCAAAATATACATAAAATATACATGTTTCAGTATCATCACTGATTATTTTGAGGCATTCATGATAAAAGAACTCACAACAGTGCTTCATTCAAAGTCGACTCTCATGAGTTTCTTTTTTTTTTTAATTACGGAAGGAATAATGCCAAATAAAACAGTACAGAACATATTTCCCATTTTCCCCAAAAATATCCTAAATTTTCAACTAAACTCGTTGTTCAATAAATCTGTATTCCATTAATTATTCCCAAAATCACTAGATAGTAGCACTGTCTTAAATTATTATATTTTACAGTTCCTCAGTTCACAGATTTTGAGGCACCGTTAGCCGAACGGTTAGAGCGTCGGCTATCTACGCTGGCAACCCGGATTCGAATCCCGGTTGGTCTAAGTGGAATTTCTTGGTGGCAACAAACACATTGCATAGTGGTGTGGTAGGTGGTATCCCCTATCGGCATTCCATCATTACACTATTAAACATCACCATACGATGCTATGTAGTTCGCCTCCCATGGTACATTGAGGCCAACGCCGGCCTGCGGCGGTAAGAAGAACTAGAGTTTCGGCGCGTCGCTTTTAGATGGGAACGATTGGATAAATGACGCAAAGTCATTGCACAAAAAATCACAAATTTTATTTTATACATTTCCACCGCTGGGATAAATCACTTAATTTTTCTCTTAATTCCTCTTATATTTCATCTATCTTATTTTATCTTTATCTTACTTTTTTTTAGATAACACTTGTCTTTAAAATCCTTACACTGATTTACCCATCTTTTGTTGTCAATCGTCGGTTAGTTGCGTGAATGTAGGCCTACCTATTCGTAATGACCTCCGACGAGTAGGCATTATCCACACTTCTATTAAATGTTATGAACTTATGAGTACTTTCAGTACTTCGCTACCAATGGCAAAAATCAATAATCCACCACTGCTTGCTCATTTAGAACAATAGGCAATTTTTCGGAATAAGATAATGGTAATGATGATGACGACGATGATGATTATGATCTATTAGTTCCCCTTGAGGGTAGGGACACGGGCTGGGGACTGTACTCACACGTAGGCCGGTTGGATGACGTCATTGTACTACGCGGAATGGAATGATGTGCATGCCCTAAGGCCCCCCGCGCTACAAATTCTCCTGCGGGCCGCTCCCGAACTCCTATATACTGGATGTTCATTTCAAAGTGTGTCATGACGTCACTGTTAATGAGTCAGCGATTTGAAGCGAGTTTCAGCTTTTATGTCAGAGAAGTTGCCTATTAATCAAGGCGTTCAATCTGAACTTGAGAACGTGTACGGTATAACTTGAACGCCGTAGCAACAGATGGCGGTCTGTAAAGTCTGTGTGCTACCATAACCTCTTTCGAACTGTATTTTGTGCGGGAAAGTCGTACGCAGGGGGGTATTTGTTATCATCGGTTGCGTACCACAACATTCCACAACACAAATCAAATGCTCCGTGTCCATGTTGACCGTCGAAATTAATGTTAACAAATACGTAAGTAATCGTCTTAACCCTCTCCCCATACTCGACAGTAAGAAAAAAACTCACCTCAGTACATGTTTCCAAACAGTTCACATTCCTGCCACTACCGGCGTTACCATACGTATCGGTAAGTACTCTTCAGAATGAACGCCGTACTTTCTAGGCAACTTCTCTGGCACAAAGGTAATACGTCTCTGCGGAAGTGTAAGAAGATTGAATTCTCTAGGCTCATCGGCTAGCCACATGACGGCATACAGCGAGCCATGACACACTTTGAACTGAACACCCAGTAGTCTATAGCATCACTGCGGTCCCTCAATCCCAGTCCTACGAGCTACCATAAGCCCACGGTACATAGCACTACCACCTGTAACTAATGACCACATATCACAGGGTCCACGTTTGGATGCGACCCGCAGCTCACTCTACATTAGAGCAAGTCCGAAATATGGGAAAGGAATGAGATGATGATGATGATGATGATGATGATGATGATGATGATGATGATGATGATGATGATGATGAAAGAGGGCAAGTGTAATTATGATGGCGAAATGAGTCCGAGGTTCAACCTCGAAAGTTACCGGGCAATTCTGCTTCAATTGGTTGAGGGAAAACCTCAGGAAAAACCTAAACCAGGATTTGAACTCGGGCTCGCTTGTTTCACGGTCATAACCGTAACTCCATAGCGGTAGACGATGATTACGATAATCGAACAACAACTAGTAAATTTTCTTTCTAAATTATTTTACCCTAGTCATGGTTTGACGCTGTACTCTTTTAGACAATTCAAGGCTTTAAATAGACACATGATGAAACTCGTGTCATGAAAGTAGGTAAAGACTTCTTCTTAATCTTCAACTAAAGGTCCTAAGGGAAGAAAACTTAACGTTGATTACTGACAAATATCGAGACTGGTATCGAACTCATAGCGTGGTCTCCACCCAACATCAAAATTGTGAGTTAACCTCTCCATGCATCACGGCCACAATCGCTAATCTCACAGGAAATTACATCAACATCGTTCTGCTCCCCCACAGTTCATATGGTCGTTCAATTTAGTAAATACCTGACCTGGAAAATGTAATATCCTACATGGACTGTGTGAATTGAAATTGAAAAAGCTCCTGTCCATTTTAAAGCAAATAGAACTTGTAACGAAAGTTGAAGCTTCAAAAAGGCCCATTCACATCAGTAGGAGCGTCAGCTGGCACTGTGAGTCATAACAACTTTTAACTCGGAGGAGCAGCATATGGCAAACATTTAACAAAAAGTAAACCTGTCAAAATGCTATATAGATCTATTACTTATGGGATGGGATTTCTTTTCTGGCCGGGAGCAGCAATTAAAAATGCCGTTGATCAATCGTGAGACCCCGAGCACTCTGTCCAACACAATGATAACACTAGGGGTGGGCGGAAGGGGAGACTGAATCATTTACAGCGTCTTGAAATATTTGCTTTGAGGGTGCAGGGCTTTAGAAAATTTCTACGTCCGTTGTTCGTAGATCTCAAAGGAAGGAACCGAGTACGGCATAGGAGAATTCGTGACTTGAATTGTTCGGAATGCTACAGCACGTCTGGCTGCACGTGTCCCCCAGACGTCAGTGATAAAAAGGAAGAAGAGCAGAATATCCGAGAAGAAACGTTTTGTAAATTACCCACGGGAACACTAAGATGGCGAAAGAGAACGTCTCTAACGTAAAGTCCGTCTTTCGTAATGTTTTAGTTAACTCTCACTCTCCAAAACAACGGAAGTTCGTTTACTGGAATCCTTTAATACCAACTAAATGTGACAAAAAGAGTAGCGATCTCATTAAGGATACTAGGGCTTAGAACAGTCCCTACGGCAATGTGTTTAATATGAAGAGGGTGGAAATAACTTATTTAAGATGCGCAACACCACTGTAATTAGTTATGGATGTAGATAATTACTATACTCTGTCCAGCGAAAAAATAAAGTGATGTAAAATATGGAAAACACACACACACACAATATATATATACATATATATATATATATATATATATATATATACACACACAGTATATATATATAATATATATAGGCCTATATATGTGTTTGATAGCCGTCGCAACCAGGGTTTAATAATCGGCCTCCTAATCAATTCTAAATGAATATTTACATTTAATTAAATTTTTTCTTTAATAGAAACCCTAGTTAGTTGGCTATCATTGAAAAATTTATTGGAAATGCAACAAACAATTTAGGCTACAACACAAATTACATTTCATAAAGAATATAAATTATGATTAATTATGCAAATATATAGGCTATATATATATATATATATATATATATATATATATATATATATAATTAACTTACGTTTTGACATCACCATAACCTTTTTAAGAATAATTAAGATATACACAAAACAATAACACACTTATACTCATAAAGATATGGGGTTTATTGGTGTCAGTTTAAATGTTGATTATGTCCGCCATTTTCTTCTTCAACAAGCAACAATCTTTCTTCTATGTTGTGAACAGCATTTACTAATAGATCTGGTGGAATATCTTCAATTTACTGCTAAATTGCATATTTTAGTTTGTCGGTAGTCGTAGGATTAGTTAAAAAAACTCGGTCTTTTAAATATTCCCACAGCCAAAAATCTGCTGGATTGGTATCAGGGAAATGCGCTGGCCAGGTGTTAGGAAAATGTCTGCTTTTTATGCCACCACAAAACGTGTTACGTTACAACCGCTTAACTGGTGTATAAATATGGGGAGGTGCACCATCCTGCATGAAGATTATGTTCTCGATGTCACGATTTCGTAAATTTGGTAAAACAAAATTCTGCAGCATGTCAAAATAACGTTGTCTGGTAACCGTTATTTGATTCTCTTGAAAAAAGTTGGGTTCTATATCTAATGAAATGGGATATGAATCCACTTTCAGATCATGTAGTCCTTGCTGAATATAAGCATGGGATGAGTTTCAGACCAAATCCTACAATTATGAGTATTAACACCGCCATTCAATTGAGAATGTACTTCATCAGTCCATAAAACGTTATCCAACCATTGCGCATTTAATTGAATTTCTGCCAAGAGTCGAAGAGCAAAACTGAACAAGACTAATTCGATCTTGTAAAGTCAAAATCATTTTAAAACACAGTCAATAATAATGATTTAAAAATTCAATAAGAAGTAAATGCCTTTTGACACATAATAAACAAAACCTGTTACTTGCTGTTACCATGTTAACCGAAACAAATGAGTGTGATAAATGAACAAATTCCGTTGTCCGATTAATACAAAAGTGTTACCATTTTGTGTAAACGTTGATTTTTTTTAAATGTTATATTTATTTCAAAATGTAATTTACTTTTGAACAATCCTGTATAATATTTAGAATCTGAAAGATATATGTGTTTGCTAAAATACATAGAATAGCTTACAATTTTTCCCCTTATACAAAGAAGAGAATGGGTATTTTATAACACCACTGTCAGGAAGAATGTAATTTTGGACATAAAAAATAAGAGTAAAAACAATTCTACGTTTTGTGTTACTTAAACAATTATTTATGACATATAAATACTTTAAGCTTTACATCACTATGGAAGAGGATATACATAATCTGAAGAAGTACTTTTTTGTATTCATATGGAGATCATAACTCAAAACAACCAATTTTTTACTTATGCTCTTTTTATAGCGCATCACATATATGGTCTTTGCAATTTTTTTTTATATTGTTGTTTAGTCAACTATCCGAAGATATGTTGGAACCTCCTAAGTGACACCAATAAGACATCACTCACGAGGCAACTAAACTAGAATATAATGGGTTAGTATGGCCAGTTCCTTTCCTCCTCCATTGCATACATCGCTGACAATTACGTATTTCACTAATCAGACTAAGATGTATGCAAGCAATTGTTCTTCCTCTGACACATATCGTAAGTTTGCCTGATAAAAGATATTATCAGCCAGAACTTTAATCAGAAAAGTTTGTTGGTGTAAAACACGTAATGTCTTATACTACGTATACAATATTCTGAAATTACGGGAAATGATTGCTATCCGAACATAACAGGACCAACTGTAAAATGATACATGCCACACTATCAGTAAGTATGAAATGATTGGTCAACACAAGCCGAAGGACACACACCAATTCCCATCAGGATTCGCTGGATTTGTGCCATTTCAGCCACTACGTTTTATGTAATTCTCAAATTACTCTACACGTTGGTTGATTGGTACCTAATGCATTGCGTTTCACAGTAAAAGTAATACAACATGTCTTGCCTTGCAATATGCTGTGTAGTTTCGACAGAATTTTTAAGGGAAGATGGCCGTACATCACAGCAAATGTGTTCCGTCCATTTCGCCGACACTGACACATATAGGACGCAACTGGGAGAAGGAGAATGTTCTGGAAAGGAAGATGTTAGACAAGGTTGTCATGCACGAGTACAGTGTTGCTAGAAAGTTTAGAAACACCTTATAATTGTTATAAAATGCTGCCCTGGCCTTACATTATAAGAGAAACTAAGAATGTTTTTAACTGTTGGTTAACAGTACGAAAGACTAATTTTTAGTGCAATTTCGGTATTTAACTTATATGATTACTGTTGCTCCTTATAGTGAATGTACTATAAGTTTTTCAAACAAAATAAAAAATCTTACATTTTCAGTATTAAAATTGAAAATGAATGAGCAATTAATTGGTGCACGATTCTCAACTGTTACTGGGTGATGTAGGATCTATTGCTCTTTAAATTAGTAAAGATCAAATATTTGTAAAAAAAATGTCTTTGTTTCTAAGGTTTGAAGTTTAAAAAAGGGGAAATTTTGTTATTAGTAGGTTCATCTGTAACTTAATAAAATAAAATAAGTATATATAAGTTTCAATCATAAGACACATCTGTGTCATAAGACACAGATGTGTCTTATGATTGAAATTTATATATACTTATTTTATTATATTACTAGGCATATCTGAAAATACAAAATGAATTGTAAAAAATCATCTGTAACTGCTGAATGAGGTTTGCACAGCTGCATCTCCCCTATAAAATTCCAAGGAACGCAGCTGCAGCTCCATTAAACAGTTACAGATGAACCGACCAATAACAAAATTTCCTCATTTTTATTACTTCAAACCTTAGAAACTGCTAGGACATTCAGGAAGAAAATTGTTTACAAATATTTAATCTTTACTAATTTAAAGAGTAATAATGTATCCTACATCATCCAGCAACAGTTGAGAATCGTGCACCAATTAGTTACTCGTTCATATTTTTTTAACTTTAATACTGAAAATGTAAGATTTGTATTTTGTTTGTAAAACATAAATTCTCTATAAAGAGTAACAGTCATCATATAAATACCCAAATTGTACTAGAATATTAGTCTTTCCTATTGTTAATTAACAGTTTTTTTTACCTTGTAAGAAGGAGGATCCGAAGGCTTGCGCTGCACCCTGAGGCTTATTGTTCTTAAAAACATTATTAGTTTCTCTACATAGCAGCATTTTATGAGAATTATAAGGTGTCCCTAAACTTTCTAGCAACACTGTAGGCCTATGTACAATATATTACTTTACGGGTAGATTACGAACTATCTGAATTTTCGTAAAGATTGCCTTTTGAATTGTTACCATTTATGGTCTTGTTACTTGCTACGAGTATAATAAATTTTCTACTGAAATGATAAATATGTTTTTCTTTGTAGCTAGGAAGGTAGCTTGCAGCTGAGTTTCAACACAATGCAGAACGATTTCCTTTATGTTCAACAATCAGAATACAAACAAATGCAGTTGGATTTTTATTTCGTGACCTCTCATTGATCTCCAAATAATTAACGCTATCCCTCGAACAAGCGCTGTCTGCTCATTTACTCACAAACGCCAAGCATAGGGTTTCCCTATTCAATTACTGGCTGAAAGAGAATGAGAGCAACCTATGATCCGCGAGCCGCATCCTGTTATGGTACTCGTCACAAAACTGATACTGGCACAGCCAATTTGAAGTTCACTAATTCAAAAACGGAAAACCTGTTTCATGTAACTCAGTCATATAGTAAATATAAATAATAATATTACAATGTATACTACTACGAATTAGTGGTAGAAGTAACAGTAGTGCTGCTATATAAGCTTAATTCGTGTTCTTTCGAATATCTAATCAAGTAATCATCCAATGTAGCCCAAGCGATGCAGTTTCTGATTACAAATTTAACGGTGTCACATTTTATTCTCGGCAAAGGAAATGAACATTTTTTGAGATTATTATTATTATTATTATTATTATTATTATTATTATTATTATTACGATCACCTCGTCTTTGTAATTTCCAGATTTAAAATAATCAAATTTTATTGCAGAGAACTTGTTTTATAATACGTGCACATGTTTAATACGGGAAAACGTGCGTATATCCGTGAGGGAGATGTTTCTTGTGACTTGGCCTGTAAGTCACCACACCCAATAATCCTACATACACTGAATGACGCCGTTGGAACTTCAAAATAAAATCCTTCAGCATTTATTATTATTATTATTATTATTATTATTATTATTATTATTATTATTATTATTATTATTATTGCGGGATTCTTATAGGGTAAAACGAATAGATTGTCTTGATAGGGTACAAAAAAGGCAGTAAAATTCATTACGGTTGGCAAAGGCCATGGGTACGAAAAGTCCATGAACTAGGTTGGAGCGCTCTAGCGACTAGACTAGGCGGAAAAAGTCTAGGCTTTAAGCACTATTTAAGACGTATGCAGGGCATAGAACGTGGAGGGACATAGGGGGTAGAATTAAAAAAAAACAGTGTGTCACTCAAGGACAGTTCACGATCATAAAATTGAAAGGAAACAGGGGACCGATATAGAAAAGTTTTGTTTTTAAATAGGGTTTTTAAATAGGACTATAACAGACTGGAACCAGCTGCTTTCAGCGGCTTTTGAGGGTTCTCCTCTAACAATTAAAAGATTAAAAAATAACTTATATAGGTTGTTATAAAAAGAAAAATAGTAATTATAAACTACTTATTATTAACTAAATGTTATGTGTGTGTCATGAATATTTAATTATTGTGTTAGAGACTATAGTCTTTTGTCATTTCCTTGTGTTGTTTTTTTTCTGCATTGCTGCTTAGTTTGTGTTTATTGGAAGTGTTTAGTACTGCGAAAAGTTGTGGAAATAAATAAGGTGTGCCATGGCGTAAGTGTTTCAAGTGTTTAAGCTTTTCGTAAATGTTAGAATTGGTTAAGATTTGTGTACAAGAGTCGCGTAAGCGTTCATTAGTTTCTACAGCTGAGTGCTAAAGATGATTTAGTGTGTTCTAAAGTGTTTATTTGTGTTGGTTTTATATTGTGTTGAGTCATTTTCAGCTGTATTTTTGCATTTGTGTTGTTCGTTTTGTGTTTTATGTTACTGTTTTGTAACTGTAGACTATTATTATTATTGTGCAATTGTGTTGTTTGATTTGTGTGTATTGGCGTGTTATTTTGTATTTTTGTTATGTTCTTTGTGTTCTGTTTTGTATTCGTTGTTGTTTTCGTGTAAATTGTGTTTGTTCGCTTTTGTACCGTACCAACATTACTACTAGGCATCTGCCCGATCATAATGTAATAAATTATTATTATTATTATTATTATTATTATTATTATTATTATTATTATTATTATTATTATTATTATTATTATTATTATTATTGAGAATAACACCATTTGTTTTGTACGTATTACAGGAGCATTTGTGAAAGAAACCTCGTTGTTTTACATTCGCGAAGGCCTAACAAAGCTACAATTTCGGCTCTGTTCTCATACTTAAGTTCGTGTTCTTTAAAGCCACAAAAGAATGCCGAACTTGATGTTGACCTTTACCTCCGTCAAGTGATGCCGTCTGAGAAAGCGTGAAGTATAACCGCCACGCCCCCTCATACGCCCTCATAGCCTTGTAGCTTAGTCACAGGAATAAGTTCGCTTTATCTACGTCACGAAAGTTGAAAACAATTACCGGAATGTGTTAGGTCAGACTCTTGATGCTACACCCCTGGTCAGAACCATGGGCCCCCTTACAAGAGCAGACAGATGCAGCATCAAGTGACAGAAGGAGATAGACACTGTGGGGGTTCACTAATTAGGATCGGGACGTAATGTTAATACACCCGGAAGGGGTGGTGGGATGAAAGGGGATGACGTGGTGTGTCACGTGCATGGTATTGATCCACCACCCACCACCGCCATCACATCCCCCTCTGATAGCTGGCGTGTTGGGATACAGCGGTTACGTGGGGCAGGAAACATGGGAAACCCCCGTCCCTTTATCGTGGGGAAGGCGAAAATCGCAAGAGTCAATGTTATCTCGACGTCATTCGGAACAACGCCAAACTCTGATCAAAATAAGTTTTATTTTAGCTTTTATTACTACTATTACACAGACCAATGTGAATGTTCATTTCACAAACTACTCAACACGAATAAAAATATCAATAACGAAATTATGTTTGCAGGAGGAAATAACGTACCACCAGGATCGATAGAAGTACTAGGCTGAAGAGAAGGAAGCGGTGACCAGTTTTGTAAGCTATGCCATGATATAGCGCACGTCAGCGTCAAGCAAAAGATAGTTAGGCCTACATTAGAAGTTCTTTCGAAGTTTATTCTGTTGCAGATCAGTTGTATCATAGGGTATATACAAAAATGGAATTGAAGAGATAATGAATACATTCGGTATCAGGAATGATTAAAATTTGTATTTCCCCGAAAATATCGAAATCGACTGTTTGCTTAATCACAATTCTTTCTGTAAAGAAAAAAAATGAAAGAACAGTACTTTCAGCAACGATTTTCATGTGTGTTTATAAAGAAAACACACACATACACATATAGCTACATTAAAGAGTATGTTTTACAGTCTGGATTACAGTTTATATTCATTTTTGTTTACATTAATTAATACAATTTTAAAACTTCCGTTTATGTTGCTACTTACGAGTAAGTACAACATCTACATACACAGTTTTTATGTAATCTTTTAACTGTAAATATTTATGTTAAATTGCAAATGAAATAATAAAATTAGAAGCAAGAATTACCAATTTTCGTTGTGTTCTACTGAACAACCAAGTTGGTGGTTTGAGACTACATATTGTAAATAAACAGTTAATTTTAAATATGATTTTATAATTTTTAACTTGCTATAATGGCGGTATATTAATGGTCCGTGCAAATAATAACACATTTTCTAAGTAGGTACTCGAAAAATAACGTTTGACGGCATTTCATTGAAATTATGTTCGGATGGATGGAATCCCACCTACAAGACTATCCCTTGCATATACCACTGGGCATAAGAATTCAAAGTATGCTTGTTCTAAGGATCAGAGTTTGAAAGCACAGCTATGAATGTACTCATAACCGTTTAACTCAATGTTGACACAGAGGGAAAAGCATATGACTAAGAAAGAAAGCAAACTGTCTGACCAAACATAATGCTACACGTACACAAACTCATTTATGTACCAGCCACGCTAGTGTCCTGGTGCTAGCGATTAAAAGTGAGAATAATTTAATGTTTTTCAATAACATTTTGTCCTTCACTATAGCTCAGTGATAGCATATCCTGGTACAAATCTAGCAGACCACATGACTTACGTAGTTTATTCTCATAATGCTATAAACGTATAGTATTTTCTTACAGTGGACACGGGCCGTACCAAAAGGACCAATTATTGGAAATAAAACGGGATAAGAAAAGAATGACCGAGCGAGATGGCTCAGTGGTAATGCACTGGACTCGCACTCTGGAGGTTCTGGGTTCGACCCCCGGTGATGATCAAACTGGTCGAGTTTTTTCCGTGGTTTTCCTCGTCTGAATATAACTAATTTAAATAAAGGCGAATGCGGGAATTCATTCAGATTACCACGAAATAATATGCACAGTGAAACAGGAACAAGCATTCCCCACATTAAACTACAGACAGCCGCGATATGACCTAGGAGTTAAAGCGACTACTGTATAAGTAAATGCAGATAAGGAAAATAAAATAATAATGAATCATAATATTCCTAGTTAAACTCTTGTGTTACAATATCTTGTAATTAAAATTAACATCGAATTCTGTCAGATGCGTTTCCAATTCACTGTGGGCTAAAGCAAGGAGATGCACTATCACCTTTACTTTTTAACTTTGCTCTAGAGTATGCCATTAGGAAAGTTCAGGATAACAGAGAGGGTTTGGAATTGAACGGGTTACATCAGCTGCTTGTCTATGCGGATGACGTGAATATGTTAGGAGAAAATCCACAAACAATTAGGGAAAATACGGGAATTTTACTTGAAGCAAGTAAAGAGATAGGTTTGGAAGTAAATCCCGAAATGGAAATATAAAAATTGGAAATTTATCCTTTGAAGAGGTGGAAAATTTCAAATATCTGGGAGCAACAGTAATAAATATAAATGATACCGTAATTTCACACAACTATGGTCCAATATCTCATCACTTTTTAGATTTCTTAATGTAATTTACAAAATAAAACTATTAGAAGAATTTATTTTGTTGATATCAACTTTAGAAAGGTCAGCAATTAATATCAAACACTTTTGTTATTCGAAATGTAGTTGGTATATGGAACATCTTTTCATAAACTGTGGAATATAGTTGTGTTATGAAGTCACAACTATAGTCCATTGAATATATCCTAATATAAATCGCTCATGGACTACAGTTGAGAGGATGTTTTGCAACTGTGTCATACAGCAGTCAATAATTTTTAATATAAAATACAGATTTTGCAGAAGACAGTGAGAAAAATTATTTATTTCTTAATTTTAAATTTATCAAATAATGAAATCAATATAAAACAAAAAAAAAATTTAAGACAACCATTCTTAATCAAAATCAAACATTCTCAAACAGATACATAATCAGTTGGTTAATTTTTTGTTTAACTCCATAGACCTTCAAGTTCAGGCATATGGAAAAGCTTCCTTTTCGTACTTCGCTACTTTGGCTTACTGACAGATCATTTAATATCTTTTAAGGATGGTTTGAAGTATCTTCGGGTGTCTCTTCAATGTCTGACAAGTTCAATGAAGATCTGATGCCAATGAATATCCATCTTCATCTTTCACGGTAGAACTCTGTACTGCCTTCCCCTTGCAATAATCTTTGTTTCTGCTTGAGCAAATTGCAATTTTGGAGGTAGATGGTAATGCAAAATTTTCAACATCTGCTGCTGAAATACTTTTACCTGACTCAACATCAATTTTCTTCTTTCTCCTCTTTATGATGTTCCTTGTTCTATTGCTTGATTCGTTGTCATTTCTATATATTTTATGAATGTGTCTGAAACAGCACTTCCTTCTGGGTTTCTGACGTTAGGATCAGAACATGACGGCACACTTCCTATAACTTCAACTGCACAAAGAGGAAAGGTTGCAACTTTCCTCAATCCAACTGCAAATTTGCTTGCGATATCGGAATACAGTAACTTTATTCCAGAGCTTATTTAACAATGGAGGAAATACATTTTTGGAATCTGTTGGCATGCTTCTTCCATCTGGTGTCCCTTTTCACTCGTCAAGTATTTGCCGCCAATGGTATTTCAATTTCGAAAACAAGTTCTGTTTAGTAGTTGCATCAGATCGGTCACATTTGGAGACTGCAAAACCTGTGATAATTCATTCTTGTGACGTTCTGAAAAGCATTTTGCCCAACGTCTTCCAGGTAGATTCTTAGTGAATGCTGGTACTTTGCGGTCTTGGCTATCCAGGTACATTTTCACATTACACCAGAAGTAGAATAACGTTATCAGACATCCAAGATTGGACATGGATATAGCATGTTCGACGAATGCACGAATACTTTTTTTCTGAAGACAAGAAGAATCATTGTCAATCAGGTGAGTTTAGTTTATTTTCATGCAGCATACTTCTGTCATCATATGGCTTATAGGACCTTCCTGCCAACTTTCTACGAAAAATTTTATTAGGTGGCACCATCAGAAGCTATAAAAAACATTCTGTAATATAAGAACCGAAACCAAAAGTCGGAACACAACTCTGGTCCACAAAAATGATAGGACCATAGTTGAACTTCAAGTACCATTTTTTATTATTCTTCCAATAAATATGAAAATACATATGCAACTGTAAAAATATTCATTAAATGTATGTAAATACTAAATTACCTGTCATATAGACCATCAAGAACACAGAAATTCTTGTTGTGGTAACTGATGGCAGAGAAAGTTTCCAGTGGACGAGGTAACATGCAAAACCTAACTCCAATTGACAGTTGACTAGCGACAAAACATGGCAGACAGGATACGTTTCATAATCCTCACAATATTACTATATCTATGCTCTATGCTTTAGTATTTAAATAGTCACTAACTGCCACTAGGAACTGAGATATCACTGTTTTCGTGAGTGCGTGTGTTTGGACCATAGTTGTGTGAAATTACGGTACTCGGGAGGAAATTAAACACAGAATTAATATGGGAAATGACTGTTATTATTCGGTTGAGAAGGTTTTGTCATCTAGTCTGCTGTCAAAAAATCTGAAAGTTTAAATTTATAAAACAGTTGTATTACCGGTTGTTCTTTATGGTCGTGGAACTTGGACTCTCACTTTGAGAGAGGAACATAGGTTAAGGGTTTATGAGAATAAGGTTCTTAGGAAAATATTTGGGGTTAAGAGGGTTGAAGTTACAGGAGAATGGAGAAAGTTACACAATACAGAACTGCACGCATTGTATTCTTCACCTGACATAATTAGGAACATTAAATCCAGACATTTGAGATGGGCAGGGCATGTAGCACGTATGGGTGAATCCGGAAATGCATATAGAGTGTTAGTTGGGAGGCCGGAGAGAAAAAGACCTTTGGGGAGGCCGAGACGTAGATGGGAAGTTAATATTAAAATGGATTTGAGGGAGGTGGGATATGATGGTAGAGACTGGATTAATCTTGCTCAGGATAGGGACCAATGACGGACTTATGTGAGGGCGGCAATGCACCTCCGGGTTCCTTAAAACCCAGTAAGTGTAAGTATACAGAACTACCTACATTATGTATTGAGTACCAAGGAGTTTTCCTTGAAGGTAAAGACGTAAAGCATGTAGCATTGGTATCCATACTGCTACTAATGTCACTACCGTGTATGACCTGTAGTGTGAATAAATTTGCCTTCACTTTGTGCAACATTTTCGTTAACAATCACTTTATAATAGTTACCGCTGTATAATGATGAATTGTCTATTAGCCCCCTTGAGAGAAGGGGCACTAGCTGGGGATTGCCTTCGCTTAGGTGGGCCCATTGTACTACCCGGAATGCAATGGTGCGCATGCCCTAAAGCCCCCGCGGTGCCTTCGAAATCCCCTACAGAATCCGCAGGCATCACCGCGGTCCCTGAACTCTGGTCTCTCGAGCTATCATGAGGCCAGGAGAGAGGCTACGGTATATAGCACTACCACCAACAACTAATAACCACATACCAAGGGGTCTAAGTTCGGTGGTGGCCCGCAGACGACTCTACATCGGAGCAAGCCCGAAATATGGAAAAGAAACGGAGATGATGAAAGAGGAAAGTGTAATTATAATGACGAAATGAGTTCGAGGTCCAAAGCCGAAAATTTCCCAGCAATGCGTATAGTTTATATTAGACGTATCTTCTCTCTTACTGAAGAAATAAAATTACAGATTTGGATTAATTAATACTGTTTTATCTTATCTGTATAAAGCCTTGCCTCTTCAACTCATGTACGAATTTTATCCGTATTCAGTATTACTATTCAATCCATCCGCGAAGTATGAATATAAAATATAATTTACTTGAGAAACAATTAGTTTAGTTTGCTGATGGAGTAATGGTGGAATTAAAATGGCATGAAAAACCAAAGTACTCTGAAAAAAATCTGCTACAAAGTTGCTTATACACAAAAATTCTCACAAAGTATTCGGCCGTTAGAATCTTGGAGAAAGCAACGACTGGGTAGTTAAATATATTTGTATAAAAGAGACACGAATTACCCCTTTCCGTCTCTTCATGAATGTAACATTCATGTGACAGAGGTAATTGGCGATTCATTGTGTAATTGAATAGAGCAGGTATTCGAAACAGGCGCATGCATTAGCTCAGATTCCCAGTGGTATGTTTATCAGATGACTCTACGATCGTGGGGTTATATTTCATTAGCAACATGCACACCCCAAATGTTGGCAATCACGTCTCTCATCCCATTGTCACAGTCAAGGCTCTTTGCAAATTACAGACACGCAAATTCAGAATATATCACATCGCAGGTGTAATCCATCCTGTCTAGGGGCTTATACCGGAAGTATTCTTACTACCGTCATTTGTCGCATTTTAACAAACAGCTCAGCACGTGACATAACCGCAGCAATTACGTGATCCACGAAAATAAATAAAAGCTTTGTAAACATTTAAAATTATATCGCAGAATTAAGCATAAAGTTGCGAAAATTGGACTTATTAGAAAGTTAAGGGGTGCACAAGAGAGTTGACATAAACTACTACAAAATTGAAGAACTTTGCATAATTTTAAAATTTTGGATGGTTTTATAATTTTCACGTATGTACCGTACATTCTTAGAAAAAAGTTTTGTCGCACAGATATGTTATGAGTCCCAGAAAGAAGGCAGTGCGCATGATCAGAGGACGATTGATATGGTTCACAAGAGAAGGACTAGCTGAGATAATAAAATTAGTTTTGTTTCGTTGTATGTCTGATCATGCGCACTGCCTCCTTTCTGGGACTTATTTATATCAGTGCGACAAAACTTTTTCTACGACTGTACATAAGATAACTACACGCATATTGTAATAAACTCTATTATTATTTATCTTGAATTTAATACAACAAAGTGGTTGTTACAAAGATGTTGTATAACAACATTACTTTTTAAAATATATCTCTGTTGATGTATGTCTTAGGAACTGGTTCAGGAAGCGTAACACAATGGAATTCCAATGAACTAACAAGAGCTACTTTTTGCGGATAACCAAGTCATAATTACTCAGGTCATTGAAGATGCATCGTACATGATATTGGTGAGGAAACTAGTAGAGGAATGAATATAAATGATAAGAAAACCGAATACCTAATCTTGAAAATGAAAGGTGAAAGGAAGCTCGAGATTGAAAAACTAGAAATTAAAATGGTCAATAAATTTAAATATTTGGGGTCAATTATTTTAGAACTGATCGTAAGAGTACAGCTGAAATTAAAAAATATATACTGTATAAATAAGTGAAGGAAGGAGTATAATTATTGGCATCTTGAAGTCAGTTCTTTGTAGTAGGAACATTTTAATAAAAAAAAAAACCTCATTTATAAGTTACTGGCACAAAGTATTACGTTATAATAACAATAATAATAATAATAATAATAATAATAATAATAATAATAATAATAATGGCTTTATTTAACCTGACAGAGTTAAGGCCGTAAGGCCTTCTCTTATACTCAACCAGGTTTATAACTTGCTTACATAGTTGAACATACAACTGGATCGGAATTAATTACATACTCATACGATTTAGGTACACAATGAGATCAAAAGGGTAGTTACATAAAAATTTACCTCATAAAATAAAAATAAACACAGTGGAATACATATTAATGTTGTTAGAATCAAATACGAATCACACAAAAACAGAAGCCGATAATTCAATAAAAAATGTACACAGTAAAAATAAAAATAAACACATTGGAATACATATTAGTATTAGATTACAAGTAAGTAGGATTCACATAATTAAACCAGAAACCGAAATTGAATAAAATGTAGACCTACATGGTAGAATCTTGGACATTAGACAGATTAAATGAAAACAAATTATTGGCTACTAAAATGAACTTTTGGCCGGGATCCGACGTAGAGCTGAAAACCCGGGTTCAAATTCCGGTGCCGGAGAGAATTTTTCTCCGTTCCTCTCATCCTTCATCATATGATGACGCAGAATTTCTGTACGGAAATATATGTACCAAGTACTTCGGCACATTGTAATAATATATGATATGCGAAAAATAATCACTTTGTGATTTAAGACGGCGCTTATTCCGTCGGATCCCGGCCACTTAGTCACTCATAACGAGTGCACCTCTGCACATGTGTGGATATTGTGCCACTGTCATACATCTATGATGCAGTGCATGAGGGTAGGCCAATAGAGGGTACCCAAGAGGTGGAACTTAAACTGAGAGGATTCAATGCGACATCAGGATGGGAATCCGGTGTGGCTTAGTGGATAGAGCGTCAACACGTAGAGCTGAAAACCCGGGTTCAAATCCCGGTGCCGGAGAGAATTTTTCTCCGTTCCACTCATGCTTCAATTTGTTTAAGGCTTAGGACTTCTTTATGACCGTTGTCCTAAGTGTATAAGTTAAAAAGTGATTGTATTGAATAAATAAAAATTTGTTTTTCGATAGTTTATTTTTCCATATTAGCCTAAGCACTAAACTTATCAATACCGCTTCGTATATATGGGAAAAATTAATTTAGGCACTGCTCTATGGGAAAAACGAGCATTAGAAAATCTCGGTTTTCAGAATATATTTTAGGAAATAAATTTTCATGATAATATTTTCAAAAAGTAGGCTATAATTATATATTACAAAATAAAAAGCCATTAATGCGATAATTTTATTATTATTATTATTATTATTATTATTATTATTATTATTATTATTATTACTATCAATTTCTTTTACTAATGGCGGGTACTTGACTGTTCGTCATTCACCCATATGAAGACTAATTTACCGACCGACAGAGTCGTTGCCCAGTATGAGCCATAGGAGGCTGGTCTACGCTACACCCACGATGAAATAAGATTATAGATATTTTATCATAGAAGTTAACTATCAAATATGTGTAGGTTTATTACAGTCAAATTACTTATCAATAGTAAGTAATTTGACTAATAAACCTACACATATTTGATACTTATACGTATTATACTTATCGGACCCAACATGCCTTTAAAATAGAAGTTAAGAACAAAGAATATTTTTGTATTTACTGAATTACAAATGAAACCTAGAATAACAAAATTATAATGGAAATTTGTTAATAATTGTCTTTATTAAACACAAATGTGTGCAACATTTAGCCATTTTTTATTTATGGAGACTTGAGATGCCACAGGGGAACAGGAGCTCCCGGAAAAAACCTCTGTATTACCTGGATCAATCGAGGATTAAATCCGGGTCCACAGATTTATAAGTCCAGCGTTCTAGCCCCTGGACCGACGTGACGGATGATAACATATTTATTATTATTATTATTATTATTATTATTATTATTATTATTATTATTATTATTATTACTACTACTTCTATTATTATAAATATTAGAGTAGTTAAACTAAGTAATAGTTGTCGTAGAAAACATCATCTAGAACATCAAGAAAGGTTTTAAGTCCGGTTTTTCGTAATCCTCTTCGAATTCGCGTTTCATAAACTTTCTAGATCGTCTTAGTCTTCTTGTCAAATGGAATGTCCGTGAAGTTCCGAAAACAGCAAAACATATCCTACACATACTACACATGCTGCAACACAACTTATGTGTTTTCCTATAACTTACAGTTCGTAGACATAATCAATAAAATCGTCTATTGCAATACCTGGGCGTCTGAATTCAGCTTTTACCAGGACTGGGCAATGAAATCTGTGCAGAAGAATTTCAAGCTGAAATAAGTGGAGCCTTTGCAAGTAGCTGTACAAAGCCCGGAGATCGAATTGGAAACCCCGCACAGTTGTGAGAGTGGCGGGCGCATGCAACGCATTCATTCACGCACGCAAGCTCTCTGCGCCCTCATTATTATTCCAAACACTGCCTGCTGGAAGTCTGAAAGTCAAAAACATTTTTCGCTTCCAGCCATTTTGCTTTTCGACAGCAACATATAAATCATTTAACGTTTTTTCTAAGTCAGCTTTTCAACAAAGAATGTGTGATCAGATTAGTGACTCAAATCCAACGGACTTAGTTCGATTCACATGTACGGAAATTTGAGCTTTTCTTTATCCTCATCTCATAGGGCTTGTTCTCCTTGTGTTCTCTTTGATCTCTTTGTATTCCCCATTTTCTCCTTGCAATCCTCTTGTTCTCCACGTATTTCCCTTGTTCTCCTTGTATTTCCCTTTTCTCCATGCATTCTTCTTGCTATTTTTGTATTCCCTCGGTGTTCCTTTTTTCTTTTATTCCTCCTTCCTTGAACTCATCTTATTCTGTCTGTCTTCTCCTTGTTTTTCTCTTATTCCCCTTGTATTCTCCTTGGTGTCATTTTATTCTCTTTCTTGTCATTGCATTCTCTTTGCTCTCTCCCCTCCCCCAGATAAATTTTTGTCGGCAATTTATGTTCGCGTGTTGTGTTTACGTGTGTTTTTGTTCATATAAAATGTGCGTGAGCTAGACCCTCCAACATTAAACTGTGAACGAAGAATATCATGAAGGAGTATTCCGTTGAATTTGTTTACTGATATTCTTTCGAGATTGTGTTTCAAATTCCTCCTTCATATACTAATCATTATTGATGATTTGTTTTAATACTCGTCTTATCATCATCATCATCATCATCATCATCATCTTCATCATCACCACATGTCATCACTAAAACCATCACCCTTAACATCTAACTTCCAAGAACTTGATTCTCCGATCTTTTCCTCTTCCTACAACCATAATGAATCAATATCAGACGTTAACAAATACTTGGGCTTCATGGTTGTGTGGTCAGAATAGCGCAAAGCTGCCGCTTGAGACAACTCGGAATAAACACAGGCCAAGGAACACACACACCGAGTCCCTGCTGCGAATCGAACCTGACTTCTCCGAATTTGCAGCTAGTAATGACACCGTCAAGGCACGGTAGAGAATTCATTGCCACATCAAAGTTCAATAATGCTAACTTTTATATATTTTATCAAAGATATCCGATAAATGCAATGTTAATGCACATTCATTACCTACATAAAATATTGTCTTGTTTATGTATATTTATAAAAGTCTTCCTACCGAATATTTTCTTTTTGAATCGACGTTCATATTCTAAGATGGAAGAATAGTTGGAAGAAGAGCAGTTTGACTTCAGGAAGGGAAAAGGTTCGAGAGATGCAATTGGACTGCTACGAACAATCGGCGAAAGATACCTACAAAAAAATAAAGACGTGTATCTAGTATTTGTGGACGTTTGATAGAGTGGATTGGAATAAATTGATGGGGATCCTAAAGAAAATTGGCGTGGATTGGAAAGAGAGATGGCTGTTTAGTAATCTTTATGTGAAACGAGTCAATGTCAGGATAGGAGGGAAAATGTCAGAAGGAAGTGAAATTGGAAGAGGAGTACGTCAAGAAAGCCCTTTATCACTTACTACTTCGAGGATTTAATGAAGAACTGTTTTCAGAACATGGGAAGAGTGACAATAGGAGGAAGAAGAATAAAGTGCATAAGATTTTCTGAAGATATGGCTCGTTAGCAGAAGAGGAGATGATACTAAGGGATATGCTACTGGAGCTAAATGACAACTGTGAGCAGTATGGAATGAAGATAAATGCAAATAAGATGAAGACCATGGTCATAGGAAGAAAACTACAGAAGATAAACTTGCGAATTCTAAATGAGGCAGTAGAGCAAGTGGACAGCTTCAAATACTTGGGGTGTACTATAGCCTAAGCATTAACATGAGCTGCTGCCAGGAAGTCAAAGGGATAGCAATGGCCAAGGAAGCTTTTAATAGAAAAAGGAGAATCTTCTGCGTACCTCTGGAAAATGAACTAAGGAAGAGATCAGTGAAGTGTTTGTGTAGAATGTAGCATTGTATGGGGCAGAAACATGGATAATACGATGAAGTGAAGAGAAGCGACTAGAAGCATTTGAAATGTGGATATGGAGAAGGATGGAGGGTGTGAAATGGATAGACAGAATAAGAAACGAAGCTGTGTTCGAAAGAGTGGGTAAAGAAAGAATGATGCTGAAACTGATCAGAAAGAGGAAAAGGAATTAGCTCAGTCACTGATTGAGAAGAAACTACCTTCTGAAGGATGCACGGTGAACTGGAGAAGAGTTTGTGGCAGAGGAAGATATCAGATGATAGACGACATTAAGATATATTAATCATGTGCGGAGACTAAGAGGAAGGCAGAAAATAGGAAAGACTGGAGAATGCTGGGTTTGCAGTGAAAGACCTACCCTTGGCCAGAACACTATGAATGAATGAATGAATGAATCGAATATTTACACATTAAAAGCAAAATCAGGGCGCAGTATACGTATACAGACCAATATTTCTTGATATTATCAGCATATATATGTTTATAAAATTAACAAGATAACGCACTTAGAGTTAAAAACGAACTTGAAAAGACATAATGATTTTGTAACTCAAACTCATACATAATTCTGTGCGCTGAGACATATTAGATACCATAAAATCGTTAAATTGAAATCAATACACTCATACTACTATTTCCCTTTCGAACTTTCTGGCACAAGATAGAGAAGACGAGTGAGTACATACGCCACATCTAAGAAGTATTTAGCGTCAACATTTTAATGCCATATTTTCTTTAATTTCAAAAAGTCAACAAGAAAAAAAAGTAGGTATTATTTCTATTTCAGCTAAATACAATAGCATTACCCCTGAGAAATCGTCTTTGGTGGTCTCGCGATTACGACGTTGATCGTTGAATACGAAGTTTGTGAATTCAAACTTCAATGGATTTTAAAGGGCAATAAAGTCCTTAGTATGACTTCCTTTGGGAAAGAAGTAAAAGTGTGTCTCCCGTGTCGTGTTATTTACGACACGTAAAATAACCCTGTCGATGATAGAATATTCCGGACAAAATTCGTCAGCCATTTCTAATTTATGTTTAATTTAGACGCTGAAACAGTTGAAAACGTCATTAAATAAAATACTACTATAACTATGAAATTTGAAGAATAAAAAATATTGCGCTAATATCAGTCAGATAAAATTTATGTAATTCGTTAAGAAGAAAGACACTCTTTCAGCTTTCCCAATAACGGGACTGCCTCATTGGACAAAGCATAACACACAGAGTGAAAACAAAAACAGACTACAAAAGAGAAATGTGAGGAACGAACAAGAAAGGGAAATTAAGTACAGGAAGGATAAGAGCATACATATAACAGGCCTAAACATAATAAACAAACGGATTAGACGTTCAAACAAAAGTTCTTCCTCTTTAGGAAACAAAGTACAGGTGGTATTTTAAAATGGCAAGTGATCCTCTGATAGCAGTAAGGGAAACATCACGAATGAAGTCGTTGTTCAGCTTTCTTGCAGAAAGTGACAAAGAGGCGAGGTATTGTGCCCCTAGCGCCAACCATTAGCCCAACTACTTCAATGGAGATAAGGTGATATTTCTCCAAATAGAATGGAACTGTGGGCTCATAAATCCTGCATTTTTCTGCGTGGACTTCAGTGGGCTGTTGTTCCTGTGCCTCGAACCTGATAGTCGGGTCGATAATGTAGGCGGATGTAGAGCCTGGTGGAAATATACAGTATTTTACCAACAGGAAGATCACTACACTAACAGCGACCGATTTTTTATGAAGGTTAAATGACATTACTTCGTGAGTAATAAATATAAAAATAAAATTATTTTACTTCGTGACAAATGTCTATGAGCATCTAAGACTTTGCGATTAATACATATTAAGATCAAATTACGTTACTTCTCGGATAATAGCTACGAAGATTAAACTACTTCGTGATTAATAGATATGAATATAAAATTACATTACTATGTTACTTCACGACTAACAGCTATGGCGGTCAAATGGCATTACTTCAGAACAAATAGCAGTACTTTGCGACTAATAATTATGAAGATGAAATGACATTTCTTCAAGATCAAATAACAATACTGCACGACTATTTGCATGAAGATCAAGTGCCATTACTTCGCGATTTATAGATATGAATACCAAATTACATTACTTCTCGACTCATAACTACAAAGCTCAGATGACATTATTTACTTCTCAACTAACAGCTAATAATTATTACGATGTACCGAAGTACATACTGTATGATATTTTCATGCAGAAATTCTGCGTGGATGGGTGGAGTGGAGAAAAATTCTCTCCGGTACCGGGATTTGAACCGGGGTCTTCAGCTCTACGTGCTGACGCTTTATCCATTGAGCCACACCGGATTCCCATTCCGATGCCGGATTGAATCCTCTCAGTTTAAGCTCCATCACCTCTTGGGTTCCCTCTAGTGGCCAACCCTCATGCACTGCGTCACAGATGTGACAGTGGCACAATGTCCAACACATTAATGTGCAGAGGTGCTCTCATTACGAGTGACTGAGTGGCCGGGATCCGACGGAATGAGCGCCGTCTTGAATCACAAAGTGATTATTTTTCATATTATTACGATGTACCGAAGTACCACCTGTCGGATGGACTTGGACAATCATTGCATATATAGGGCGCACAATGGGCCGAAGCCTCCCTAAGTGTATGGACCTGTCCCGGGTCCAACCTTCAAAGGGCCAAACCAAGATGATGAAATGGCATTACCACATGGCTAAAAATTCTGCGGTCAAATGAATTACTTCGCGACTGATTTGTATCAAAATTACTGTAAATATCATTGCTATCCCAATAGTGGGTAGAAAAGTTATAATACCACTATGAAATTGGTCCGTGCAACAATCTAGTAATAATAATAATAATAATAATAATAATAATAATAATAATAATAATAATAATAATAATAATAGGCTAATAATAATCTGCAATTATTGAAATATATTACTTGAAGTGGATTGATGCGAAAATCAAATATTTCCACGTTGCTAATGGAATGAAGAATATAGAACATCTCTCACAGAAGTAGTGTGAATCTAAGATCAGATATAATAAATAAATAACTTTAATCGGATCACTTTAACTGTATTATTTCTATTACTTCCTACTTTTTCCCTTTTTCTTTCAAAGAGTGGTCCTCTCTTAATCGAGAAAATCACTCCAACTTCAAACATGACCAAACCCATTGTTCTCAACTGATTATCCACTATGCCTGGATGATTCAGTACAGAGTTACCAATGAAGCGGAACCGGGTTTGATTTCAGGTAAGGTAAGGAGTTATTTATCTCTCCCAAAGAACTTTTGTCCCGCTTCTCGTGAATCTCTATCGAGGTTATTAAGTGTATGACTAACAATATTACATATTATATTCTTCAGGCAATGAATTTAAAAGTTAACAGTTACTTGTACTTAGCTTTTAATACGTAAAAGGGATACTATTCGTTCTTATTCCTATGCTTTTTTATTCCCTAGAAAAACTTAATAAGAGAAAACCGTAGAAATTGCGTTGAATTGTAACCATTCTCATATGTTTTATTTGTAATTGAATGCGCTTTGAAATTAGCATAGATTAATAAAACTACATAGGTATAAAAATGAAAACCAATTGTCTGTTTGTTTGTTTTTGTCTGTCTTTCGTTGTCGAGATTATTTTACTTCCCCACTTGGATTTACACACTACAAAACACATGGTGGGACTCACGTGACATGTGCCAACAAGAGGTCGAGCCTTCATTTCGGACAATACAGAACGTCACACTGACAATAAATAACCATCCGACCATCAATGTTCCAGGCGGGATTCGAAGCCACGACTAAGCAACGTCCAATGCGTACAGCGAAACCGTAGTATTAAAAATTGAATGGGTGCTCACAAAAACGGACTAACCATCATTTGTTATAATGGAAAAAAAAAATACTTTTGAAAAAAAAATAATGCAAAAGAAATAATAGCGGTACCTTCTTTATTTGATAACACAAATATTAATGCAAAGAAAATAATATCTTCTTTATTTAATGAATTCAAAAATTAATTTTTGTCCATTATTACCAATAATGTTTGTTTCGATATATTACATTGTCGGTCACTCAATTTTTTCATTAAAATTTGTTCATAAGGTAAATTAAACATTCGAGATGACTTTCATTTTGTTGAATTTGTAAACCACCGTGTGTGATAATCCTATTTTCATATTCGATTAAAAATATTAAGGAGGGATATGATGATATTACGGCCTTGCTCCATCACTTCTCTTAACCTATTATTATCAGTTATCATTAATAATAAAACTCTATCCTTAATATTACAAATAACTACAATAATAATAAAAGTAATATACTACAATATTGCTCTACTGTTAAATTGGGTGTTCATTTAATTCTGTAATTGTCCTACAGAACTCATAGTAGATACAAAAAGTGGCGTGCCAAGAACATGTTAACATTATTTAGTGATCATTTCGCAGTCAATTAACTTCAGTTATAAATTTAAACATATATTTTAAGAGTCTCCAAACAATATGCCGCTTAGTTCATTACGAACGGTGAAATGACACCTTAAACTCCACCTGCTCGTGGCGCGCCACTGAATACACAACACTTCTTTAAAAACTCACAGAATCATCCACAGGTCAACAATCTTCTGGAGCTGGCGGTACTTGACCAGTCTGTTACTCGCTGTCACCCAAGTTCAAATTACTGGACGTACATTAAAATAAATATCCAAATAAATAAACGTATTCAGAGTTCTCATTCACACGCGCATATATTCAAAAACTGTTAAAGAACACACATTACTATAATTTTATGTCATGACGCACTCAAAAACACCGCTTACGTGACGACACCTCGACAGCACACTCCTCCAGCATCCATTGCTTTTGTAACTTTCTAGAATATCCGCTAGATGTCGCTACTGCGAGCTGGTTCTGAAACCGCATTATATGAAATGAACGAACGTTACTGAGTACAGGAAATCCACCCGAGGTAAATCAGAGGGGCGTCATTTAGTGCAGTGGTGAAAGGAAACCACTGGTCTGGTCCCCCACATTTTTCATTGAATATTTTACAATTATATTAAATTTAATGCATGATTAAACAATCAACCATTGGCGTTGCGAGCGCGACACTGAAAGAAACAGTTTGACTGTTTCTACAACGACCTATATTTAGAATAATAAATCCATTATAGTTCTGACTAAATTCGCCGATGATTTTAAAAGAAATTATGAAGCTACCGTTCTCAACACAATAACTAGATTGAGTAATTTATTTAGTGTTGGCCGCGTCTGTTGGTTCACTCTGTAATGACGAATGATTTTGCTTCATAACTTTTGGGGAGTCAAAATTGATTTTAAATTTCATAGCATGCATATAAGTTAGGGGCAAATTTGTCAAGTGATGTTCCCAAAATTTAGCCCCCCTTCCATCTCAAAACCTAGCTACACAATTGATTTAGGGGTGCAGAAACTCCCTGAGTTTAAGATTTAAGAAATTAATAATGGAGTAGTAATACTAAAAAAAAAAAAAAAAATGTGCGAACCGTACTTTTAATATTTCAATATTCAACTTTTATAAATGTTACTCATTGTTCGATACACTCTTTTAACACTTATAATCAATGAATAACTTTATGATATCTTTACTCTATTCACCTTTGCAATTTATTTGGCTGACTAGTTTCGAAGTGGTATCCTTCCTTGTCCAAAGCCTAGACTAGCCTTCGGTAGCCAGGTAAATTGTAAAAGTTAACACAGTAAAGATATCATAAAGTTATTCAGTTTTATACATGCTTAAGAAATAAATGATGAGCTAATTTATTACTTTGATAAAATGAAACCAAGGCGTTATCCTTTCCTACATTAGTAATTCTTGCCCATTGTAAATAAAAATAAAAATGCCTTTAGCAATAAAAGTCTGTGAGTTCATTTTTAGCACTTATGTTATATTAACAGCAATTGCATGTAAATTACGTATTGTATAAGTAGGATAAGAAGTTAAAATTAGACCCATATGTGGAAACTGAAAATGTTCTCTAAAGTGGAATAAACTTGACCATCAAACAAAAAAAAATAAAAACATGATATCAGCCTTCATTTTGACTAAAATGGAAAAAAAAATCATAAATTGAAAAAAAAAGTTCTTTAATATCTTCAGTGCAAATCGCCAAAGTGGCCATTCGGCTACCCAATCATTCACAGAATAAGAGTGGTAAGCACAATAAGCCTCAGGCTGCAGTGTAAACTTTCAAGTTCCTCCTCCGTACAAGAGAGAAAAAAAGGCAGTCTAGTAGCTACAGCGCTAGACTTATAATCCTGTGGACCCAGGTTCTATCCCCAATATACTCTCGATTTATAACTTGCGTTGAACAAGCCTGTGATCTTAGATAACACAGGGGTTTTCTCTAGGAGCTTCTGTTCCCCTGTGGAATCCCACCAAGTCTCCATCATAATTTCACCTCATCAACATTCCTATGGCACACCCTGGGCAACTATTGGTAAACTGGCTACATGTGAGCAAATGACATACAGCCAAGTACTCACCATTAGTAAAATTGTTATTTAGTCAACTCTCTGAAGACAAGTCTGAACCTCACAGGTGATACCAATAAGGCACCACTTATGAGGAAACTAGGCCAGGAGATAATGGGGTAAGGTGACCAGTTCCTTTCCCCCTCCATTGCTGACTAGCTACATGTTACACTGATCAGACTTCAGATGCATACAAACAATTATTGTTCTTCCTCAGACACATATCAAGTGAGATGTACTGCCCAATAATAGATGTATAGATACAGAAATAAAATGTGGGCTGAGCCTTGGTAGCAGTTCTCCTGAATATAGGCAACAAGCTTTGCAAGACTGTCCATAAGTAGCTTTTGTTTACTGCACATGCGCAATGCGTTGTAGTATCTGGAACTCTATAAAATTGGGCAGCTCATTTTTTTCTAGGTCTGTACATATCAGCCAGAACTTCAATCAGAGGTGTAGTAATTTTTTTTTCAGGCCATCTGATATGTATATATTCTTTTTGTGATCAAGTTTACCACAGTTTACGGTAGGGGAAAATAATTCATTTCAGAGGAATTAGGGAGGAGTAAGCCGTGCAATACACCCTATAAGGTCTTTCCTAAAAAAATTCTTGCCCCTTCCCAAGGAAAGAACTGAAATGACGCCCCTGGATGAAATATAATAGCAATATCATTTGCAGAGTCGACTACTGACATATACAGTATATAAGGATCTATTTAAAACAGAGAGGGTATCAGTGGTAGTTTATTGAGAAGCTAGCCACTGGTGTAGCTCAGTCAGCTAAGGCGCTTACCTGCCGATCATGAGTTGCGCTTGGGCGCGGGTTCGATTCCCACTTGGGCTGATTACCTTGGAGTTTTTCCGAGGTTTTCCCTAACCATAAGAAAAATGTCAGGTAATCCTCGGTCTCATCTCGCCAAATATGATTTAGGTATCATACATGTCATCGACGTTAATTAACCTCGTAATTGATATAGCGTCACTAAATAACTGAATAAAAAGAAAAGAAGTTCGTGATCTGAAGAAATATTAGAAAACATTACTTCCGAAATCTGGATCTAGTACCCATTTCTTCAGATGAAGAAAAAAAGAGAGACATAAAGGAATTCTAATTGTTAGGCAGGATTGATGGGGTTAGGCAAGTGGATTTAGAGATGTCACAGCCCCAATCACTAATATTAATTTTTCACCTACCCCATTCACCTGAAGAGGAAACTTCGTGTTTTCTAGTACCGTATTCCTAAATCACTTTCCCTCGATAATCAACGATTATTGCTGAAAATCGGAGTGGATAAGAAATATTGTGCACTTCGATTCTTAAAACGTTTTTGACATAGTAGCCTACTACGTTTTCCCCCTCATGAGATATGTGGGGAGAGGAGGGTAACTAGGGAATTAACTGTCACATAAAAATGCAATACCTAGAGCCTTGTTCACTTGTTCTTGTATTCCCCTTGTCCTCTCGTTCTCTTTGTATTTCCCTTTTCGTTCCCTTGTTCTCCTTGTATTCCCCATTTCTCATTTTTTCCAGGGGAAAACTTCAACCACTTAAAACAATATATGTTAGTCCTAGTGCACATCATATTAAAATGACCATCTCGAATTGTATAGATTTTCGAATCCAATTCAGTATTTCGTAAATTAGTAATAAGAATTTTTAACGTTTTGTATTACACATATCATAACATTTCCGTATAATGTGTTTTTAAGAATATACTACATTTCAATTTATTTCAAATTTCTGCGCATAAAATAAAAATATTTAAATTTTTATTAAATACATAATCGTATACCTGTACGTGACTCCCTTTGCGACTTTGTGATAAATGACCCTGTTCTCATGATGCTTCCAGGTAACCCTGCCTAGTGCGGAGAATAATGCGCATCTGGTAAAGACTCCTTTTCCTAAGAGGTGGTTAGACCGAGTTCTCTTACCAGTAGTGAAGACCAGCTGTTTAGATGACGGAAAATATTCTCTAAAAAAAAACTCCCAATATACTAAATGTGTGCAAGGGCCAATACACAATTCAAAGAAGAATTTTAATACCCTGAAGTTTCAAATGAAAGTTTCCTTAAAACCATATATTTTGGAGTCTTTGATTATTTAACGAACAGCAATCGAAGTAGCATTTCTAAGATAGTTGTTGGCTTTATATCTAAGAGATCACGCATAGCCAAAATATCAGATATGAGATTCATTTCTATAATAAAATATGTGGAACATCTGGAAAGAGAACGTTTTAGAAATAATTGATTAGATGGCGATCTTACTCGTGTTAATTGTGTAAGCATGTGCGGCTTACAGCTGTTTCGGTGCTTCTTCACACCATCCTCAGAGCCTACTAGATCTCGGCGTCATCTCGAAATTCGCTGCCTGTTGCATGGGTGCGTTCGATTATTGAAAAGTGTTGAAATGTGGTGTCAAATAGTGTATATGTTGAGAATTTGATCTGGGTTAATCAATTATTTATATTCAAGTGTTAATAGTATTGCACGAAAGATTAAACATGGTTTTAGAAATAATATCACATAAATTTCTACATAAGTTCTTTACTTAGAAAATCAGAGGAAGAAGAAGAAGTGGCATATCGAAGGTTAGGAAGTGATATCTCATATCTGTAAATTTGCAGGTGACTCAAAAAACAGTTTCAAAAATTAATTTTTCTCAAACTACCTACATAAACTTTTTATAAATGTTTCTGATTTGCAAAATCTTCTACTCGAGGACTAAATATTGGTTAACTGTCAAATTTTGTAAACATAATAATGCAGTTCCAAAAGATAATGTAGTTAAACTAAATTATCATTTTTGTAGATACGAGGTATACTTCTTAGCCATCAATGTCTAATGAAACTCTGAACTGACATAACAGTTAAGTTTTTGTAATCTGAATAGGTCTTTGGTCATGTCCATGTCATTCATAAAGATGATGAAAATTATTTTTTGTACTCCATCATTATAAACAGTCTTTATCATTAGTGAAAATCGTGCATAATATGCCACATTATTGTACCAGAATCGTAAAATATTACAATGCCAACTAAAATGTCATGACTTCTATTCTGGATCCAACCATCAGATTCGAGACACATCAGAATCAACCCAAGGAGGTTAATCTAGAGAAAAGGATAATTTATGAACCAACTATCCCTTATTACAAAACATCATATTTATAAACTCGGGGATACAGAAGTCATCGGATTAATGGTGGATGTTAGAAGGACCATAACAAAACAATTCGTGTCAATCTGTAATAAATTTGGACTTCCAACAACAATTAAGGAAATTTCTATGATAGCTTTGAAGGGTTCTCTGCAGATTTTACGGCGACACTTGTATTTCAATTCAAATTATAATTGAATTTTCTCATTCTATTTTTTTTATCTGTATTTTTTATTTTACTGCAAATATTCATTATTGTAAAATATTATCTACTGTAAATTTCAGTTATTGTAAACAAAGTTCTTGTAAGACATTTTTGATGTCACACCTTAAATGTTACTGTTTAACATTCTTTGGCTTTGGCAACTTCATCAAGTTGAGAAAGATTAGATATTATTATTGGCATAACTTGTGTCATAAAGTTAACATTATGAAACGATTAGCCATGCTATAACATTTAATACATCACTGTTGTCATAGCAACTGCTTTCTTCATAGACCAAGATATCAAACTACTCATCATTACATATCTGATGTTATTTCTTTATTATATAATGCCGTAGTACAAAAAATAATGTATGAATAAGCTTCGCTCAATCCCTAAAAACTGACTCGTGCCATAATGTATAACATTATGAGCTTGTTTCATAATATTCATTCATTCAAAGAGTTCTGCCCAAAGGAGGTTTTTCACTGCAAACCCAGCATACTATTACATTACTATTTAAAATTTGCATTTTTAGATGCTATAGCTCATACTTTTTTGTAGGTATTTTGTGATTTAAAACTATTACTTGGAACTGATATTTTTAGAAGCAACAGTCTATAAATTTTAGGCATATTTTATAATTTCAAAATTTTACATGAAACTTGGATTTTTTTTTAAAATACCAGTCCATAATTTTAGTATATTTTATAATTTAAAAATATGGGCGTAACTTTGAATTGGAATTCTTAGAAACAACACGTTACAAATTGTGGTATATTTTATAATTTAAAATTGCTATGGAATTTACATTTTTAATAAAAATAAAAGTTAAAAGTATAGTCAGATACAAAAGAATATAGGTCAACATCAGAGGCATAAGTTATAACTTAGAATTGTTTTTAATACTTTTGGTGACATTAGTTGCCACAACATTATTAATTATTACCATATTTTCTCCCATCTTCCCAGGAAAAAAATTAAAAGAAAATTGCCACGGACTATTTCTTATAGATTGTTCTCTGATCGTACATATCGCACCCTTAAAATAATACTGTTGTAACTACCAACAGTTAGTTTTGAGTAAATGAAAGATTAAAGTCTTATGAAAAACCATGATTACCAAGTATCAGTATGAGCCCTGCAGTTTTGCCCATGAACTTTGAGATACGACTGTTCTACTGTTTGATAGAGGATTAATTAATAAAGATTACAAAACTGCCTTTAACTCGAAATTCAGTTTACTTGTAATTTACTTCACAAACTTGTATTGTACAACATTTGCGACTGGACCCCATTTTCCAGTTTCAACTCAATCTTGCCACTGCATTTCTCAAAACAAAATTGATTGTTACGAAACTGACGATGCAATCTGTAAGTAGTTCCGAAATATCGAATGTATCTCGAACACATGGCTCAGAAACCCACATAGCTCATGACACAATCTTGTGAAATCACCAAACATCAATGCTTCATTGTTTGATAGCATGTACTGTTACTGCAGACCATTACCTTTTATAGGCGGAAAGAAAGATTTTTATTATAACAGACCCCATAACTTCGAGATACATATTCTACATTCCCAGTAGATAAACATACCGCAATTTAGTATTATTTCATTGAGTACATTTTATACTCAAGAACGACTAATACTGTCTCTTATATGCACTTAATAATAGGAACTTTCAGTCAATGATAGTAAATATCATGTACTAGCCATTAGACAAATAAATAATAGGAACTTACCATTACCTCATTTTGCAGAACAAAATGCACAGTCTGCCACTTTCAGATAAAAATTAACTGTTACATTCCGTCGGATGCATGTCAAAAGTTTTACATGCAAAGAAAACTAGAGTTATACCTAATAATTCAGTACGAGTTAAAGCTGCTACAAAGATATCAATTTTACATCACTGAATATGACTAAATTCGAAGAAACTTAGAGATTCGCAAGGTTCAAGTTCTTCTTTTGCTTTGTTCCTTAATGTGAAATAAGCCGACTGTCTCTATAATGCTGAAGGTATTTGATTTATTAAGAAGTTGCTCTTGGCAAGTACAGAACTTGTGCAGCCAGCTGATGTTTTTTTCTTCTTCTGTTCTTTCAAACTCACGGTAAATTGGTCATACAGATTACGATCTTGGTATTCTCTGATAGTGTTTTTTTTTTTTTAATGTAATTACTCCGAGGAACATCCTAGTTCATTTCACAGTAATGATTTGATTGTATCTCCCCAGCTTTTATTAATTTTACCAGAACTGGTTGTATCAGAATCATTCTCTAATAACCTAGTACTGGTATCTTTCTTTTCCTTTGTGTCGACTGTGTATTTCTTCATTACTTTTCCCAAAAAATCAGTTTTCTAAACATACTTATTTCTTTTGTTTTCTTTGGACAAATTTCAGTCTTGTCTGTACCCATTCTTTCATTTTCAGAGACATCTGTTACCAACTCTACAAACTTGGTAAGCCATGGAACAGCTGACTATTAATTTCGGATGGGGCTGTCAAAATCATGGGCAATGTTATTTTATACGGTGTGTTCACTTCAAAACTCCCTACCTTTAATGATTTTAGATGTACAGGAGACACGATTTTAAGGAAAAACATGTCAATTTAGTTTTCAAGGGAGAAGTTCAAAACCACTGCCGATTGAATTTTCTGTTCTACCCACCCCAACTTTTGAATTTCAAGTTGCACCCCCCTATCTTCAGACACATCATTTTAAGAGGATTGATGAACCTATCAGTCTACCATCATAATAATAATAATAATAATAATAATAATAAAGTCCATCCATTTCAGGGATAGAGCCAGAAATGTACCATTTAATGAATTAAAATTTAGTCAATAATAGTCCGTATTATGAAGATACTGTGCTATTAACAGTATGTAAAAGTAAAGTCAACCCCATAACAGGCCAAATTGGCCCAGAGGGTGGCGAGGTGTTAAAGCTCCCACCTTTACAGATAATCGGCATTTAATGGCAGTAGGAATGTCAGTCCTACATGCCCACTGCTTTTATCCCCAAGGAAATGCCTCTGGTACTCATTTCTGTTAGAAGCTGTGCAGACTTCAGGGCTATAGTGTGGCTAGAAGGATTAGATCAATGGAAAAATCCATGACCCCATAAGGAATTGAACAATGTGTACCTGTTGTTTGCTTGGTATGACTCGAATTCCTGTTGTCGTGGAATTTTCCGGCAGTTTCATCATTATTATTATTATTATTATTATTATTATTATTATTATTTAGCTTTGTCAAGTTTGCTTATATACATTTTAATATCTTAGGTCATATCGCGTGTGTGTAGAATCTTTGAAAATTTATTAGTAGGTCGTGAACTATTGTTGTGATTCTGTTTCTATCGTCATTTGTTATGGTTTGTATTTAATTTTAACCCCTGTAATCGTATTATTGTTATTAATTAAATGATACGTTTTTGGCTCTAACTCAGAAACAGAGGGACTGCATTAATTTTTTTAATAGACAGGGTTTAACAACAATTTAAAATGACGTGTCTGAAGATAGAAGGTGCAATTCGAAATTCAAATTTTGGGAGTGATGGGGTGGAACAGAAAATTAAATCAGCAATGGCTTTGAACTTTCTCCCTCGAAAACTAAATCGATGTGCTTTCCCTAACAATCGTGTTCCCTGCACATCTAAAATTATTAAAGGTGGAAAATTTTGAAATGAACACACGGTAGAGACTCTCTACTTTACTACTCTTCCAGGGGGAAACAATCTAATGATTATTATCCTCTAAAATTCCACTGCCCCTTGCCTAGGTTTGAACCTGCAAAGCTTGGATTCTATCTCAGTAGTTACACACCTCCATACATAGCTATCTTCTTCCCAATTCTTTACTCTGTGTAGTGCCGACATGTTACTACCGCTGCTTGTCCTTTTTTTACTCAATAGTTCATCAAGGGCATTAGTCTTCCAATCTAATAGCTGCAGCAGCTACAATTATATTACACACATTTTCCTTTAGCATAAGGAACGTAATCTGGACCTATTTCTCTCAATCGCATATGTTTTCTTTCCGGTGAAAGAACTATGAACATTTAAAATTAATAAATTGCTGAAAAACTAGTAAACTTGCTACAATTTTATTATATATAAAGTATAGCTGTAAGACTCCCAAACATTTGGTCCCAGTGAAACTTATTACGTAATATGAAGATGGCACAAAAATGTAATCTTATTCCTAGAATTAAATTATGAAGAATATACTGAAAGACACAGTAATGATAAAAATACATGGAATTTACTTAACAATGCTACATTCTCGTCCCTCGCTTTAAAGTCACCTATTTTTTAAATATATGAACAGAAAATATCAAAATATAATTATTTCTCTCAATCTCTCATACATATTAGCAAATTTATTGGTCCTGAAAAGTAGGTGTTAAATAATTTTATTCCCCTATTTACATTAAACATTTCATTTTTATAAACAATTTTGTATTTTTCACATTTTGCTCGTATTACGCTCATCACATCCATTCATCTTGCTACATAATATGTAATAATAGTTACTATAGTCGGTATAAACTTAAAATGAAAAAATCACTTACAAACATAACAAAATAATCATTGTAATATCAGTGGCACATCTGGGTGTACATCAGAGAGTTCTAGTAAAAGAATGTGGTAGAACTGTCCCGAAACAAATGCAGTTTTTTAAACTTTGCGTGTGGATATGTAATATTTTTGTATTTAACTGAAGCACTACATTCTCTTATGACTTTTTTCATGTAACACACATCCAATTATGTATACGCAGAATGTATGCCACTGAAAATCACTAATGTATTTTATATACACTGAAAATATCTATCCAAGCTATACAAAAGCTGACAAGGAAATGTGCTGATTGGGAAAAAATTCAACATCACTGAAGACCTAGTTCAGTCAAACACCACCGTACTTCAGAAATGCACTAAAAATTAGTCCACTTCATTTTACCACTTACAGCACTTATCTTCAAAGTTTCTCACAAATAGCTACCTATTATGAAAGAAAGCTGCCCTGGCATAATAAAGTACATTTTCATTAATTCTCTCTGTAAAGTGACAAAAATATTTATGAACCGTTTATTAAAATTAGCAAAACAAAATTAAACAATCTCATATTATGGCAACATCAATAACGTACAAATTCTTCTCGAAAATGCTACACATAACCATCCAAAAATACCAATCACTCAAGAGCTAATTAATCTGATAACATACGAACTCCTTTATGCTATATTACTGAAATGTATGTTTAGATGAAACTTTACTGGGAGTCAACAACGTGCATTCATCTTATTGAAGGAATATGAAATACTACTGCTGTAAGTTGTTGAATTTTCAGTTCTACTAATTGACAATATCGATACTACTACTCTTGCCATGTCTTTCAGGCAATACAACTGTAATAATTTAAATCAGATTTCAAGTTGTCTGCATTATAAATAAAAAAAAAAAACCTAAATGACAATGATATTTAGTCCCATGGCCTAACATCTTATAGCTTTAAAACTTGCATGCACAGACTACAAAAAAAAAATCCAATCATATTACACATAACCAAACAGAAATCCCTTAAATTATAATTATCTACTACATAAAATAATTTCTTCTCGTATTAAATATAAAGAAATCAGTGAAATTTTGTACAATTTCTTGAACAATTCACGTTCCAGTTATACAGGAGAGTACGAAAGTCAGCATAGACTGAATACATTTTTCTCATCCTTTTTACATATTTTTACCCATGAAGAAAATATGTTAATACATCCATTATTTTCAGTTTACCTAATTCTCTCGATTTACCAACTCTGAACTAAAACACGAGTTAAAAAAATTAAAATTGCGTGCTGACAAAATATACAAAAATCTTGTTCATGTATGTTAATGATAAATATTTATATCTATTAATAATGCAATGAATGGTGAAAATTTGGGGAACACTTATTCATGTATGTTAATGATAAATATTTATATCTATTAATAATGCAATGAATGGTGAAAATTTGGGGAACACTTTCATATATGCGTCTGATATTCAGGCAAGTATCAGATCATTTAGTAAAACAACTTTTGTACAGAATGGCAAAGTATATGGTCATAATTGGGTTTTAATTTCAAATGTAAACATGATGGCAATAATCGAGAATAAAGTTTGTGATCATTACAGGCCAAAACTGGAAGTGATGGGCATCTTCACACATAAATTTTAGTATTTCATGTTCTGAATATCAGTAATACTGAACACGATATGAAAATGATAAGAAAAACCTAATTATTCAAAGGTAACTTACAAAGTGGTTCTAATGTAACTCTAATCAGTGCCAAACAGAAACTGTTCAGCTCTTGTATAATTTTTAGAACTGTGCAATATTTACGCAATATGAAACACACAACCCAATCACGCCAATGTCTACCCTCCTCACACTCAAAGAAAGAATATAATTAGTATTTTTAATAAAGAGGGACGCCAGGTTAAATAAATCATTATTATTATTATTATTATTATTATTATTAAATTTAAAATATTTAACTTCGTTTGAAGAAGTACATGAAATACACTGTTAGCTTCGCTGAAATATAAGCATAGTTCTGGTGTATTTTACAACAGTACGAAAAAGACTGAAAACTAACACAATATATTTACAAGAAACGGTAATTAAAAACATACATTACACCATTATATATGGCAAGTGAACTAAATTTAAAATATGAAGTAATCCTGCTCTGGATAATTCCTTCAATAACATGAATATTATGGCACACTCCTCTTAAGAGTAAAACCTTAGATCCCCTAAAGCTCACGAGATTCATACATCTATAATGAATTTTGTAATCATACTATAACGAGTTCTACTTATTCCATTTTATCAGGTGTATAAGTACCAAAAAAGTATGGCATTATTTATTCACTATGCATGGACTCCATGTTTTCTATACACTGTATACCTTAAAATACATCAAGATATGCTGGAGGAATTTTTATTCCTAGCAACATCTTAATGTGTTAATATATCTTTATGGCTAATCATGGTATCTACAGACTCTGTAAAATTTTAAAGAGTTTTAATAATTTTCTTCATGAAATAATTTTTCTGTTTGAATTTCATAATTTTTAACATGAAATTTGCAAGTAACAAGCTTTACAACATTTGTACAATATACCTATTTTTGAATATGCCATGTTTAATACTAAGTACAGATTATGCACACTGAATAAAGAATAGTATTAAAAAATTATAAAATAAAAAGAAAGATAACTTAAAAACCAAAGTAACTACGAGTGTGTTTTCTTCTTTCATAAAAGATAATTCTAATTTCAATTGTAGACACCTTGATCATTTGTCCTTAAAAATATTAGTTTCATTTTCATGTCCCACACTTTCAATTAATAAAATAAAAGAGAATAATGTTAATGAACCCTCAGAGCAAATATGCATTACAAGAGTGGCCTTAATACAGTAAGTGGGATACCAATACAGTACAAACCTGCTAATATAACATTTTATACTAAAAAAACACACTTTTAATCAATCAAAATAAAATTCATTTAAAAAAATTACATTAATATAAAATTCATATTTTAAAAGAGGAATATTTACAAGCATTTATGAACACTTATCCACCAGAGGCAACTGAATTCCTGAAAGTGAGCTATTTTTATAGTAATCTGACTGGGTAGCTAATGCTAATTTTCATATGCAATTTCGCAATGATCTCTATTAAAAAAATAATTACGTACGTGCTTGTATTTGGTTAGCAGGATCATACTGTACATGCTGCACAAAGGGGTTTAAAATGCAGCATTCAATTAACTAAATATCTGCTGAATAAAATATTAACTCTTATTGAATGGTATATATTCAATAAACTTTGGTTTGGCAGGTTACTAATTATTTACAACAATAACAACCACCCTATCCTTTGTGTTTATTTTACAACAATAACGCAAACAAGATAATGATTAAAGTATGTTTTAATATTTCACACACCATGACAACTTAGCTCACTCAGTAACTGGGTTTGTGTCAGTCGAAAGTTATAAGAGATTTAGAAGGCCCAAGTAGTTTAAGTAGTTCATAAAGGCCTTAGATTTCAGATCATATTTTCCAGTTAAACATCTGTACTCCATAGTGGCAATCATATAAACGATACAACATATACTATAACCCCTTTCTCACAACTTGTGCAGTGAAATTTCCCAACTTCTGGTGCACAGATGCTAGATAACACTGGTATATAGAGAACATAAATTAATACAGTTCACAGCCCTGAGAATATGCTACCTGACGTAAACATAATGTAGAAAATCCATATGATTAAATAAACGGAGCTTGAACAGAAACTGAAAAGTAAGACTTCTTTGGCATAACAGGGCAATGGAGGGGAGAATTTTGTAAATAAACTAAGTACCAGTATTGTAATTATTTTAAATGTTGCTTTTACAAAAGTAATAAAAATACAAAATGCAGGCTCAAAATGATTTTTAAACTAACAGGCTAATATCTGTAAAAACCGAAATATGTTCAAGTGCCACTATTCAAGTCTCAATACTGTATTTACTTGTGTGCCACACTTCATGTTTTGTTTTCAGACATCTCTCTAAATCAGCAGTGATGGGAGAAGAGAAGAAAAAGATGAAGATGATGTTTTTTAATGACGCTAACAACTGCGAGGTAATCTACAGTCTATGAATTGGTGATAACGAGATGGTATTTGGCGAGATGCGTTCAAGGATTCGCCATAGGATTACCTGACATTTGCCTTACAGTTGGAGAAAAATCAACGAGGTAATCAATCCACATCCAAACGCAGCCTTATATCAGTAAGAAAACACACTACTGCTTGAGCTACACCAGTGGCTGCTAATACTACTGTTACTACTACTACTACTATATATGATTTCCTGCATGGAGAGTGGAGGTACAGCCCCATGCTTTCATGATCTCGACACAGGAATGAGACAGTGTGATCAGCACCCAGGGTTGCCAGATTCTCTTGTCAATAATCCTGAACAGGTGATGATACTGCGTACCTTAACATGACTACATTTTTTAATTAATTCAATTTGTAATACAACTGATTTTTTTCTTTTTATGCATTTCAAGAAATTATACAGGACCTGCCTAACTTTTCATTTTGTTACACTTTTGCTAGATTATGAAATTTCCTTGGAATTATTGATAAAGTCTGGAAAAGTGATGCCACATTACAGCCTGATCTATACAGAAAAAATGCGTGATACTGTATTTAAATCCTATCAATAATAATCCAACTTCCAAAGAGAGTAAAGAATAAAGATATTGTATAATACCTAATACATACTATGGTATTATTGTTTTTATTTCAACACAACTCGAAAGGAGGCGCCAGGCGGCATTGACGACATTGAAAATAAGTTGGACAGGGTCTTGAAAAAATGAATAAGGAATTTTAAATATAGAAATGAGCATAAAAATTGTATTTGTTCAATCTTTTTGACATTCCAGGACAAATATAACTCAATTCAGGACACAGGACATACCATTAAAATCCAGAACAATTCTGGGAAATTCAGGATGTCTGGCAACCCTGTCAGCACCATGTTCTGACCATCTTTTATGCGGGAAAAGGGCCCACACTCAATTTGATAGGAGGCTGAGTGGACTCCAGGGTTGGTCTGGAAGTTTTGGCAACGAGAAAAATCCCACCACCATCCAGAATGAACCCAGAACTTTTCAGTACATAGTCAGTTGCTCCACCAACTGAGCTACCCAGCCCAATTGCTTGCATGACTAAGTGATTATCATATCTATGCTGTACAACTGCAATTGAAGTACTCAATAAATGGAAGACAGCTATTTTGCAAACAAATGTTTGGAATTTTAAAATCATGTATACAAGTGAACTGAAGAAGAGAAATTATTATAATAGCAAACTTCAGTCTTGATTACATTCTTTTAACAATTATATATCACTACTGATCTGTTAAGTTAAGTAAAGAACTTTTAAACTTCACTATGTTAATATTAAACTAGGTTACCAGACGTCCCTGTTTCCAGGGGATAGTCCCCAAATTTTGATTTTCGTCCCTGTAATGTCCCCAAATGTAATAATTGTACCAAGATATGCAAAGATTTTAAGTGTTAATTATTATAATTTTATGAAAATGCTGTTGAATATTCAGTGCCTGGGGTATTCATTCACAAAATAAGACATTATGAAATATATATTGCTGAGATGTCCTCTAGAAAGAAAAAAAAAACTGGAGATATGTTCCATTATTTTTCTTCCAATGTAGATGTACTTCACCTGGATGAAATAATTTATCTTATGAAATTTCTTGCTTGAAAAAATACGTGACTTAGAGAAAAACCAAGGTGAAATGATCTTTACTCAAAATGGAGTGAAATTTTAAAAATGTTCTCTGAGAAAATGATTTTCTATGTACAATTCCAGAAGTTGATCGAAATATCTCCACATCTTCCTGGAAGTAATGTTCAGTAAAGAAATTTTTTCTTCTATGAATGTGATGTGGAGATTAAAAAAATCGAGAATGAGTTTAGAAACTGTTCAAGCCATGCTTGCTATCTTAACCAATTTGAACATGACCTGTCAGGAATTTGCTGCAAATTTGGGATCAGAGAAGACCTCCTTAAAAAAAATTCACTCTTCTGATAATACCAGTAATTTAAGTACTAGTTAAGTAGGATGAATATTTTTAATATGTACAGACTGGGTATATTAATTCTTTAATGCGTGTAAAAACAATGTAAGGGAATAGCAAATTAACAGAAATGTTAAAGGTAGTTTTTTTTTTCATATATTGATATTTGTGCTCGGAAACTGTGAAAAAAATCTAATAATAATAATAATAATAATCTGTGGTGCCACAGCCCTTGAAGGGTCCGGACCGACCATCCGACTGCTGGTCTCACGTTCACATGCTAAAGCAGAGGTGGACGATCATCCAACCAGAATGTAGGTATCGTGTGGTTAGCACGATGATCCCCCCAGCCATTATAGCTGGCTTTCGCAACAGGATTTCGCTACCTATCATAGTTCCCCAAGTGCACCACGATGCTGGATGGGCACCTATCCCATACACTGGCCGAAATTTCATAAGAAAATTTCATCCCCCATGAGGACTCGAACCAGCGCGCATTCTGTAACGCGAGTCCTTGGCAGGATGCCTTAAACCATGATGCCATGGCACGCGACGTGAAAAAATCTGGTAGCCTTTTATAACTGTATTGGTATTTTACCTTAACTGACTAGTTTGATGTGTTCATCATCTTCTGAATTCTAGTGAAGTCCTGTGCTACCTTCCAGTCTCCTGTTGGGGTTTGTGTTTTGGTGGGGCACAACACATTTTATTATAAACAATATAAAATTTAGACATTCAAAAACACACGCATAACACATCCTCAGCACTTAACTGAATTTCAGAACACACACCCTTTTCGACACAACATTACCAATCATAAACACAACCCACCAAAACACCAAAAGGAAACCGGAAGATAATGTGGGACCTCACAAAATTCAGATAATGATGAACACCACATCGAAAGTAGTCAATTAAGGTAAAATACCAACATAGTTTAATACTAACATAGTGAAGTTTAAAAGTTACTTAAATAACTTAGATCATTATTGAAAACAGTAAAGTTGTTTTATTTAATGGTGCTTTGACAACAATGGCACAATACAACATTTAACAAGAGAAGAACTGTCTGACAAAAAGAAAGCCAAAAAGAACACAAACTTTTCAGAGAAAAAACCTGTTTTATAGCTACTTTTTCACCACAATTCCAAAATGAAATCTCAGACTTTAAATAGGAGAATATTCTCCAACATGCAAAGCACAAAGAAAAAAAAAGCACTTCCTGCACAGAGCATTACCAAAATCTAGACCAATGGAGAAGATGACTGTCTATGTATATATAATACTAGCCTGAAGGTGTCATCTGTAAGTAATTCCGAAACAAAGAGGGAATTGAATCTTAATACACGCTTGAAGACCATAAAATTTTCTTCACAATGCAATGTCCTCACTTGATATAATGAATAAAAGAAATTTCTTTACATGAAATTTTTTAATATATTCTCTTACAAGAAATAAAATCTTGAAGTTTTTAAACATTTTCTCATACAACGCCCTTTTTCCCCATAGACAATTCACAAGTAAATACAGCATTTCATTTTAGAAACATCTAATGAAAATTTTAAATGTTATCTCTAATGCATATTGTAAACTATTAGAATCCTGCAATACAAATCTGCTGTAAGCATTTGTGCTAATAAACTTTCAGTGGTTAAAAAAAAATACTCCTTGAGAATGTACTGGATTTTTAGATACTTGTACATAACAAGACTGAACAGACATAGTGCATTGCTTGTTTCATATCCGATAAAGCACAAATTATATCTTCTATGACAAGTGAATGAGAGTAACTATTGCTAGATTACCAACATGATTATGAATAATGATCAAAGATGCAGTCTGGCAGCTTTAACATTCGTCTTCAACCTAACTTCAGAATTATTAGTGTACTCAGTGATCCTATATTATGAATTAATTTCTTTGCCTACTTGAAAATATCAAGCATTTTACCACTTTACTATTTAGTGTGCATATCAAAACAGAATGTCTTTTATATCCTAATAATTATAAAGGTTATGTTACTATTTCAAGTTTTTGGAGAAAAATATTAGTGACGAAATGTATTATAACAAAGAAAGAACAGATTCGATCGGAAGTTCACATTTATAAAAAAAATCAATGATGACATTATTACGGTATTAAAAAAACGAATAAATTAGTGCTGAATTTATAGACATCAAAAAGGGCAAATAAGTTTTTTATTTCATCGAGAACTTATTCTGTAGGGCCTGTATCAAGTGCTAATTAGCAATGGGTGCATTATTTTGCATACTGAAAGTAACTGTTCCTAAATATTTGTGTGTTAGGTTTACATTCTGTTTTTTTTTAATAACCTGATCACAGTATGAAAGATAACACAGGTTAAGATGTAAAAAAAAAAGAAAAATAATAATATATATGAGATTCTTACACAGAGAGAAAAGAGAGTGAAGAGAATAAAACAAAATGGACTGGAACAACGCACTATTATTGAAATTAATACAGTTATGAACAAAGATTCAGACCACAGTACGAAATGTATGATATGAAATACAAAAAATATTTAAGTCGAAAAAGTTTAAAGTTACATAAAATTAAGCTGTAAATACTGTATTATAGTATGTGTGTGAGAGAAAAAAAAGTTTTAATGAATATATTCCGTGGCGCTACAATCCGTGAAGGGCCTAGACCGAACAGCCGGCTGCTGGCCTCACGCCCACATGTCGAAGCAGAGGTGGACGATCATCCAACCAGAATGGAGGTATCGTGTGATTAACAAGATGATCCCCCCAGCAATGAATATATTACCACCAGTATATTGTCGTATACAAATCAAAGTAATTGCAAAGCAGAAGTAGTTTTGTTATTCTTCTAAGTAAGCTAGATATGTGAAGTTACATTAAAAATCACTGATAATAATTTGTTTGATGGATATTTAATAATAATAATAATAATAATAATAATAATAATAATAATAATAATAATAATAATAATAATAATCATATATTACTGAAGGTCATAGGTTTTATATTTAAAACATCATATATTATATTTTAGTGAAATGAAGCTGAATGAAATTATATAATGCGCATTTACAGCAATTAGGTACAATTTATATTGAAAAGTTTAAAAATAACGTTGATTAATCATTCTCCCCTTTCTCTCTATGTACAAAGAGAACATCCTTCACATATTGTAGTTAAATATGTTAATAATATTAATATTAATTAATAATTAATATTAAAGAAGAAACCGGAAAAAAATATCTGTTATTTTTAATTGAGAGATTTAATACTAGAGTAAAAAAATAAGTTTATTTCTTTTTTCAATCTATCATATTGGCAATTTTTAATATCATTAATTTACCCCACTTATTATTAGTATTTGATACACACCTTACACTCTACTATTGAACAACAACATCATCATCATCATCATCATCATCATCATCATCATCACACACATCTCCTCTTCCCTTTGCAACCATCCCACTATTTCGTTGTACATCCAACTTTTTTTTTTCCTTTACTTCTTATTTTTTAGGGGGGAAATTAAAATAATGTCTACATACTTTATTTTAAATAAAAATACATCTTTTCAAATCTACTCTTTCTTTGGACCATTTCATCTTAGATTCTAGTCATTTAAACTTACTTAACCTTAACTTTTGGCTTAGTCCCTTATATAACATAACATTTCTTGCTACTCTGTAATAATGTAATATCGGTCATAAGTTTTACATATTTTTATCAGAGTAAACCCATATTTCTAGCTCTTTTTCTACATATACTAGAAGAATACAAGGTAGGACTTTAATGACGTTGAGTCAGCATGACATCGCACCTCACAGAATATCACAGTGACACCAGATATATTACCATGCCCTAGAAGGAATTCGAACCCACAACCTAGCTTCCACGCAACATTGAAGCTGCACTTCAGCTGTTGTGTATACAGTGACCAGCTGTTCTGTAATAATGGATTCTCAAGTGCCCTAGCGATTTATATATACCTACAAACTATGACATCATATGATAAGCTGAGGTTGCTATGTATTCAACAGACATAGGTCGCAAGACTTCCTCTTTCCCTTCAGTCACATGCCACTATCTACAATAAAAATTAAAAGAAACAGTCGCTCCTAGACCTGAAAATACAGTAGTGAACTCCATTATTCCAATGAAAATGTGTAGGAATATCAAAAAATTACTCTACCTGATGTAACTTAAGTACTTTCTAACAGCTGTTCCTAATAACAATATTTTTGTGCAGTTACATTCATGGTTTTTCGTATAGAGTTCTCATTCATCCACACATTAAAATTGTATTCGTACAAACAATTCATTATCATGGGGAGTTAGATGTAGTAATCATATCTATGTTCTGTGAATGAATGGTATACTTCCTTTTGCAACATGTGTCTGCTTTGTTTATCAGCCAGACTTCTTGTACTCGAGATCTTTTTAATAGAGAGCATAACGGATTTCTTGATAACCAATAGAAAATCTGAACAACATTTAATTACAAATCTAATTTACTAAAATATATAATGAAATCATTTTAAAGCTTAATAGAGAAATTTGGAAATATCTATACATATACATCTAGTTATAAAATTTCCGAGACTGTTAATTTAAACCATTTACTTTAAAAATTAGCTACTTTTTCTTTGCGTATATATCTTATATGAATCATAATTAAATAGAAATAATGGACCTATAAGTTCAAGGCATTATTATATTCTTTAAACTATTATTAGAAACTAATATTCTATTATTTAGTAATAAAAGTGATTTTTATTTGAAGTCAGCTCTATCGTTAACTACTTAGAAATAATGCATATCAATATTATAGAATTTTCGAGTTTCGACTACCTATTAAATTGTTCAAAATAATACACTTCCAAAGACAACTTTTTTCCCATAAATTCTGTAAGTTGCATATAGGTAAGTCAGTTTTAGTCACTCATATGCCAGTTCATGAAGTAGTGTTATTTGTTATACATGAAGTTTAACAAGTGGGTGTGATCTTATGGAAGTTAGAACTACTTCGAAATCATGCAATGCACTTGGCCACATCAGTATGTAATATAAATACTTGAATACTTGAAAGAGAGGAAGTACTATAAAGAGTGTTTTGTCATTTGGAAGGGTTTCCTTAAGACTAATTTCATTAATAAAAATATATGTGAAAGCATATTTCGTTAGTGGGATATATCGCTATCATTTAGCGAAGATGAAGTATAGAAAATACAGTTTTAAAGGAAAAACGTAACTGTGACTTGTCAATGAAAGAAAATTTCTCCTTTATTATGTCCAATTCTGTAAATTTCATAACAAAAAAGGACGTTTTGCAGTAAATCTGAACTTCGAGACATTTTGTTTATAATCTATTTTACAGAAACATATATAATTAAATGAAAGTAAGTAATGTAATGGTTATATTCCGTTATATAGATTTTAAATTTGATACACTATCCAAGAACCAACAAATCTAAAATTTAAGAGAATAATGTCTGTATATACTTGTTCAAAGAGGCACAGTAGAAATATTTCAACTCTTTCCACACAGTAACATTTTAAACTTTTGGCACCAGTCATTTTTATTTGCTATGATTTTATAAACTTCCATCAACTTGAAGTATTTTTTGCTCCTGAGCGAAGGTGATTAGGTATGTTAAAATTAATTACGAAATTACCAGCCCAATAATTAAAATAAATTACTATTCATACAAAATTGTTTTAACTTAAATCTAAACCTAAATATATTGCAACCTGATTTTCTAATTATTTGAAAATGTGTAATCATGTTGAAGTGATTCTTCATACTGAATAACAAATTTCTACAAATACTCCTAATTTCATTTGTACCTACATGACGGAAGGTAAGCAAATTTAGTACGTTCATATAACAAGCCTTAATTCATGACAGAAACTGAAAATTTCATTACTCTAAAGAACTCTTCACATTAGACATCACCGAAGTAAGTGTTGGAAACAAGAGTTCTAACTTGCAACTGAATGAAATGTCATTTCTCATATCTATGAATAATTGCACAAGAAATCAAAATAATTTAAGATCACCAAAAACTTTCTTGCGTAATCTTGACAGTCACCCACACAACACTGTCATATCCTAAGAATTACGACAACTTTCAAATTTAAATCCACGCCCTTACAGACAGTCTACACTTGAACATATTTATTTAAAAGTTACAACACACTTCAGCCAAAAACTTAAATTATACGTTTTCAAACAAATTACTGTCGGTACATTCACTCCTCAAAAAGTACAGTAAATAAACCCCCCCAAACCACGTGGGACAAACCTTTCAAAACTCATACAAATGGGCAGACCAGCATTACAAACCACATTAATTATATACTTCATGGCACAAAAAGCCATCTGTTAGTTAAACAAGGTACGAGTGTCCAATATTCTCCTTTTCTAAATGTGTTGATGTACAAACATGCTTAGTGGTGGGTTTAAGCAACAGTTTCCTGAGCTGGGCATTATGTCAGTTATTTTGATCTCTGTGACGTAACTGCATATGTATGTTACATCACAAAGTCAAAATTTAGTAAGAAAAAATTTTTAAGCACCATAAATATGAACAAAATATACCAGGTAGCAAAATGCAGAGCAATGATGTAAATATGTACTCTCCCATTCATGCAAAATATTGACATGGAAGAATTTTATGTTGATGTAGCATTAATGTTCACACTTCCCAAATTGAGGTTGCCTACAAAGAATTCTATTCTTACAAACACAGAAAGTAATAATTGAGCGAATTCATTATGCTATAGTGTGCTGTAAGAACAAACTCTCTGTGGTCCTCTCTCAACAAATTCAATGTCACTTCTCCCCTCCCCAATTGCAAGAAGACACGTAGGAAGAAAGAAAGAATGGAAGGGGAAAGAAAAAGGAAAGAACCTAAACGACTATGTAAAAAATCCAGTGTGAAAATCTATTTCTTGAACAACAAATATATGAAGACATAATTCACTTTTATATTTCATGATAAGGGGTTTCATGTGAAAAGCTTATATTCTAAAAATATTTACATAGCAGAAGGAGCATAAATCAACATAAAACAGGGCCAATTGTAGTTTTCCATATAATGTAAAGATGATGCTTTTTAGTATAGGACTAGGCATAATTATTTCCAGTCAGTCATGATTAATGCTTGCATCACCTCCTGCCTCATTTGGTTTCATTATGCTGTCTTGACAGAAGATCACTCTCCAGGAGAAGAACTAACGAACACCTGATTTGGAATGTGCAATCAACCACTGCAATGTGATATCTATGTTATCCTTCTCCTTACAAGATATGGAATAACAGCAGATTTCACGGTCTTGAATTGCACACAAATTCCTGAAACAAGATCAAGTACATACTTACTTGCTGAAAATGATTTCCAAGTTTAGCTTCTTGTAAGCTGGTTTGAATAATATTAAAGGGAAAAACTGTTCCGGGACTGGGTATCGAACTCGGAACCTTCGGCTAAGCACGTCAATGCTCTACCACTGAGCTATCCAAGAACAATACACAATTTCAATCCAATTCTTCCCTTTATGACCACATACCTCAAGTGGGTTTCACGACAATTTTTCCCTTTAATATTATATATACTTACAAATGGCTTTTAAAGAACCTGGAGGTTCATTGCCACCCTCACATAAGCCCACCATCAGTCCCTATACTGAGCAAGATTAATCCGATACCTAGTGTCATATCCCACCTCCCTTGAATCCATTTTAATATTATTCTCCCATCTACGTCTCGGCTCCCCAAAGATATTTTTCCCTCAGGTCTTCCAACTAACATTATGCATTTCTGGCTATAGTACACTGAATCTGTATTTGCAGTTAACCTCGGCTATATTTTTTCATGTACTTTAGGGCTGAGTTTTATAGAAAATCTAGAATTTAGTCGCAACTAGTAATTATGGACCATGGTAATATGTCACCAACACTGTTCTTAGTGGCATTATCCCCACGATTCATTATTCTGACACATGCTGCAGTAGCTAAGCTATCAAGGGATATTTATAGGGTTTGCTATTATCAGCAGTTTTACATATCCATAGTAGGTTTCAGAACAATGGATACAGGGGGATTACTGTGTAGATGTAATTACAAATTTGTTACACGTTCTAAGACAATAAGAACAATTTTGTAAGTCAGGAAGGCAAAATAATATGCTGTTCACAACTGAACATATGCAATTAGCAGTATAAAAATAATATAAAAAAGGAAATTTGTTATACTCACATTCTTTCAATAAGTCCATTTTCATCGAAGGCATGTGGAAGGTCACGTTTGTTCCCTAGCACCAGTACAGGGATTCCTGTCAACTGTGGCTTGTCCAGCAGGTTGTGCAATTCATTACGTGATGCTTCAATCTTCTCAGGATCTGCTGCATCGACCATGTACCTATGAAATGAATTAAGAGAAAACATGACACTGAAATGTTCCTATTATACAGTATGGTGGTTTGATAAATCAAATTTATTCTTCCATACCACAGAACGGACTGAAAATAAACCAGTTCGTACACATGGATCAGTGTTTACATTTTGACCACTATCATCTTTTATGCTCTAATATCCCATTGAAAAGAGACGAGATGTGCCACTTTACTTGCTCCAACATATTTTACACACATATATGTATTAATCAATCTATTACCTCGTACAGTAGAAGATGCAGCACTAGAATTATTTAAAGAAAATTCAAGTTATTTCTATACACATATTTAACTGCACTCCCGTTAGACGCACAAGGTTCAGGAATGTCAGCTTGGTATTTATGTAATGGACGTTCAGCAATGACTTTTGGCATATCTGCGAGGAGAACAATATCACACTTTTATTTTTAAACTGAAAGTTATCTTCTACAACTCTAACGGTGATTATTCTTATCAATTAACGTTATGTTCTCAGAAAGTCAAACTTCGGAAACAGTCACTTCTGCCCCAGTTCATAATGCTAATGAACAAAATAGATTAAAAACTAAGACATGAGCAATAAGAATACATAGTAAGATCCACTTTGTATGGTACTTGATGGGAAAATCACAAGGTAACTAAAATAAATGGATGTTTGAAATAGCCCTAATAACTTTTATATCAGTAAATAGATTTTCATTGAACTTAGTGTATGTAAAACATCAGTCAATAATATTATAACCAGAGGCATATATTGCTGATGTTCAAGGTGTGCACTGGATACCCAGTAAATTTGGTAATCTCATTTTTTTTTTATTTTAAGTTGTTTTATATGATACAACAATAATTATAATTTATCACTATTTAAATGCGCGGTAATCTCATTGGAAGTTGACGTATATAGTTCAAGACTAATTTTAATTTATTACCATTTAAATATTTTTAAGTGCCTTCTGGGTAATGTGCACACCATCCCCAGAACAGCTTTTGCTTTATAGCGTATGCTCTGCCTGATGAAGTGAAATGAGGTCTGGTCTGGTTGTCCTGCTCGTACAAAAGAACATCTTCAGTTGAGAGTTACTGCTATAATTCTCTGCGAGCACTCGGTGGCGTGGTGGGGATAGTCGCTTCTCTCAGGCTCCTAGGTCGTCCTGTATACAGCTTGTCAATTTTAATGTTATAAAATATTGTGTTTGACGTGTATGTTTCACCATTTATGTGAATGAATTTACTGTGTTTAGGTTCTATTAGAGTTCATAGTTGTGTGCCAGCGTAGGTGAACAATAATTTAAATTATTTATTTAATCATAATATCGCTTGGAAATGTATACTGTAAAAGATCTTTTGCAAAAACCATTCTCTTCTTGGTCACTAGAAGAGAAATTACACCTAGTGAAAAAGGGTAGACCTACCCTGCCACTTCCGAATTTAGTCCAACAATATAAAACAAAAAGCAAACAATACACTAGACATTTTTCTATTTCTTACTTACTTAGCCTACTTACAAATGGCTTTTAAAGAATCCGGAGGTTCATTGCCGCCCTCACATAAGCCCACCATCAGTCCCTATCCTGAGCAAGATTAATCAATCTCTATCATCATATCCCACCTCCCTCAAATCCATTTTAATATTATCCTCCCATCTATGTCTCGGCCTCCCCAAAGGTCTTTTTCCCTCTGGCCTTCCAACTAACACTCTATATGCATTTCTGGATTCGCCCATACGTGCTACATGCCCTGCCCATCTCAAACGTCTGGATTTAATGTTTCTAATAATGTCGGGTGAACAATACAATGCATGCAGTTCAGTTCTGTGTTGTGTAACTTTCTCCATTCTCCTGTAACTTCATTCCTTTCAGCCCCAAATATTTTCCTAAGAACTTTATTCTCAAACACCCTTAATCTCTGTTCCTCTCTCAAAGTGAGACTCCAAGTTTCACAACCATACAGAACAACGGATAATATAAGTGTTTTATAAATTCTAACTTTCAGATTTTTTGACAGCTGACTAGATGACAAAAGCTTCTCGACTGAATAATAACAGGCATTTCCCATATTTATTCTGCGTTTAATTTCCTCCCAAGTGTCATTTATATTTGTTACTATTGCTCCAAGATGTTTGAATTTTTCCACCTCTTCGAAAGATAAATCTCCAATTTTTATATTTCCATTTCGTGTTCTTTCGTTACTAATGTTACCCCACCTGTTCTATAAAGTCTAGTTACATTCCAAGTTCCAAATCGCATAACTTTATTCCTTTGCTGTGGTCGTGCCAGAGAATCAGTCCCATTCCGAGGCTTATTGTAAGATTTCGTAACAAGCTGTTTTTTACGGTGATGGGTTGTTAGCCCTTTGCCCAACCCCCAAGCTGAAGGACCACCCCTTATCGGCTGTCCACGACTGCTTATTCAATATATTCGCAGCTACCATCTATATCTGGAGGCAGTCTCCTCTATCCACAATCTGAGGACACGCCATGCTGTGGTGATAGGGACCCACAATATATGGATTTTTCTATTTCACAATATGAAAATGTAGAATGGTTAGAGGGTCGTGAAATTTCAAACAGATTATTTTGCTGGTCATGCTTATTGTTTTCTAACAAAAATGTGGTTTGGAGTAAGCATGGATTTGCTGACTTAAATCACTTGTCTAGTGCACAGCAAAAACAGTCAAAATCTAAAACTCATGTACATTATTTCCTAAAATCAAAATCTTTCAGCAAACAGCAAATTGATACTTTACTTGATAGTCAACAAAGAAATGATACCAGTAAACATAACCAAGAGGTAAAGAAAAATACAACCGTATTGATATGAATCATTGACGCTATTTTTTGTCTTCTAGCTAACCAGGAGCTCCCTCTATGGGGATATGATGAATCAGATAGTTCTTTGAACAAAGGGATTTTTTTTTAGAATTTTTTAATGTGTTAAAAAAATATGATTTACGTTTAGAAAACCACCTAAATTCGTCCACAGTGTTTCGAGGAACTTCTCCATTGATTCAAAATGATATCATCAGAGCTATTACTGATGTAGTAAAAGAAGAAATAAAAAAATGAAATTAACTCAGTTTCATATTTTGTATCTGTAACACTTGATGAAACTTCTGATATTGTGAACAAATCTCAAGTACCTACAGTACATTTATAAAGAAAAAGCCTGGATACTGTAGTTTAATGTTAAGGTCACTTGGGATTTTTCATTGTGAATGATAATTTATGTTTTCTGTTCATGACACGATAATGTTATTTGTGTTTGCGATTACTTTTCATTGTGAATGGGCTTTAATAGTTCACTGCAGTCCTGTTTTATTATGCACCTCTCCACCCTTTCCCTTCTCTGCAAAAAGGGGTGGAGGAGAACATTATTCTTCCAATTCCTGTAAGTAAATTCATGAAATATTGCATGCACGTGATTCCATTCCAAAAAGTCAGTTCAGTCCAATCAGCTGCCAAAAATTCACAACTGTCCACTTGTTCTTGAAATCATGAACTTCCCATCAGTATCACCAATAACTTTTCCTATTAAGTGTGCTTGTGTGCAAGGATAAATTACTATATTTTGGGCTTATGTAAACTTCATTAATGTCTACCTCCTGTTTATATATATATAATTATGTTACCACCAAATATAAACGTATACAGGGTGGAAGTGAAATAACCTTGCAGATTGAAAGGGATGATAGGGTACACGTAAATGAGTAGAAAATCTATATTACATTTTGTAATTAAATGCACGGTTAATTAGGAAATTAAATTTGAAGTTTGAGCAGTTCAGCATCATCGTTGCTCACACATTCTATTCGTGATACTGATGTAAGAGATCAACAAAATCAGTGAGTCTCTGTATTTAAGCTGCTGTTCTGCCAAGACATTGCCATTTGTTCGCTTCGCACAATGGCTTGAATTTAAGAGTTTTTAAAATTAAATTTATACGAAAACCATTCATGCTATTTAAATATCCCAGAGGGATAAATTATTATTCTTTATTAGATTTCCTATTGATATGGACAAAAATCACGATCCTACTCACAATAGTTACCGAATAAGAGATTGTTAAACATTTGGGAAAAATATTTTTTTCTGAAAAAACTATGAACTTTCCACTAATATGATATTATAGTTTTTCGTTACATACAACATGAGTTATTTGCTCTGGAAATCTGCAAGGCTATTTCACTTTTACCCTGCATATTTACATTTTTTATTACTCATGTAAATAATTTTTATTCAATGACCAATTCTTTTCAAAATCAAACTCTAATCAGAGTTGACTTGTTAAAAATGTAGTAACAACAGAAAAATATCAGACTAAGCAGCATGGCTAATATAAGTACTCTGAGAAAAGCTATTCCACTGGCAGCTTTGTCCATCTCAGACCTCACATATTCAATCACAGAATAAAAGTCACTCCTTATTATGAGAAATTAGCAGTTGACAGCTTACTGCTGGACCATTTATTAAGAGTGTCAAGAAATGAATATATTAAACATCTCCTTTGACAGTAACAAGCAACACTTCACATGTCCAGCTAGTTTACTGCAGCAGAGATGAAGGAAAATAACAGTATCTGCCTGAATCCATCATAATCTGAGACCAGCATGTGCATTCTGAATAGGGTTGCATGATAAAGCCTGCGTATTACTTTTAGTTGAAATGCTTATACAAACACACAAGCTTATAATGGAATGTCTTTAGAGAAAGCATACTCTACACAAGTGGAGTGTGTGAGTTGGAATGAGTGGTGTAGTACAAAGTGCTATGGGATCAATTTTCTCCAAACACGTGCCATTTTCATTACACTATAATTGCCACAGCTTCAATAATTGAAAAGAAACATTAAGGAATATTACCATTACCACAATCAAATGTTGGTGTTGTTTTCTAATGCCAGGCATTTGACAATAAAGTCATTTGATCTCTTGCACTCCAATATTTTTCAAAGATATTGTCACGGTCAGCCACTGAAGCACAGATTTTGAGGTGTTCTGATATATTCCAATTCTATGCAGATGTTTGGCCAAACTGTCATGGCCTGTTGCCAATCTAAATGCAGCTACAGACGATTTGCGTGGTAAATCAGGAATCAACTGTGGATTATGATGCAGAGAGTTCCATTTTTTCCCTTGAGATTATGTTATCAAATTTTGTTTGTTGAAGTCTAAGTATGTAGATTTAATAAATCTTTTCACAGAGTAATACGTAGATTTAGTAAGTAGCAGTGCTGCCCTTCTTTGCTAAAGCATCCGCATTCTCATTTCCCAGGATTCCACAATGGGATGGTATCCATTGGAATAGAATTCTTTTACTGAGTGATATTAATTGAGAGAGCATTTTAGTTATTTCTACTGTCTGAGATGAAGGTGTGTGTCTAGAGACAAATGTTGGTGTTGGCAACAAATCCTAAATAACGAAACATAATGATAATCTGCATACCAAGAAGTTTCGAAAGATTTTCATTATGGGAAGCACACATTTCCTAAAACCCTAATAATAATCGTTATTCACATATTTTACTTAATATTTCGGAGTTTATCCATTCAACAGCAGTGATTCATTCAATAACAATGGTTTCTCAAGTAGTCAGCCAAATAATGTGCTGAAACACGTGTTACATTACTATGACTAACAATAATTGGTCTATTCTCAGCTCTATGTCATACATATATATCACATACTACCACAACTTGCTCAATGCTTCTGTATTTGAAGTAGTTAAAAGAGTTACAAAAGATATACATCCATCTTTTCACTAAATCTTTTTCGTGTGTATACTTTCCAGATGAATGAACTACCATAAAAATACACCTTTTTCAGTACAAAAAAAAAATTTTCAGTAAGTACAGAGCATTCCTATGCAGACCAGTCGCATATAGTCATGTTCCATCGATTTATATGATGGGTGAGGAGTACCCATTCCAAGGAAGCTAAGCGGTAGAGGGTGGAGTGGGACTGGTCTGAAGGGAAGTGTGTATAGACCTGTCCATACATTGGCATATGATCACTTCTTGTTCGGAGAGTGCTACTGACTGCACGATCTCATTTCTAGTGCCGAGGTCAAGGAAGTTTGGAGTTCTACTTCCATGCCATCTAAGTACCTTCATGGTACATATATAGGGGATATTTTTACCTTTAACTCTTATGTACAATAATAACATGATGTATGAGTCATCTTCGGGTGTGTCACATGCCATGCTCTGCTTATAGCTGTGAGTTGCTGATAAATTGTAATCCCCTATTCCCTGTATCTGCCAATTACCTCGTACATCAGAGATATCTGCTAGGTTTTACTGCTAGTGTACACTCACACTATGTCTTGCACATACGAATATGTGATAGGTTAGGTTAGTTTAGGCTTTTATTATGCCTTATATATATATATACGTTTGGCAAAGGCTGGTGATTTTTTGTTTTGTGAGGTCAGTAATAAGGTAGTGTAATGGCGGATTTTCACTTCCAAAATTACGATAAGTAACTCAGCGCTAGTTTCACCAGGAACTATTTTTCGTACTACACTTCGTCTTTAAATTTCCCTCTTCCATCTCAAAGATAAAAACCAAGCGAATTCAAAATGAGGGACTTTGGAGGCCACAAATTATCATTCATAATACTGTATTATGTAGCTAGTCGGTGATGTATGTAATGGAAGGGGAAAGGAACTAGTCACCCCACCCCATTACCTCCTGGCTTAGCTGCCTCTTAAGTGATGCCTTGTTGAACATTGAACACGTGTAAGGTTCAGACCTGTCTTCAGACAGTTGTCTAAACAAGAACAATACTGTATTTTCAAAGATTTCCTGAATTGTGATCAATAAACAATTAGTGAAATGTAAAGTGGCGTTAGCCTAGTTAAACATTCATACCTATTTTTACCAGTCCATGCAGAGAAAAATTTATTTTGGCAGTTTACACAACCACTGATACACGGCAATTAAACTATTCCTTAGAACTAAAATTGATTCATGTAGGATTGAGTGAATTGTCATGGATGGACTTTTGATATCATCTATAAAATTCATTCTTGCGACACTTTCCAGTAAGATCATTATTCGAGACTACAACTCATTTAAAAAAGCAACAGATTCGAATTGTTCGGCAGAACATTTTCGTAAGTCCAGTGGTGAGCTCAAAGATTCATCTTGTACAACAGGACTTCCAGTCTACAAACCTCAACAGAAACAAGTTTCTTCATAAAATAGTACACTTAAATTCGTAAAATTGTGCATTTGTCGGCATATTATTGTAATGTAGGTATGTCTAAATTATAAATAACTTACATACAAAAAACAAGAACAATTCTTTTCACCGATCATCAACACAACGGAATAAAAGACAAAACTAGGATGGGATCATTTATATAGATTCGTTGTAATTATATGTCTCAATGACATGTATGTCCATTAGCACATGTCAGACTTCTTTTACACACTAACTGCGATGTCATTCTTGTTATCATAACTAAATACCGGTATCAACACTGTCAACGGATAAAGTATACATTACATCTAGACCAATGGTCAATAGGTACTAATGACAAACATATAAATTAATGTCAAGTTGCGGGATATTTCCTCCTCAAATTACAATTACAAATTATTGATATATCTACGGAAAGAAAAAATTAATACCGAAATTAATGTTCTGGTTGTTATATACAGTACACTAACTTAACTTTTCTCTTCAGCAGTTAGCAAAATAGGAACCAAGTACTATTTACTGTATACAAAGTTTGAAATAGGCGTAAACTTCAAACTTTGAACTGAAATGCATAAGTATCTTTAAGGATAAGGATACTTAGATAAACAGATGGCAAGAAAGAGTAAACTGTATTTGTAAATAACATATGGGCCTACGGTTTTATGAGAATGGGCGGGCGGTAATTCATCCAACAATTTAAGCATCAATTGCACTTGAAATCTCTACTGTTTCAGAAAATAACAATGTGACTTCATTTTTACTAACATTATACAAGAATGTGGTTTCACTTACACTATAGCATTAACGCCTCTGCAATAGCGTTCCCACATTGACCTAAACCGGGGCTGACCACCAATGTCCCAGACTTTAATTGTAACATTTCCTTTTGTTATTTTTCTCATGTTGAATCCTACTGTCGGGATCATATCTTCACTAAATTGGCCAGACTGAAAATGAAGAAAACAAATCAGATTCTGACAATCAAAACGATAATACGAACGTGTGCACGAGATATTTGTTTTGTGCTTAACAGGTATGTAAATTGTAATTATCCGTGAAACAATAAGTATTCTAGCAGTATATCTATGTTTATACTAATTAACAGACAATGTATTCTTACCGCTATGACATTTACAAAGGTTGTCTTCCCAGAGTATTGTAAACCTACAAGTGTCAATTCCATTTCTTCCTTCCAAAATAAACTTTTAAACCAGTCCAAAATACGGTTAATCAAGGCCAACATTGTGCTGACACTATTTTACAACGAAATAAAGAAATAATCTGACAAATATATCACTACTATAGAAACAACAAATAAATATTATAACACAGTCAGTCTAGGATTATACACACCCCAGACCGTCAAAAATCCTATGATCAACCAGCCAAATCACCACTAAAGACAAATGAATAACCATATAAAGATAATAATTACTCTCAGTAGAATGGTTCCAAAAACGCCTAGACCTAATATATAATATTATTGTTTTTAATGTAATTAATAATGACGAATACGAAGCATATTTATATTTATAATAGTTTCAACTTAAATTAATTTCATAAATACATCTTGATTACTGTGGCATGCAGGGTAGCCAACAGAGAAATATCAGAAATTAGCTATGAGGGCTATGACTACGGTGGCTATGATGTATACGATGAGTCAACGCGATACAGACATGTTTATGTGCCTTATCAATGCATTGTCCAAGAAATAAAAATAAAATGTAAATAAAAATTAATGAATGCGATAAAATGAGAAAAATTCTGGTTTGCATACGAGTGGCAGCTGGGATATTAAAAATATTTAATTTAGGATTAATATTTCCCATTGACAAGGAATTAACCACTCTAATTACGAGTTTTTTTATAACATGACAATGCGTGTAAATCGAAAATGACAGAGACAATAGTCCGGTCTAGTCACATTTTCATGATGTAAAATCAACACAAAGATTTACAGTAAGTACATTCAAAAGATAGGTTTATAGAGCAACACGAATGGGAATGCACTAGACGTGACTAGACGGAATTCAAACCTCTCGCAATTAAATCCTGGCTACGGACTGGAAGGTCCGGGGTTCGATCCCAGGTGGTGACAGAATTTTTTCTCGTTGCCAAACTTTCAGAACGGCCCCAAGGTTCACTCAGCCTCCTATAAAATTGAGTACCGGGTCTTTCCTGGGGGTAAAAGGTGGTCAGAGCGTGGTGCCGACCACACCACCTCATTCTAGTGCCGAGGTCATGGAAAGCATGGGGCTCTACCTCCATGCCCCCCAAATGCCTTCATGGCATGTTACGGGGATACCTTTACCTTTTTTACCGGCCTACTTGCTTACCTCCATGCACATAATAATATGCTCTGGCCACAGTATACTAGACTGTGCTCTGACATCGCGATATTCCCGCAGCCTCGCAAAACAAGGTATCCCTTATTTATCTTTTATTCTTGGTCATGCTCTAAACAGAAGAACTATGTTATAAGGATGAGACACTTTGCATGTGCCCTCTGGATGAGTCGAAATCCATAAGATGACTGCGAGGAAAGGCTTCGGAATTTTATGATAAGCCACTGCATCTGTGTATGTTCCATAGCATTGGCCTCACTTCATCTTGTCAAATTGACTTGTTCCACATCTTAAAGCTTCAATGCTAATGCAATATCTATAGAATACAATAAATATAATGAAATTAAAATGAAAAAGCAATGGTGCCATTACAAAAATGTCAAGTTTAATGTGAACAGTATAAATGCACCAATAAATATTATTTCAATTTAGGAAATAGAAAAATGTCCCTTTCAAAATAGAAGTCAATATAACAATTCATGGTGTCGTCAGTACTTCATTGAAGTGATTTCGTGAACATTTTTTCTGTGCCCCTGTGGCATTACACAAAATGATGGAATAGCAGAGGTGGTGTTGCCTTAGCTGTTCTCCACCACAGGCCCCATAGCAATTACTATCTCTTTGGAAAATCCAAAGACTGCAAAGTATAATACCAAATGCAGTCAAAGGATTAAACCTTTGGCAATGGTCCGTGAAAACACAAACTTGTTTTAAAGAGTGTAAACTCTATTTGTAATTTTGCGTTTTTTTTTGTTTTGGCTTCAATTCGCCCCTTCAGTTACAGAAATGTAATGACAAAAATTCTGTCTATCACTATTCTATGACAGAGTGGAGAAGGAAAGACTTTTAATGAGAAATTCCAAATTGTAGAATTACTTACCTATATGCCTCAGAAAGCTACACAGCAGCCATAATTCACCATCAATCCACTTACATTCATTGTTTCAAGATAATCTAGTTATCTTTAACATACTGGCTTCTTGCGTTATTTTTTTTTTTTTAGTCTATAATGGTTTGGAACTTGCAACAATATATTGAGGACATACTATTTCAGATGAATGCTCACACTGTTCATATAACTTACTTACTGGCTTTTAAGGAACCCGGAACCCAGAGGTTCATTGCCGCCCTCACATAAGCCCGCCATTGGTCCCTATCCTGAGCAAGATTAATCCATTCTCTATCATCATATCCCACCTCCCTCAAATCCATTTTAATATTATCCTCCCATCTACGTTTCGGCCTTCCCAAAGGTCTTTTTCCCTCCGGCCTTCCAACTAACATTCTATATGCATTTTTGGATTCGCCCATACATGCTACGAGCCCTGCCCATCTCAAACGTCTCGATTTAATGTTCCTAATTATGTCAGATGAAGAATACAATGCGTGCAGTTCTGTGTTGTGTAACTTTCTCCATTCTCCTGTAACTTCATCCCTCTTAGACCCAAATATTTTCCTAAGCACCTTATTCTCAAACACCCTTAACCTATGCTCCTCTCTCAAAGTGAGAGTCCAAGTTTCACAACCATAAAGAACAACCGGTAATATAACTGTTTTATAAATTCAGACTGTATGATGAAAGCTTCTCAACCGAATAATAACAGGCATTTCCCATATTTATTCTGTGTTTAATTTCCTCCCGAATATCATTTATATTTGTTACTGTTGCTCCAAGATATTTGAACTTCTCCACCTCTTCAAAAGATAAATTTCCAATTTTTATATTTCCATTTCGTACAATATTCTGGTCACGAGACATAATTATATACTTTGTCTTTTCGGGATTTACTTCCAAACCTATCTCTTTACTTGCTTCCAGTAAAATTCCCGTGTTTTCCCTAATTGTTTGTGGATTTTCTCCTAACATAGTCACGTCATCCGCATAGACAAGCAGCTGATGTAACCCGTTCAATTCCAAGCCCTCTCTGTTATCCTGGACTTTCCTAATGGCATACTCTAGAGCAAAGTTAAAAAGTAAAGGTGATAGTGCATCTCCTTGCTTTAGCCCACGTGAATTGGAAACGCATCTGACAGAAACTGATCTATACGAACTCTGCTGTACGTTTCACTGAGACACATTTTAATTAATCAAACTAGTTTCTTGGGAATACCAAATTCAATAAGAATATCATATAAAACTTCTCTCTTAACCGAGTCATATGCCGTTTTGAAATCTATGAATAACTGATGCACTGTACCCTTATACTCCCTTTTTTTCTCCATTATCTGTCGAATACATAACACGATTTGAAAATTTGACGCCTGCTAATGATCTTGCCCCTCCCCTCCTACATCGAGGTTACAAGAGAAACTCACCTACACATTATGATTAATCATTAATATTAATCTATCAAATTTAAGTGGTTGTTGACAACTAGCATGATCAATGTAATGATACAATTAAAAACTAGTATTTGCTTGTACGTGTAACAGACTGAATATAAATTCTAATATTTATCCTCGATTCACACACTTTTTAATACTGGTACAGTCAAGAAAAAAGTTTTGTCGCACAGATACTTTATGAGTTCCAGAAAGGAGACAGTGTGCATGATCAGAGGATGAGCAACCTGTTCACAAGAGAACGACTAATTGAGGTAATAAAATTAGTTTTGTTTTGTTGTATGTCTGATCATGCACACCGTCTCTTTTCTGGGACTTAGAGTCCCTTCAGACGAGGCCACTTTTAGAAGTGCTGGAAAAAAATTCTGAAGTGATCCAGACTAAGACAAACACTAACGCAACATAGTAGGAATATATCCTTAACAAAGTAATGAGAATAAATGATGTTGACATCAGTGAAGAAAAAGAGGAGCTTGAAACTGTTGGCAGTGACAACTCAGATATACAGAAATAAGAACCTCCGATGTATACATATAGACGCTATTGTGGATGGACTCTCGCACCTAGAAGAATGTACTGCTAAAAAACTAAACAATAAATATCCACATCTTGCAGCTCGTACCTTTTAAATCGAAGACGGTGACCTTTCCTATATTCTGAAACAATGGATCCGACATTTTTCATTTGGAGGGATGGTAGAACCCAGTGAGGAATGGAAGATGTAAGCATTCTAGAGAAATTTTTTCGGAAACATTCAAATAAATAACCGGTACAAGTGGCATAAAAAAAACATTTACAAAATGGTTGAAAAGATTTCTGTGTTAAACTCCCCATATTTAAGTTATTTGTCAAACAGAGACTGATTATAAGAACAAAATTTCTGAACATCAAATTTCGAGAGTAATTTCGAAGAAAATGATAAAGAAAATAGCCACATACAAGGGTTGAAACTGTAAACTTAATACATATTATATGTGTTTTGTGTTGTTTTAATTTAACAAACATAAGATTAGCTCATTACACGAAAGTGAAATGTTACTTGTCACTAAATTTAAATGTTATTTCAATTTGTTTATATAACCAATAAATGTAAACCGACAGCAATGACTGGATGCTACTCACTATCATCAATAATAATTTTTACTTAGCCGAATTAATTCCACTTCTCTATATGGCAGAGACCTAGGGACATGGGAATATTGTATGTTCTGCAAATTATTAATCTGCTACATAACAAATAGACAGCCTTACTTGGCTTGCTACTTTCTATAAAAATACGAATACATACTGCATTTCCTCCACTCCTGTTTATATTGAATTCGAACTTGGTCCTCATATTTCTCAAGTGTACTGTAGTTTGCCAATGTAAATTATATATATTGGTAATTACTATACTTCCCATGCAGATGTCCAGGTTTATAAACTGTCTCGACCATCCCTCATCTCTTATCTCATGCCTCAACCCTACAACCATCTGTAAATAGCTGGTCAACACATGGACTGTTCATTATCAATAGTTGATAATATATCTGTTCTAGATTATTAAATAAGAACTATGAAAGACTAAAAACCAAGTCACTGGAACTTAAGGAATTAATAAAAAGATGTGTTTTATATTAATCACTTTATTCCATTCACATACGGTGAAGATCAACATATACATATTAATGAGTATTCAAACTCGCACATGTTCACAAATATACTATTGTGGTATTGGTATTATACTGTTATTATTACATTCTCTAGCAATAATAAATATCTTACATTTATACAATCTCAATTCTGTCTTGTACATTTCTAAGGTTACTTTTCAAGTTAAGTACCTTATATTTACTTCATTTAAAACACATACCACGATAAAGTCCATAATGACAAATGTCGTACCTGTGACTACCAGTTAGAACTGTATGTTCTCCAATCACAGCTGATGCAATTTTTTTTTCCTTCTACATAACCCGATGGTTTCTTATTTATAACTGAACCAGTAACTTTTCCAATGCCAAATTTAATAAATGATTCACAATCTGATAAGCACTAAATTATTTTATCTCCTCCATGAAAATCTTTACTTTAAGGATTTAAATAAAAGACTGAAGTTTACAAAGTATTTATTGGGAATGTCACGCAACACAAAAACATTCATAATAATAAAACACTAATTTTATATTTATTCCATTAATACTATTATTGAAAGAAAAATTTTTAACTTCCAAAAAAGTATTAATTTAAAATAAAACTTATTATCAGTGGGAAATACTATAATGTACTGTATAATACGTAAATATAAGAGTAAGGAAAAAAAAAAAATTCTTATTTAATATCCAACTGAAAGAAAAATCTTATTACATGTGAAATGAAAATACCAGTATATTTTCCACAATCTGCAAGGAAACAAGATGTTATAATTAATAACATGCATATCTTTATTTCACTACATAAGTCAATAAATGTGATACCACTTTCCTCACATATGTAGTTTCTCAATAACTGAATTTTAATTATTACTGATAAAAAGCAAAGTTATGCAAATTGAAGTCATATAGTATTTTCACAAACAGTGCAAAATGTAAAAAATGATCTTTAGTTCAGCAGAAAGTTTAGTATATTTTTATATACTAATTAGTTTACAGGTGTGAAAAATATACTAATTTAATTAAATGGCGTTGTAATAAAGAAATATCAAATTAAAGTGTTTGTACACATGTCTGACTGGCATCCCAAAAAATACTTTTGGTATACATAATATTAAATTTTGTTTTTGTTTTATCTTCTTCAATGGAACATCTGTTTTAGCCTATTAGTTCCTAAAAAAGTACACTGTAGAGTTTAACTATGTCACAAATATAAACTGCTTTACTGACATGCAGTATCACAAGATTAATATTATATCTATTGGCAAATTTTTATAATATAATTTTCTGAACATCTTTCAAAACGAAACGATTATTTTTAATTTCATCAACACGTTATATCAATCCTAAATTAAGGACTTCATAGAAATAGTTTGCTTCAGTAACTTATGACTTATTGCTCATATCTACAGTAGCAGTGTGCAATATAAAACTGTCATTCAATAATTAACTCTGTTAAAAAAACAGTAAGCAAAAGCAAAATACTCATTGTGTTACATTATGGATCTTCAAATTCTGTATCTGAAAACAGGATTGGTCCAATTTTGTCTTGGTGTAATAAAAATCACCTTTGCGCAACCTTCATTTCCTCAATCAAGTTTATACCATATCATATAAAACCAATATCTACAAATTTACAATGCTACTTTATATACAACAAGAAAGGCATTATTTGAGTATAAGGGTTTCGTTCCTTAGTCTGTTTTTAGTTACAGAATTATCCGCATTAAAATATTTTTTAAGATGTTACTAACAAATGTATAGGAAATGAATTACTTCATAACATCAGTGATGATGAACCTACAACATGTAATTAAACTAAATCATAACCAAATAAACTTTAATATAAATAATACGAATAGTCTTCCTTTCTTGAAAACTACTTTACTGAACATGTAAAGAAAAAAAAAATTGTCTATAAATGATTGTAAATTATGAATAATTTCTGAAAATTGACATTTTAAGAGAAACATGAAGGAAATGGAACTGCACGAAATATGAGTAAAGATATGTTTGAAAACAGAGAAAATACATTAGTATTAAATATAATGCTATAAAAATTCAAGTTATGGAATGAAAACAAATTTAATAACAAAATTATACATCATACAAATTAAGAAATATTCTGAATACAATTAAACTAATTTTATAGCATTGAATCATATGATGATTGAAAGAGAGAAAAGAAGATGAGTAATAATGCTTCAACTGCTTAGGAACACCATTATATTACAGGTTTGTTCGTAAGTTAAATAATTATAAATACATAACTATATTTTGCTGGTGTTCAATTAAAAATTGTGCGTCTGAGTATACTTTCTACACAAAAAGACAATTTTTATGCAGATGAAATCTGAACTAATTAACACCCCAGGTTTCAAATAACATAAAGAGGCTAATATTGATATTGCAACCACTGTAAACTACTTAACACAGAGTTTATTAAAATGACTTCCTTTAATATGGAGTCAAATTATTATTATTATTATTATTATTATTATTATTATTATTATTATCATCATCGTCACCATCATTACAGTAGAACTCCGCTAGTCCGAACTAATTGGGACCAGGACCTGTATCGAAATTTGGGATTAAGCAGAGGACACAAATGCAAGCAGGGAAACCTAGCCTTATCCCCTCTCCACCCTTCACTATCTACCGCTTTGTTTAGTTTCGAGGTCAGAAGAAGCTGACAGATTATCATATTAGCATAGAAAACATGGACTAATTCATTCACTAGTGATAAAGTAAGTTGTACCACAGTATATGTATTCATACAGTAAGGAAATTTGGCCACTTTTTCTGCCAGACAGCATGCGGGTGCATAGAGCTAGCGTTCCAAGCAGTAGGTAACTAACACTACTGCAAAAGTCACTGTTTATATGTTATGATATAGGAACAAAATATTTATTAGAAGAATGAAGGTTTCTAAAGGACCTTTGTTCCGCTGTAAACTCCAGCAACAACAAAGGACGAAAATCCATACATTATTAGTCCTACTGGCTCACACTTGGCATATCTTCCTAACTGGTTAAATTCTGTTGTAATGATTTCAGATGTAAAAAAAAACGGGTTATAAATAGTTGGCGAGACAACCTACTAAAAAAAGATATGAAATATTTGAATGCAAATTGCCGGCTATGCACAGAACACTTCGAGAACAGCCAATTTATGAATTTCAATAAGAATTCATTAATTAAAACTACTATATCTCTTATTCGCAGAGAAATGGCAAGTTTTTGTTAAGGTCGAATTAGTGATAGGTTAGGTTAGTTTAGGCGTTTTGTATGCCTTGAAAAAAAAAAAGGGCATATTCTTAGACAAGGCACATAAAAAGCCTAAGCTAACCAACCTGTCACTGATTCGACCTTATGAAAACCCGTTTTTTCTCTGTGATCAGCATGGAAATGCAATGTGCTGCCTCTCACTGCCGCTTACCCCTTCCACCTCGAAGGAGTGATCTTACCTGTTCATATCTCTCTATCAGCCCCCACTTTCACAGCAACTTTCGACCCTTATCTTGGGTGTGAAATTTGAGTCGACACTCAATTTTTTTTCTTTACGGTATCTGTGACTTGTCCAGAATCCAAGAATGTTAATATACATTTGTACCTTAATGTGATAAAACTATAGTTAAAAAAAATATTCATTTTTCGGTACAAAGTGAAATGTGAATGCCTAGGGCCTAGTTCATAGAGGTAAGTGGCATTTGAAGTTAGTGTCTGTCTCAAGTGAAATTCTGTGATTTCCATACTATTCCTTCATTTAAATTTATTTACGTTTGAAATGTCAGACATGCATTCATGTGCATACATTTCCTTTTTACTTAATATTACATGTATGTTCATTTTCCCAAGTTAATAGATATGGTGAGCATGTAGTTATAGTTACTCACCACCAGTCGCACTAGTGATGCTCAGCTAACATGTTGTCATAGCTCTATTAACACACAGTTTCCTTACTGTACTGTATGAATACCTATACTATGGTTGTACTGGATACTGTACATTTTGAGTTTCTAAATATTGTAACATTAACTGATTTTCAGTTCAAATACTTTTTTTTTTTTTCTTCCTCTTCTACATCTCTCTCTTTTTTGTTTGCATGTTCAGATTATCCACAATTTCGGATTAGTGAAGTTCTACAGTATTATTATATTCTCATGCCTACAAACAGTTGTACTGTTTGGAAGTTGGAAAAATGTAACCTTTGACTTGCTCCATTATAATTAAGAAACGACATACTTGAAACACTATTATTATTAAAAGCTTAGAGTCACTGTAGATCCGTGGCAGATATGAAACTCTCTTAAATTTGTTGGTCAATTACATGGTGTGACGTGATAATGAAATGGAACCAAACACATTTTTCGTATAAAGGAAATATATTTAGATCCATGGGAAACTTTTCTTATATGACAAAACTGTTCGGTCCTAAAAAAAAAATAAATTTATTTATTTATTTTACATGATAATCAAATAAAATGGAGCCAGACATATTTTTAATATAAAGAAAAGATGTTTAATTTAAAATGACTAGTTTAGGACTAGATGCCACATTTTTATTTATAGCAGAGGCAGTGGTTTTCCCTCTTTGCATCTGGCTTTGAACATCCCTTGATGTATAATTTAAATTGAACTAAATAAGAAAAAATGCTGTATACATTTTTCCTAAACATAATTATATATTAATACTAACAATTATCTCATATCTTCAAAGTTACATAATGATATATTAAAAACTGGATTTATAAGAGTACAATTGAATTTACAGTGAATGGGGAAAAACCTGTGTTAGACTTCATAGTTTAGCTAAATGAAATCAGAGGTTGAATATCACTGATGTCTGCAGTATACAATTTTACTACAATTCGATACTGATCACCACAGGCTGCAGCAAACTATTCCTACACAGGCTTGTACAGATTACATTGTAAATTCTCTACAATCTGGCTTTGACATTCACTTTACAATAAAATGCCTTATGGTTAAGCATATGTTTTAAATTCAGAAAAACTATTTTTTATTACAGACAATGTATGTCCTGATCCATACACAGTAAATCTTATCCAGGATGTCTGCAATTACATATACAATATCAATATTGCATCTGTCCAAGAAGTTTACAATTTAATTGGTGACAACTCTCCCTTTTCAAAACAGAGTACATCTTTGACCTATTATAACAAAAGTAATATGAGTAACATATGTTGAGATCGGCATGGGTGTAGAGAATGTCAAATAATAAATGCTACATACATATGCATTTAGATTATTGCTTAATTGATATTCACCATTTTCAGGTGTTCACAAGCTAGCTGCCCCATTTGTGCTCACATACAACATTTTTAATATAATCCAGGCCACAGGCATATTTATCTTGTTTGTAAATGCGTATCAATTCATACAATAATGCTATGCATATGTAAACTTTTGAATTTACTCAACTACATCTACACTGAAATTGATATACACAATTTCCACATATGAAGACCTCCAACATCACAACTGTATCAATTGTATTAAATTAATCTATTGTTCTGAAGCTATTATTTTTCTCATTTATTACTTTCGTTCCTCAGGAAAAAAACACAAGAGGTATGATGTATTTATAACACTTCTTATTATCAATCCCATAACGAAATAAAAAATGCTGCTACATTTACTTACATTTCATGTATTGTGCTAATGTTGTGATAGAAAATCAGCTTATATGTCTATTAATACTGTGAAATTTCCCTTTCCAATCTCACTACAGCAAAGGAAACGGTGATGAGATAACATTACATCTGCAAACTAGTCACTTGGGTTAGTTATAGTTTAGTTTCATCAATTTTATTGTAATATATACAGTTGGGCAGTGGTTTTCAAACTGTTACACATCAAGGAATTTTAGAAAAGCAAGGAGTTCCATTATAAGTACAGTTTTCCTTGCTACATAATTGTACAAGAAGGGGGCGGAGATAACACCCTGAATCTACAGACTTCAAATTATTAGCTTGTAGATTTGCTAATTTTGTTTCTTTTTCACGCACGTAAATATCATAATCTTATACGGTTTGATACCATTCAGATATAAATTTATAATAAAAAAAGAAATAAACGTTAAAATGTTAAAATAGTCGAACCACGTACAAATAGAAAACAGTACTTAGTGAATATAATTTATTTTATAGCCGAAAATTACGTTTATATATACATATATATGAATGTTTACATTTTTCTGTGATAAAGTTATTATTTTTTACATGCTTCAAGATTTTCATATACTCCGCAAATTCTGTTAGCTTGTATAAATGTTTCATGACACTTGGACCCATACATTTTAGAACTTATCACAATCAGTCAGATTTATTGTATTCAACAAATAAAGCACCTCGGTCCTCCAGGTTCGGGATTGTATGATTGGATTGCTAACCCACCCATGTAAAAAAAAAAATAATTACTCATCAGCCTCAAAGAAGTAACACAGACAGATATAATGAATATGACTTAAGCGAGGAAAAGCTTACATCATATTATGGAATTGCAAAATGTCATACAGACCAACAGGGAGGAGAGAACAAGAAAGATCTAGGAAGAGGTGGAGCTGAGATGAGGTCATGACAGGTTGCAAGATCTAATAAGGAAGAAGAAGCTTTTAATGGTGTGTGAAAGCAGGGACTGTGAATTCCTGCATAGAACTTCTTTGTTTATTGTCATGCTCTGATGCGATGTCTTAGGTTAAGGCCTGACACTGTCAATCCCATGTCTGAAAATCCTACCATGTGTTTATCTAATGTCAGGTTCAGTTGAGAAAGTCTCAATTAGTAAGCTTATAATGAAACCCGAAAGGCATTATCAACACAACCATAAAGAATTATAACAGAGGAAGAGAAATACTTCAGGGTTAAAATTGAATAAAATAATACACACTTTCTAATAAATGGAAATAAAGGGGCATCAAATAATAACACTGAAAATATATGTATGTTATATTGTTATACAGTCTATCCCCATTATCATAATTTTGTTAGTAATGCATTAACTTCCAACAATGTTCTTAACAATTTAATGACAATTTGAAACATTTTGTACTCTTTATTATATTCACAAGTATATATTCTTACTTTTGTGAAGTTATGTACTCCTCTTTCTTTAAAATAATTAATTAGTACTCTTCATTATATTCACAAGTAGGTCTATATATTAAATATTCGTACTTTTGTATCGTAAAAGTTATGTATATTTCTTTCTTCTTAAATACATCAAACATGAATTGTCAATCACATACACATTTGAATTTTTAATGTCTAAATACACTGTTTATCGTCATAAACTTAACATACGAAACACGTGTAATAATTTGAGAGTTATGATAGATAGTATAACAGTAAAATTCTATAGTTCTATGCTAATATTAAAGCATGTATGTCAAAACTAAAATCAAGAAAAAACAGTTTTCTTTGTGGCATATAGGTAAATTTTATACTCTCAATATTGAATCAATTACAATTTTTCAATTTTCAATACAAGTCCTAACTTACAAATTCAAGAATACCGGTAATCAAAAATACTTGTACTATCTATAATCAATTGGAAAATTTGCTGTAATAAAATCCGTATACTGGTATGCTAATGCAACACTATTTTAAACTGCAGTAATTCACAAATTACTAGCACCAATGTGAACGTTTTTTTCTTTCGTTCTTGTGAAAAGAAGAAGAAAAAAAGAAAGTTTAAGAAGACTTTGGATTTTTAAAGAATGAATGAACAGAGAAACGACATTCATGATGGAATGTGTTTTTATGTACATAACTATATACATACATATCCAGATTAGTCATCTAAGTAGGTCATTCTAACCAGTTTTGTTGCATACTTCTCTCACAGAGAATCACATTTCTACCAATGAATAAACATCTAATGTTTCAGAAAATAATCTTACGGAGGAAAATGTATAATGATAAAAGTGTACTATAGAGTGAAAAAGTTTCAGGACGCCAGTGAAAATATAAATGTGACTAGAAGATATGGTTAAAATTAATGGTTTCTCTAAAATTATTGGTTTATGTAATATATAATTTTAACAGAAACCAAAACTTTTTCTTACAGATGGATAATAATTCTCACAATTTGATGCTACAGATATATAAGGAATTAAGAGAGTTTGTTAAAAATTACATGATGCCTCAATGTGATTGCATTCTCCTCACAATAAACTCGAGAGTCATCCTAATATAATTCATAATAATATGAATGAAACATAATTCTACTAAGACCATAGAAAGGCCATAAATTTAGATAATCTGAGCACTAAAAGCATGAAACTGGAAATTCACATTTTCCTTACATGACAAATTTGTCTATAGAAATACTCAGTTCTGTAATTTCGGTGGGACAGTCTGGAAACCACTGCAGTGAATAATTGATCACACAAGTCGGAAAGTTGAAATTTAAATATATGTATCTGTTAAAAGGTATGTAACTTTTATCCTATGTTTAGTGTTTAAACACTGTTAATTTCATTATCATAAATAACTCCAACTTTTCTAATTATTGTCTGTGACTACAAGAATGAGAATGGGAGGATAAAGAAAGAGGATAAAAGTGCAAAAATTGGACACTGGAAGATGCTCATATGCATTGTAAACCTGTATAATAAATAAATAAAGCAGTCTAATCAATCTCAGAGTTAAAAATAAATCTTGGTGCAGGAAAAGGAATATACATATAATAAGAATCATAATGGCAAAATTAAACTCAAGAGGTAGGAAATTTAATTGTATAGTTTCATGAAAACTATATTCTTATCAAATGTATATGGGGCATTTTAAATGTGTCTTCAAGAAATAAACTGTTTTGAACTGGACACTCAAGAATAATAAACCGTATTTCATATTATTATGGTATTTAATTCACCTACATTTTTGTTCTATCCAATGTAACTAGAATAATAAGATTCACTGTAAGCAAATCTTTATGTATTTTAACTAACACTGTTATGATGAGTCATCATTTACTGTTATACTGACAGCAGCTGTCACCAATTACAAAATATTTGAAAGGCAACAGTCATCTGCCATGTCCAGAATAGTATAAATTCTCAGCAAACTCACCCTGAAATAACAATAATACTTCATTTCGATATATGCAATAAATACAGATTGTGATACCTTATAATATTAATTTCAGTAAGGCAATAATATTAACATTCTTCTGTCTACTGCAAATGAAAGCATACCTCACGATTCAGTCAATTTTAAATAATTTTGTACTTTTTGCAGTCCAATTATTTTTATACCAGTATATTTTGTTTAATTTTATGCATTACTACAATCTTTCATGTAGGATTAAGAATTTTGTGACACTAGCGAAATCTTCCTACTGATAAAAGTATATTTTATTCCAAGTTATTGCTTGCTCACCTAAGAGTGTGATAAAGAGAAGCTCCTCTTAAACCTAATTCTATTAACTTAAACATCTACTGTGCTTTGTTGCAGAAGTACAACAACATGAATACTCAACTTGTTAAAAAATAAATCTAGTTACATTGGATAGATAGACAGAATATACCAATTTCGTAATCTTTAGATGAAGACTTTCATGGAAACAGTACGTTACAGTATCTTTCCACTTCAAATTACTTAAATCCAAAAAGTTAACAAATCACACTGCTATTAATATAAAACAAATTAGCATCATAAAGAAGATATTTTAAATGGGGAAAACCGTAATCATAAGATTAAAAACAAGCTAAATTTAACTTATGAAAACAGTTTTCCTTTAAGCTACTACCATTATTACCTGCATATGGAACGACTTTATAACTAAATACTGAAATAAACTGTGTCATCTGTAATGTTATGTCATACTGTTCACTTGGATGATATTTTTTTTCACTGAGAAGAAACTTTATACTGCAAAAGCTTCTATGTTTAAATTGACCAGTCTACATTTTGGATACTGTCTAAATTAAACAGAAGGACTGTTCCTTCTTCATACAGACACACATACTCACACATCACGACTTTGTGTACAGGCATTCTCGGATTTACATCACTTATTGTTTATCCAGTTTCCATGTGGCTCTTTATCAAATTTAGGGATATTTTTATCAGGTCTTCCCCAAGCAATATGATGCTTTAAATCAGTCTTTGTGCTAGTTATTGTATAATACTAGACTAACCAGTGATATGATCATTGTTTCTCTGCCACAAGAACATACGGATATATCCATCTTAAAGTTATCTCTTATTATTATTTTTATATATGCATCAAGTAGAAAAAATGAATGATAATTAAGCCCTTTATAAACATAAATCTGATGAATCACTAAAACTGAATGGAGATCAACTGAAATTCTAGAGGCTGATTATACTGTGGAATGTCCAAGATTTTGATATTTAAAATACACCTCATTATTATTGTAATATAAAAAGAAATATATATATTATATATTTTTATTTCAATACAAATCAAAGTTCTCAGAAGCTGATGTAATTCTGAGAGTGCCTGTATTATTGCGCCCATGCATTCAGTTCTACAAGCATGCTATAACAAAACTTCTTGCCTATAACAAAATAATTGGGACTACTTTTAGAAAATAATGTTAAGATAACTAGAGAAAGGGAAGGGCAATATTACACAAAATATAGGTGTTTATAAAACCTCAAAGGTGTTTTGATATGGAATTAATCTCTTGATGTAAAATAGTGGGATGGATTTAAATTGTCTCCCTCTACTTTAGTCTTCGTCCAAAGACCTAAGTCTAAAGTAAAAAAAGACAGAATAAGTATGTACTGTAGGGACTTAATTCTTTACGTAAACTTACACCTGAATACCAGCAGAAGTCACGTGCATGTGACAGACATGAGAAGAATGTTGGTATATTCTGAAACCATTAATCCTCTACCATAGAGGTGAGATGAATAGATTTATCATTACTTTTCAACATGTAAGCTCTTAATATATTTATTTAATGTCACCATTTAGGCCATTGCAATACTTGGGCACTAACATGGTTCAGAAAATCTTTATCCGTCTTCCTAAGTTTCTTACATATCCAGTTTGACTGCAATAAAAAAATGTCCAAAAAGGCACAGCTGTCAATATTCAACAGTAACCATTTTGTAATTAATTGGTTACTACAGTACCAATACAATTCACGGCAACAACGGTGATGATAGTGTATTAACATATTCATTTATCTCTTTATGTACACTTTTTAGTTAAAAGACAAATTACACAACAAAACAACCCACAGATTTTATAAACACTACACACATAGCAAAGAAGAAAAATGGAAGTATATTTACACAGTGGTATATACCATAAAAAGAAGACATGGCCTCTAAAATGTATCATCTCATGCAAATGAGGATGAAAATGACACAGTTCAATAATTTCTCGATTATCTACAAGGAACATTACTTCACGATGAGAAACTCAAATTAAAAGTACATAAGGAGAGACTTGTATTGAAAGGATGTGTAACATTCAGAGTTTGTCAACGTTAATTATTTTATTAATGTGAAATCTTGTTAATTAATTAACAATATGAATATTCATACAGTCAAACCCATTTTATGGGGTGGCTGTGAAGAGTGGATCACTATTCCTACATTTTAACTTTAATTTCTAATCACTGAATCATCATTTTTAATGCTTCTGTTTAGATTCTAAGAACAACAGAGAGAATTTCAAACACATATTAAACAATCAAAATTAAAGGCATAACAACATGTATTTAACCCTGCATATTTTGTTAGCCACCGACATCCTTTCAATATCAACTGACTGTCAGTCCTTACATTCAACAAACCTTCACAGTTTCTAAATTATTTCCCCTTAATTCTGAATTAAGGTAAGCTTCATTTAAAATACTAAGGAATGTTTGATACACTTAAAAATTGGCAGTATTGCCATATCACGAAAGGATTATATGATTATTTCCTTCTTAAATGTTTTAATGCTGAGAATGTACATTCTCAATTGTAACCTTAACACTCAGGTGATGCATGTAAGGTTCTTCACCGTGTATTTATAAGCAGTTCGTTTTTGCAAGCTTCGATAGGTAACTTTTGCATTGTTAAACACTAAAAGCTAGTAAAAGCCTATCACAATGTTCTTTTCTTCACTGAGAGTGAATTGAATAATGTGTAACAATGGGATAAGATGGGTTAATGAGGCTTTGGCTTCTCTCGGTAGCTCTTCAGGCTCCACATTGTTCTGACTCCAGTTTTCATAAACCTAGATCACAAACACATTTTTAGACTTAATAAATATGGACAAACTCAAGTTTGCTCCTGTTCGAATGATCAATATGATGGGACTACTGATTTCTTCTATTGGAATAAAAATTATAGTGTTCGGATTTAATTAACACTAAAATTACTTCAAAATATTATAGTACCAATATTCTTTAATAGAACACAAGTAATGTTAGGCACAAATGAGGAGCTTATTTTCAAAACGATCCTTGTCCATTCCCATAACTTTGTGGAAAATCACAGAAAACATTTTTAGATCTAAAATTTCTTACGGGCTAGGCAAGAGACATTATGAAACCAAAGAGGTTCGGTGCATTTAGAATCAAATGGAAGCATGAGACTCTTTGATTCCAAAGCTGGAACTAATGTTTTGTTGCAATTTTTTTGTGGACAAGAGTCAGTTTGATTCCAATTTAGAGGGCGTTCTCAAGTCAAATCATGACAGTTGTATGTAGTTATATTTCAAGAAACATGGACACAGGAAGCTCATTTTCGTTATCAGGTGAACAAGAGACATTTTGAAAATTAGCTTCTCAAATATTTTTTTAATCCAATGACATGAACTTCACTTTACGTCATTCACCCAAGCATCCTTATCTAAGAGCAACATGCTGCAGCTGTAGTTGTTTTTGCTGCTGTAGGCATTGCTCTTGGTACATTATAGGAGGCGTACATAGCATTCCATGATGATGAAGCAATGATGGAATACTGGTAGGAAAATGAAATAACCCTCGAAAACATACAGCCAAGCAGCATATTTGTCCACCAGAAATTCCACCTGCACTCACTGGGATTCGAACCCGGGTTACTAGCATGGAAATGAGACACGCTGGCTGTTTGACTAATGGTGCACGACTTAGATGCAAATATTCAGACTTAAAAACTAATTTTGAATAATTTATAACTACAGTGTAATTTTTAAATTATGCAATACTACGAACAGGCAACAATATTGCTTCCTCCATTAGATACACTGAATACTGCTGGTAATAAATTACAGCTTATGAAAAACAAATTTGATATAATTTCACAAGTAATCCAGCATGCCATCCTTTGGCAATATCTAGGAAATTGTTGTGGTATACTGTTTTTTTTTTTCAAACTCTTGAATAACAGACTGAATAACTCATAAGAACTGATGATTAGTAAAGTGCTTAGAACGAACACCAAATTGATAAATTGGAATAATGTTATTGTGATACATAAATGTTGTTGTTTAGTCAACTGTTCGAAGACAGGTCTGAACCTCACAAGTGATACCAAGAAGGCACCACTTATGAGGCAACTAGATCAGGAGATAATGGGGTAGGGTGGCCAGTTCCTTTCCCCCTCCATTGCATACATTGCCGATTAGCTACATATTATGCTAATCAGAGTTCAGATGTATACAAACAATTGTTCTTTCTCTGACATATATCGTCAAGTGAGATGTACTGCCTCATAATAGAGGTACATATCAGCCAGAACCTCAATCAGAAAATACATAAATGTGGACGTGAGAAAATGGATGACTCAAAAAGTTTTGAAACTTTAGTGGACCGTAACAGTTCTTCTTGGACTATAATCTGTATGGCTGATGATGATGATGATGATGATGATGAAGAAGAAGAAGAAGAAGAAGAAGTAGTAGTATTGAACTAATGGTGCATGATTAGAGTATCAGTTTTCCCTGGGTTTAATACTACTTAGTTTAAGTGAAATTTGTAGCAGATAAGAAAATATTCCATCAATTCTCCATTCACTTTTCAAAAAGTCTGGAAATTATGTATAAAACTGTAGCTTCCACAAATGCTAGGATAGTAAATCACTTCCCCTCGTAATCATAGTCAAGGCTCTCATTAAAAGCAATGGTGGGATGATGATGGTGATGATGATGATGATGAAAATGAATTTTACTTGATAACTAATTCTATAAGTGTGAAAGAACTTGAATATATTATTGTACTTACATTGTGTTGGTTATATTAAATATTGCACTCAAAAGTTGGCCAGTTTGGTTACACAAGAAATATTGGCTTCTTCAGTTTGCAGAAGGAAACATTTGTTGTTGACTTGCATCAGACTCGAAATCACTCCATGCATTGTTCAGTTCCATAAAGATAAGTTTGGCAATTTTTTCATTTGGTGTTCCCATTTGCTGAAACAGAAAATGACATACAGATGATTGTAAAGATATGTTTAGAATAATGTTAAAATATATGGTGCCATATACGTATTAAAAGTTGCATCTCTTCTTCTAACAGTCGCTATATATTAACTTCAGGATTATAAGCAGTATATGTACAGTATAGATTTTTCCATATAACTAAATCCTGAATATGTGTTTGTTCACTTTTTGTACAGTTTTTTTGTATCATTATATGATTTCTTAGTTTCACAGTTTTATTTTTTCTTCAAACTAAATTCAAAACTTCCTGCAATTTTATTATTCTTCTGTTTTACAAAATCTTGGACACAAGTTGCATTCTTTAGCTTAGCATTGTACAGACCCTGAAACAAAATTTAGGCCACCTGAATTTTAGTAAACACTGAGCGTGTCTCCACACACGCGCACACACACACAAAAAGCTTGCATAAAACTTCAAAAGTACAATTTATAAATAAGGGAAAATATTTTACTTTTTGGCATTACAAGAAATGTTTTTTTTATGTGCCAACCAGAAAAAGAAAGTATGTCGTTTTATTTGGGTAATAGTAAAGAATTTCTTTTACGCATGTCTTTAATATAGTAATTCTAGAAAATAAAACTGTATATGGTAATATCAATGGCAACATTATAAAAGAACCGAATTGTTACGAGCACTTAAAAGTAGAGTGACCAGAAGTTTCCGATTTCTGGGGACAGTCATTGGATTTAATTCACAGTACCCAGAAATGTTCCCTTACAGGAGTATTCACGAAGTAAAGTAAAATTAATTATTTTAAAATATTAGGCTACACAAAATTCGTCATTAAAATCGCAAATACAGAATACAAAACATTACTACACAGCTATGTTACCGTATCTGGAAATTTTATGATTAGTTAGGTTGGTACTCTTGTGATTTGATACAATAAACATTACTAATTCAAATATTAAATACTACATAAAATTCGGGAAAATTTACTAGAAAGACCTGATTGAATTCCTGACCTACCACATAAATCTGCTGTGGCCACATTCAGACTCCTTAGAGATCATGATTGACTGGGTAAATATTTACATAGGATTGGCATCCTGTTTAATCCAAATTGTGTATTGTGTCTCAAGAAGAAGAAATGGATATGAATCATTTAACACAGTGTGAAACACTTAAAAAAAAATACAAGTCTTACATCTAAATACTGGGAAGAAAAAGAGAAAATAACTCGATTGTTAAATCAAGAGCATTAGGTACCTACCTACCTCACCTATAGCTTTCTTCTGTACATGACATGGGGATGCCTAACTTTCTATTAAGAAGAGACGTACCTTATCAGGATGCACAGCAAGGCAAGCCCGTCTGTATGCCTTCTTAACATCTGCTGCTGTGACAAGTTGATGCATTTCACATTTGTTCCACTTCGCATCTTCCCACAAAACTGTATGCATGGAGCACAAGAGAGCTCTGATGTTGTGTGTCTTACCATCAATCCAATCAAGAATCTGAAGATAAAAGTGATTATGTAGAGTAATTATACAGGCATATGTATATTTTTTGCTCTCAATTATAATTAAATATTATATTATGTAAGGTTTTTTAATTGGTTTATTTTATGATGCTTTATCAGCTATGATGGTTATCTAGTGAAATAAAGGTGATAATCAGTGGCGAAGCTACATGGAGGCAATTGAGGCAATGCCTACCCAAAAAAATTTCAAGATAAAGAATTATAAATAGGCCTACTAAAATAAATTTCTCGACCGTAATAATTGTTGTGATTGAGAAAATCAGAAGTTCATACAGGATTCTTCGCTCATCGGCCACTAGATAGTGGCACATGTCAACGACAGAATCTGTCTGTTGTGCTCGGCCGGGGTGATGGGCATCTGCGGGTGAGACAATTTCTCGCTTGCCTCTTCTGCCACTTCAACAGGCTTTGGCTTTACGACAGGGATTGGAGGGGACAGAAAATAGCGTGAGGTTGTTTGAATTTCTAGCAACCCCCTCCACGTCTCAAGGAGGCATGTCTCATGACCAACCACGGTGACCAACAAAGAATATTCAAACTTTCCCTCGCGTGCAGTTAGTATTGCCAGTTTATGGTAGCTAGATCTAACTATGTTTAACAAATATTCAGCGGCAACGTTGATGAAAGTTTTGTATTGTTTTTTTTTTTTTTTTTTTTTTTTTAATTTAGCGAGTATTTAAAGCCCTCTTAGCGACAGGAATAAAAATTTCCTCCATTGATAACATATTTATAGTGAATTTTTACTGCTGTTTAAGGACTTTGTCACAAATACGGTTGGCAATGCTGCTTTAGTGGGAAATGCTCCTTTTGATTTAGTCAGCGGGAAAGTTACTCAAGACCATTTTTGTTGTGAGAATTAAGTGTGAGTTTACTAGATTGTGCCCGAAATAATGAGTGAGTGAAGACCATTTTTGTATTATTTGTGAGAATTAGGTGTATTTGTCAGACTGAGCCTGAAATAATGAGTGGACCAGACTCTCGTAGTAATTTGTCGAGTGTTCTGAACTTACTGAAAAGTAAGCCATTTTCTTCTTGGACATACGAAGAAAACTGTAATGCTAAAAGCAGAAGATTTACCCCGAATTTAGATTTTAAATATTATTAAGGCAAAGTATCTAGAAAATTTGTATTCTCTTGGTATACGCGATTTTCGTGGTTGGCTGGCTGTTCGGACACCAACAAACTTTGTTGTCATACGTATGTTTTATTTGGTGGTGAAAAAGAATGGGCTTTGCATGGGGTAACTGTTTCGAAAAACTTCCTTAGAAAAGCAGAGAAATATCAGAATTCAAATAAACATATACAGAATGAAGAGGGATTCCATTTACTAGGACGTGGGAGAATAGAACATGCTCTATCTGAAGGGGCAAGAATTCAGGCTCTTAAACATAATGAAGCTGTGAAACAAAATAGGCTCGTTGTTGAGAGACTAGTTGACATTGTATGTTTTCTTGGGAAACAGGAACTTGCGTTTAGAGGTCATTTTGAAGGGGAAGACTCAGTCAACAGGGCAATTATCTAGAATTGTTAGATCTGCTTTCTAAGCAGGAACAGTACATTCGAGATCATCTCCAGTCTACGTCAGGCTTTAAAGGTACTTCAAGTGACATACAGAATGAGTTAGTTGAATCTATAACTGATATAATTCAAGAGAATATTATCGAAGAGTTAAATTCTTCTGAATTCATTGGTATTCAGGCAGATGAAACTTTAGACGTGTCAAATAAATCCCAGCATAATTTTCAGATTCTGCTCAAAAAAAGGTCCAGTAGAGAGATTTATGGGATTCTATGATGTTTCAATAGACAAGACTGCATCAGGCTTATCAGAATTAATTGTTAGTGTTTTGCGAAAGTGGGGAGTAGTTGACAAGATAGTCTGTCAAACATATGATGGGGCCTCAGTAATGGCCGGAAAGCATGGAGGTGTTCAGCAGTATGTTAAACAAACCTGTCCAAGATAATTATTTCTACACTGCTATGCTCACAAGTTAAACCTCGTTCTTCTTCATTGCTCCAAAACAATAAAATCAGTTAGGCTCTTCATCCATAATCTGACAGCATTTCATACATTTTTAGCAGATATTCAAAGAGAACTCAGCTTCTGGAATCTAAAGGATTCAGACTTCCACAAGCATGTACTACCCGTTGGAACTTCCATTCCAGAGCAGTCCATACAATATTTTCCCACTATGATGATCTAAGACAAGTTTTTCAGGACATTTCAGAGAATGATGAAGGCTGGGATAGTGAGTCATACAACTCTGCTGTTGGGTTGCTTAGTATACTCGAAAAGATCCATTTCATTTACTTGGTTTGTCTCTATAAACAAATATTCATTTATACTGATCATCTCTTTGCACTCTTGCAACATAAAACTGCCTCTGATGTAGTTCTGTGCAACACTGAAATAAAGAAAACCGCTGCTGTCCTTAAAGACATGAGATCAGAAAACACCGTGTCTTCGGGCATTGAAAAATGTCACCAAATAAATAGTGAGGTAAATGTTGATGACAGGACATTCCAAATGCTGAAAACGTTAACCTACGAAATTCTTGACACTTTGATTATGCAGATGGAAGTGCGTTTTGGTGATTTTGAAAGTATTCAATTTGTTGAAATTTTGGATCCAAACCACTTCATTGTGTACAAACAAAATTTTTCCTTCTACAAAGTTGAATAGTCTTCTGAAAAAATACCCCTCCTTTAATGGAGAGAGATTGGAAAATGAATTGATTAACATTTATTCTGACATAGGAAAACACATGTCTCCTCAAAGACTTTTAGATTATATTGTTCTAAATGACCTGGGAAGTGTGTATGTGGAAGTGTTCAAATTAGTTCGTTTGTTTTTAACGTTTCCTGTGACCACAGTTTCTTCTGAAAGGAGTATGAGTACTTTGAAAAAAATAAAAACATACTTGCGTAATACTCTGACCAATGAAAGACTCAGCTGTCTTAGTACCATTGCCATTGAGAAGAAGCTAGTGAAAGAACTGATGAGTGACCAGATGTTCAAGGATCGTGTCATTGACAATTTTGCCACCAAGAAAACTCGCCGTTTGGAACTACTATACAAAAAAATTTAAGGTAAGAATTTCTGCCTACCCACTCTTTAAATACTTGCTTCGCCACTGGTGATAATGGCAGTGAAATGAGTCCAAGATCCATTGCCAAAACTTATCCAGCATTTGCTCTTAATGGGTTAACAAAAACTCTTAAAAAAACTTCAACCACGTAACTTGTCCCAACCAGGATTTGAACTCAGGCCTGCTCTTTCACAGTCAGAAATGCTGTTACTCCACAGCAGTAGACCATTAAGTAAAGATCATTTCCGTTGCAACATAGCTGCACATGCTATTATGAACAACGAAACTTCCAAAATGAAGAAAAAATGATGTCTAAAACAAATATTTACTTTTATTACCAGTTAATGTTACCTTTCTCATTAGATAAAATATTATTATCCTATAAAAATCGATATCGAGATTTTCGCAGATGAGTATGTTTTTGGCATGCCTCATATTAAAAAAAGTGCATGGCGTGAAATCACATCACTACATCGCACAGGACTACATTTTATTTTACTACAAAGGGTGTGCAGCCACAAATAATAATATTAATAATAATAATATTAATAATAGTAATAATAATAATTATTTATTCATTTATTGATATTTATGTGCTGGACAACAGCCATTGGCCAATAAAAGTCCAGCACAGTGATACAATTAATACATTAAAATGAACAACTATGGTACAAATTATAAAATAATAATAATAATAATAATAATAATAATAATAATAATAATAATAATAATAATAATAATAAAATGTCCGCAAAAAATTGTCTGTTAAATCCAAATTCTGTTGAATCGAGGTCCATTAAATCGAGGGTTTACCCTGTAATATTTTGTACTATGTTGTATAAAAATGAAGCAACTGATAAAGTAAGCTGTTGCTTCATCATTAGAAAACGTTTGTTTTCTATATCACAAACTTAACCATACTGTAAACTGGAATGAAGAATCCAAGCCAGAATGGGTTACAAATGTGCAAAGCTGATGATGCTCTAGCACAGCAGTCATCAGCACAGAGCACTCTCGGGCTAGCGTCTCTTACCCGCGGATAAGAGACTGCACTATGGTGCATCCGGGCTGCTGGCTGGTATGCTCTCTCCCTCTTCCCGCTGCACGACAGGGCATATTACGTTGCACCAGTTACCCTTTACGCTTTCAGCGAGTGGTGATGACCACTGCTCTAGCCATTTGACGAACAGTGTGTTCAACTGATTTATCATTATATTGTTACAATGCATATGACATTTCGAGTTTGTGTATAATTTTGTTTAAATAGTATCTGATCACATTTTTCATATATTTATCTTGTAAGACTTGCCTCAAAAACAGTATTTCAAACATCAAAACGTGCAATACTACTTAGTTAATATCCTTATGTTATTGCAAAATATAGCAGAATTTTACCTTGAGTTTATCAGGATCCATATCTTTCGCCAGTTCTTCTTTTCTCATTTCATTGATCGTTCTTGGACCTGTCTCACGCTTTGGAAACTGGTAACCTTGTGAGCCCAGGAGGTCGTCAAATATGTCACCAGGTTGTTTTACTCCTTTACTACCAGCTTTACCTTCGTGGGGAGAATGGCTTTAAGCATATTATTGATACAATATAAAAACATTATTATATAAAATATTTAGAGGATATTCTATTCTCCCAATCTACAAACTGAATTATATTTGTAATAAAAAATTCATAATTACCTCTAAACAATAATTGGTAAATAAATGCATTAATGAAAATTAAAATTATGTAGAAATGTTAGATATAAAAAAGACTTCTAGATTTTTAACAGTATTTTTTGGTGTTTTCTGTTCTCTCAAAAGAGGAGACATGTGATCGTAGCATTTCATGCAACGAAATATTGAATTCCAATCTATACTGAAATAGCTGGAAGTGAAATTGCTGATCGGCTAGCTAAGGATGAAAGTGACTCTTCAATTCACAAAACTGAGGAACTAAATCAATTGATGATGAGAATCTCAATAAGGCACAACAGCAAATTTTAAATGGAGGAGGTTGAGGGAAGGAACGGACTTTGAAGGTAAACTTTCATCATTGTAGCTACTAACATCTAATGCAGCATTTATATGGAAATAAAACTGCAGAGTTCCCACTTTGTATGTTTTATACTGTGAACAAGAAGAACTCAAATAAATAAGAGAAAGAGTATCTAACCTCCAATAAATTGAGAGGAAAGCAATGACATATCCAATGCCACTGGCTTAGAATGGCGTAAAAAGAGATAGGGAAAGGAGGAAGGAATTGTAATTTTAACAAATATGGAAGTAGTGTAATATATTTTTCCCATAGTCATTTTTAAATTCATATTTATGTATGAACGTTTAATTTTAATGAACATAACTGCAGGAAATTTATCAGTGTAACATGAGAAGAGGGAACAACGGAAATTTGCACACATGCATTAGCGTGTATCAGACACTTTACAATTACGACCATAGTCAATATATGCACAGACGAAAGCAGTTTTATTTCATAGGTTCTTAAAGGTATAAGTAAGCAATGATTGATGAATGAAATGTAGGTGAAAAAAAATCAATGAAGAGAAACCAAGCTAAAATTATTAATCAGTGTTCACATTTGTTTGAATATACTGCTGCACTTTAGCTGTTAAAAATCACAGCTATTTCTACTGTTTAAGTATCTTTCCACTAAATATTTCAAGACACAAATTAGGGCAATAAAAACAGATCTTTCAGACTGCTATTACTATCAAATGTTTGCTAGTTAGGTTGATCAGAAACAGCTGAAACTGATAGAACTGTGTTTCCAGGGTATTCAAGATAGACTTCCTTGAGCCATGCCAGCTGATAAGTTATGTACACAATTCAGTTGCTGAATGTGGTACTAGTTTAACATGGTTATTGTCCTGTGGGTGTTTTATTGTGTAATATTATGGTGAGAATTTCATATAATTTAGAACAAAAATATTTTTTACGACAGTTATGTGTAAAACTTTCTCGCAAAACCTACAAGAGAAAACTTCGTCGTAATTATTGTGGGATACATGTTCCATCACTACAAGCAATTTTTAAATTAGTAAAACAGTGCGAACATATTGTATGCTAATTCCTGTTGCTATTTGTATGCTACCCTTAAACAAAAAGTGTATGCAAACAATCCATGTAATCTGGGGGATTTCAAGGAAAATATTCAAGCAATTTTTGCAATACAGCAAAATAAACTTCACCACAGTTTTCTATCCATTTAACAGAATTGACGCATGTTTAAAAGCAGAGGGTAAATACTTCGATCGTCTGATATAACTGTGAGTACCATTTGATTAATTATAGTAAGTGATTAAAATAAATATGCCAGTAAAATAAGTTATTTAAACAATAACAAGCAGCACTGTGTTTTACCAACAGCAAAACAATGCCGGATCAATCAATAGCAGACACTCATTACTTTGCATGTTGTTTAACAGGAGAGAATATTATCTACAGAAGCAAAAAACAGTAACTACTTGAAATTAGCAGTTTTCATTCTTCATGAAATTTTCACTTCTTCATCTCTTGTTTCTGGTTATTGTATATTAATAGTCGAATCATAATAATTATTCCTTATGTGCATATGATACTGAGGTATGACTAAGGAGAAAACAGAAGAAATTACATTCGTTCCAAAGTGACAGTAAGAATAACCTGACAAGAAGACAGACTTTTGCCTAAAAAGATGTTTAATAAAATATGCATACCGCCAGGGTCTTGTTGTTTACTGAATACTGAGTCGAAATGTGATCTACTGTAATCAGCAGTACGAGAAGATTCTTGAGCTGGAGACTTGGCAGTGTGGTGGGGCGTGCCAACAGGTGTGTTGTAGCCTGGCATGGGCGATGTGCTGCCTGGTACTCCCCCCTGTATATGAAAATTAACACTTCTAAAAAATGGCAAAGACCAAACAAGGCAGCAATGAATTACTGGTACTATGTTTAAATTTTGTCATTTAATAATGAAGAAGAAAAAGACAAAGAAGAATGAGATAAAAATTAACACATCACAATGAAACTTACTAAGAATTAATAATCACTTAATATAAATTATTTTTTAACTCATATCAAGAATATTATCGATTTTATTAATTTGTCCTACAGAATAATATCTGTGATATTGACAATTAATATTTGAGGAGAAAAATTCGCTCCGGCGCCGGGGATCGAACTCGGGTCCTTGGTTCTACATACCAAGCGCTCTAACCACTGAGCTACGCCGAATTCAATCCACAGCACTGGACCGGATTGAATTCGGCGTAGCTCAGTGGTTAGAGCGCTTGGTACGTAGAACCAAGTACCTGGGTTCGATCCCCGGCGCCGGAGCGAATTTTTCTCCTCAAACAATAATTGTCATATCAAGAACTTAAATTCTTTTTTTATCTTTATAGGCTTCATCGATAAACAAATTCAATTGCAACTATTTGAAATAATTATGTGTAAGTAAGTACTTCTTCTCAAATTCAAGATTTAGGCACATGCTGCCTGTTCCAACTTCAAAATAACTTCAGCGCTTCTTGAATTTCCTCTGTCTCTGCTTCCATTCGGCGTAGATTTGACTTAGATGACTGCTAACTAGTTACAGCATTTAATGTACTTGAAAATATGTGTGATGTGCATTATAACAGGACAGATGCCTGACAAACAAACCACTGTCAACAATAATACTTCTTCTTAGGTACAATTTATTTAGAATCTTTATAGATTTTTCTTAAGTGATATTAGGGTTAGAGAGTTGCAAATTTATGGTTTTCATTCTATTAGTTGTTTTTGTTACAGAATATTTTAAATCTACATTTCTAGGCACTAGTAATATGTGAGAAAATATAATGAAGTAAATGCCTCACAATAAGAGCAACTTAATAACTTTGATGTTTCTGAAGTGCACACTATAAATACTTACTTACAAATGGCTTTTAAGGAACCCGAAGGTTCATTACCGCCCTCACATAAGCCCGCCATCGGTCCCTATCCTGTGCAAGATTAATCCAGTCTCTATCATCATACCCCACCTCCCTCAAATCCATTTTAATATTATCCTCCCATCTACGTCTCGGCCTCCCTAAAGGTCTTTTTCCCTCCGGTCTCCCAACTAACACTCTATATGCATTTCTGGATTCGCCCATACGTGCTACATGCCCTGCCCATCTCAAACGTCTGGATTTTAAGTTCCTAATTATGTCAGGTGAAGAATACAATGCGTGCAGTTCTGTGTTGTGTAACTTTCTCCATTCTCCTGTAACTTCATCCCGCTTAGCCCCAAATATTTTCCTAAGCACCTTATTCTCAAACACCCTTAACCTATGTTCCTCTCTCAGAGTGAGAGTCCAAGTTTCACAACCATACAGAAGAACCGGTAATGTAACTGTTTTATAAATTCTAACTTTCAGATTTTTGGACAGCAGACTGGATGATAAGAGCTTCTCAACCGAATAATAACATGCATTTCCCATATTTATTCTGCGTTTAATTTTCTCCCGAGTGTCATTTATATTTGTTACTGTTGCCCCAAGATATTTGAATTTTTCCACTTCTTCGAAGGATAAATCTCCAATTTTTATATTTCCATTTCGTACAATATTCTGGTCACGAGACATAATCATATACTTTGTCTTTTCGGGATTTACTTCCAAACCGATCACTTTACTTGCTTCGAGTAAAATTTCCGTGTTTTCCCTAATCGTTTGTGTATTTTCTCCTAACATATTCACGTCATCTGCATAAACAAGAAGCTGATGTAACCTGTTCAATTCCAAACCCTGCCTGTTATCCTGAACTTTCCTAATGGCATATTCTAGAATGAAGACACTATAAATACTTCATAATAAAATTTACAAAACTACGAACATTAGAAATAGCATAACTAGCTTATAAATGCTACTGAATACTCGTATATTAATTTAATGTACTGAAAATTATAATTTCATATTTCCGTTTTAAGCATTCTGTATCACAATCACTATGTTGCAATAACCTGAGGAGTCCAACTAGCAGGCCTATGCTGTGGAGATCCACCTTGATTGATGGGGCTTCCTGCTCTTGGTGTTCCGTTCATAGGGGTTGTAGGCTTTGAACCACCTGCCCATCCACCTGTCGATCCAACACCCAAACCAGATGTTAGATTGCCTATAAACAAGTACATGTGATGTATAACATTTATTAAATCATTTACAAGAATAATAATTAAACTATCTCTTGAAAAATAAATCCTAAGTATACTTAAGTATCTGTCTCTTCTCACTTTATAGATCTCTTGGATATGGAACAACAAGTTTTGATGGAGAAATCATTGCAATAAGTGAAAGTCTCAGGAATCTTCTATGCCACATCAATAAATTTTTAGTACGTAGTATGTCATAAAACATAGTATTTGCGTTTTGAATGTATCGTTTTCATAGCCACGTGTAATAAAATAGTTAATGCATTTTATATACCGAGTCCAGATAAACAGGAAATCTGGATTAATGGAATCCACATGAGTGGAGTTCCACTATATTTCATCGTTATATCTTATTCTCTACATGATTCGTTAATTCTTAGGTCCAAATGTTCTTCGTAGTACTTTTCCTTCAGTAATGCCCAACTTATTTTCATTTTTTTTGGTCACAGAATATGTTTCATAGTTATATAACAGGACTGGTTTTATTACATAAAATATAAAAAAAATGAAAGAAGTATACTGGATATCAGTCAGAAGTCGTATTGAATTGGCTCTTTTTCGAGAGCCAAGAAAATGTATGTGAAGTTAAGAGAAGTGCACCATCTGACACAATTTCTATTATTATGGTTATTGTTGTTGTTGTTATTATTATTATTATTATTATTATTATTGCATCTCGTCTATCATATTTCCAAAAGATGTATTGAATACAAGTTCGATAATGAAATATCTGTAAGTTTGTAATTTCTAATGACGACTGATGAGGTGCTGTCAGTTATCATTTTATCTCTATACTTTCCAATTTTTTACACATAACTTACCAAGATCTGCAAAAGGATCTCTCGCTTTACTTTCCAAATTTGGAGTGCTGGCATTACGAGGAATTGATGCACCAGTAGGCGTAAGTCCAGGCCCCTGAGATCGTGAAAACCCATCCCAGCCACCAAGTAAATTCGTTGGTTGGGATCCAGATACATGATTAGCAGTGAAACTTGGAACAGAATTCTGGAAATTATACCACATTAAATTAAGTAATAATCTATATTGTGTGTTGTTCGTCTTTCAAAGCAAATATGTTAAAACATTGTGCACTGAAGACCAATAAAAGTTGCACACAATCGTACCTGAGCAGCATTGCTACTACCAAATGGATCAAAGAGTAAGTCGGCATTTTGTGTCTGCTGAGGTTGGGCGTTCTGTCTTCCTTGAAGTAAATCATCAAGTCCAGATCCCCCTCCATCTCCAACTCCAAAGTTTGGTGTGGTTGATGACTGAGAAAATCCTCCCAACAAATCTACGTTGCTCTGAGGTACATTACTATGTGTTTTTGATGCCATATTCAGCAGATCTACATTTCCTTGTTGGCTTTCTGTAAAAAGAAGTAAATAATAATAATAATAATAATAATAATAATAATAATAATAATAATAATAATAATAATAATAATAATAATAGAATAAAAGTTGTTGTTTTAGTCAACTGTCTGAAGACAAGTCTGAACCTCACAAGTGATACTAATAAGGCACCACTTATGAGACAACTAGGCCAGGAAATAATGGGGTAGGGTGGCCAGTTCCTTTCCCCCTAAAAATAAAAGTAACAGCTGTAAAATCCATTCTGTATATCAATCTAGAACAGTGGTGACCAACTCAGCTGCTCTTACGAATGTGTGCACTCACAAGCAGAAAAGGGAACTGTTTGAGTGGGATGATCTGCTCTTGCATACTACATGTGTGCAGCGAAGTGTAAGAGTTGGTCACCACTGATCTTGAATGACAAATCAAGTCAAAATGAGTGCAATCTTTATACTATTAATTATTACTAGAAACACTACCAATCACGGTTACATATTACATTTCATCGAATTAGTACTTATTATGAAGATTTAAAATAATCCGCAATGTTACAGGCCTATAAGGAAAAATACAAATTCACACAAGGTCACAGAAGTCTTAATCACATGTTCATCTCGGCTCAGAACGAAAAGGTCTGAAAATGGCTTACATAAAGTCTCAACAGGAAAATTCTACGCAGTAAACTTCAACAATACCTAATAACATGGACTATATAATATTATTATTCATATGTGTGCAACTGTACCTGAAACATTAAGGCCATCACCACTACCACCTCCTATGTCTAGAAGTGTTGCTTCTGTCTGAGGAGGTTGAACAGGTTTCGATGTAGGTACATCACTGTCATTGCCCAAAAGACCTTCTTGTTCTTCAGGATTTATCTGTGAGGAAACAGTACAGGAGACTTGTATAAGTACATAGTTCAATCACAGTTTAGTATATACAGTTGCGAAGTTCAATACTTACTAAATATGCAAACATAGACAGTTGAAATACGCATCCATAGATAGTTGCTAGCCACCAGGATCGCTACTATCGCCTCAACACAGACTCTTTCCCTAGCAGACAATAAAATGTATTGTACTTTTCATATCGTGTTCTTTTGAAAAATTAACACCTTCCTTCCACTATTGAAATACGAAATACATAAGGTTTATATATTTTTTTCATAAAGTACATATTATATGTTATAAACTCACCTTCCTGGATCTTTCAGAAGGATAACTCTGACCTCTTTTTCTTAGAATTTATAGTACCAAAAACGTCTCCTTGTCCCATATTATTACTCAAATTATTGTATGTCAGCCATTTACAGTTATTACAACCGATGACGAACATTCCACAGTTTACACAACTTTTCACACCAATGCGAAATACGGCACAGTCAATGCCTTTTCGATCTAGACCAGGCCGTAATATATGTTCGTGTTTTCTATTTCAGTGTATGGAGCTCAGTGAATTATTATATTATAACTTTATTGCATACCATAGCTACGTTTTATTTAGTGTAATGTGTCCATAAGTTCCCTTTACTTCTTGTTGCATAATATGTTGCAGAAATAATTGCAAAACTGTGTTATTTTAATGTGAAGAGAATTTTACATGTTAACATAATCTGTTCACATCAACATTTTAAGTTTAGAATGGAAGCTATTTTGAGGTTTAATAAAAAAAAATTTATATTGTGATTTTAATATAGCACATTTACCTTCCTCGATAAAGACAGAAATTTATCATACCACTCCTATGCAATTAGTGTACGTACGATTGTTACTTCGTCTCTTAGGTAGTAGATAAATACAATAATTCAACACTCAATTGTAGTATTAAAATACAGACACATTGAATGTGCGGAGTATCATACATGACATTATGCTTAATTATAATGTATAATTGCGAATTTAGGAATATAAGATATAGTAAACATAACCTATAATATTTCCATATGAATGGCAGGGCATTGGAGACCACTAAAATTAGACAGAAAGGGGCAACTGGGACAGTAAACATAACCTATAATTTCAACATATCTAAATATTCGTGCGGTGCAACTGAAAATTATTGAATCGTGCATAAATGAATGTACAATAATTTCGCAATATTTAATCGAAATAAAGGCAGGTAGGTCTACTACACATACGAACAACGTAATTTTCACACCAAAAATAATATTACACCTTAACTCGCAAGGAATTATGTCTGAAGTGTCTCCTAATCATTGTTTTAAATTTTATTAATGCAATTACACTACATTTTAGAGTAATATATGTTACTTTTTATGCATTCCAATTAATTTATATGGTTGAAACGCCACCCTTCGTGATCGGGTTAAGCAAGTCACATGGTCTGTCTTACGGCCTGTATTAGATCACGATGGCAGTGACACAGTCTATTGTTCCTTGTACACACAGCGCTCCAAGCGGCTAGCAACTATCGCGAGAAATGCAAAAAATCACCCCAAGCTTCGCGACTGTATATACTAGACTGTGGTTCAATTATCTTCTCTCTAATCTTACTTGAAAGACAATTACTAGCTTAAAATAATTTATTTAATTAATTTAACATGAATTTTATATATTGTGTGTTCTTTATTATACTGAATGGACAGTTAATTAAGCAAATCAACACAAACATAGTAATATCATTATCACTGCCATATAACCACTAGCACCACCACAACACTACTACCACTACTGCTGCCACCACTGCCATTGTCAGTGTCAGTGTTCCTGAGCTGCTTCACAACACCAAATGCCACCATTAATTTTACAATCACCACATTTCAAAGGCTGGGCTTGGTATTCAGAACAATGTCATTACTCAGTGCATATGGAACCATTTCAAGGATGAACTCAGGCTTTAAGAACAATTATGTTCAAATAACTTTATGCAGTTTTCCGTCATATGTACAGGCGATACTGACACTACCACTTCCATCCACCAAAAAGCTGTCAAATCACCACCACTGCCTAACACTATCATATCACCACTACCACCAATTACCATACAACCACAATTATTATCACTGTAGTCATAACCATCATCATCATCATCATCATCATCATCATCATCGTATCATTAACATTATCACTGTGCCACAGCCACCAGCACCACTGCTACCATAACTGTCACCATATCATTAACATTATCACTGTGCCACAGCCACCATAACTGTCACCATATCATTAACATTATCACTGTGCCACAGCCACCAGCACCACCACTGCCACCATATCATTAACATTATCACTGTGCCACAGCCACCAGCACCACTGCCACCATAACTGTCACCATATCATTAACATTATCACTATGCCACAGCCACCAGCACCACCACTGCCACCATAACTGTCACCATATCATTAACATTATCACTGTATCACTACCCCGCTGTTGCCGCCCCCACCACCATCACCACCATTGTTGCCATAAATCTTCACTAACACTTTCAAAAGTTAGTGTTCTGAATAAAATCTTCACTCAGTGAGTATGAGATCTACCTCAAAGATGGATTCAGAGTTTGAAAACTACTGAAATAGCAAAATGGGTTAAATGATCCCAAATGGCGACCATTAGAGAACAACAACAACTACTGAAGTTGACATAACTTTATGTCGACCTCCATCTTGTCGAGTTCCTTTAACAAGTCGTGTTAGCACAGCTAATTACATACTGCTGTTTACAAACAATACCCAACACGTTAAGAAAATATTTCCTAACTGTTCTGTAAACACTTCGATTTGTTCTCGTCACAAAGACACCACATATTACAGCTCATCACAGCTTTCTCCTGTAACACTTACGAACTGATAACTGAGGTTTACGCAATCAGAAGCAGGCAAACATCCCTTGTATGAACTTGCTGAAAGTAAAGTGTATGGATCATTTAAGACTATTTTCTATTCTGCCCACTTCTCTGTTGTATTCAGATTGCAGACTATAACTGAAATATGATTTCAAATTATGATAGTTAATGAAATAAAAAACTGTAACTAGCTCTCTTTATATTACGCTATACTATTAACAATAAGCACACCAACTTTTAAAAAGAAAAAAAAAAACTACACGCACATAAGATGATACTGTTATACATGAGAGCCATGTTTCACAAAATCATCGTGTATACTGAATTCATGTTAAAATGGAACGCACTTTAAATGTTATTGTTGGTCTAATACCTCGGCACTTGACAATGAAGCCATTTGCTGTCAAAATTTTGTCAAGATTCTTTGAACACAGACTGAATATCAGAATACGAAATGACAAACCCAAAATATTTATTTATTTTGTTTATATATCATATCATTCTGTACTCAAGTCATGGCAGATTAAATGTTGTTCAGTTCTTAATCCACCATCACCCACTATACAATGAATACAAACTAACGAGTCTGACAACTATATGTAACAAGTGTCCGTTTAACTTTTTTTAGTTTAAAATATAGTACTATTATTTCTTTATTTACTAAGCTAATAACACAGATATTTCTAACTAATTTATACAATACATCATCAACACATAATTAAAAATAGTGAACCCTTATATTTGAAACTATTAACTCTTAACTTTTTCTTTTCTACATTAAATCCATTTAAAATTATTGTGTTATTTGATATGATTCTTTCCGGTATTTTAATTAATTATATACTTTTCATAGCTTTATATTGGGTCTGAATACTCAATATCTATAATCCCAATCACAGCTCTTTCCATCTAATTTTAACTCTAAAAAGGAATTTTCCCAATTTATTCAGATTGCTAGTGTTTAGGGGATCATTCATTTCTTTTATATACCACTATAGCATTTATATTAAAAAGTAAACCTAAAACATAGGGCAAATCATGTATTCTTCCAATACAACGTAAACTCACCTTATGTCCTACTTGTTCATCAGGAACATCGTCTTTGTATTCCCTAACGTGTGGAGGAGGTGTTGGTCGTTGAGGGGGCTTCACAGGTCTTGCTGGAGGTGCAGGAGAACCACGTGAACCTGGATGGCTGACTGAAATTGGGACAAATATGGTTAAATATTTTATCACATTTCTGCAAAAAAAACATATATCCCATAATTATTACTTACTTACTGGCTTTTAAGGAACCCGGAGGTTCACTGCTTCCCTCACATAAGCCCGCCATTGGTTCCCATAATTATTACACAAGAAAAAATTATTATAGTTTTTTGTACAGAAAGCAAATGCTCTGTCCATTCATACCATTAAAAGTAATTTTTTACCTCTAGACAATAATATAAAATACTAAGAATTAAGAGATAGTACTTATTATACAAACTGCACTGATTTTTAATGCATGTTAATTATAGTTGGCCAGGAATTAATATAAACAATAAAAAAATGAACACAAAGCTATTGTTGTTCATTGTTTTTTTATTAATCTGAGAAAATGTATTCTATGCAGAGTATGCAAGATATTTTAGTGAGGAATATCCAATAAGACTGACACCAAGACACACAAATAGCAAATGTCAATGAGAGTTACTGGGTTATTGCTTGGCATCAAATGTTTTAAACACATTACAATTTCAGTCATCCAAGGCCTGTTGTAATTAACATTTTTCAATGAAGATGGTCCAACTTACTCGTAATAAAAATATTAATGTGATAGAACAAACAGACGCGGAACTTTTTTTTTTTTTTCCATATAAGGAACTGTAATAACTTTTTCTTGTATAATAAATTAGAGGAACTAATATCTGAATACTGTTCTGTACGGTTGTGAAACTTGGACTCTCACTTTGAGAGATTAAGGGTGTACGGGAATAAGGGTGTACGGGAATAAGGTGCTTAGGAAAATATTTGGGGCTAAGACGGAAGAAGTTACAGGAGAATGGAGAAAGTTGCACAACGTAGAACTGCACGTATTGTATTCCTCACTTGACATAATTAGGAATATTAAATCCAGACGTTTGAGATGGGCAGGGCATGTAGCACACACATATGGGCAAATCCAGAAATGCATACAGAGTGTTAGCTGGAAGGCCGGAGGGAAAAAGATCTTTGGGGAGGCTGAGACGTAGATGGGAAGATAATATAAAAATTAATTTGAGAGAGATGGGATATGATGGTAGAGACTGGATTAATCTTGCTCAGGATAGGGACTGATGGTGGCCTTTTGTGAGGGCGGCAATGAACTTCTGGATTCCTTAAAAGTCATTTGTAAGTAAGTAATATCTGGATCCTAACCACTATATGGTCAATAAAGTTTTCATGAGAGAAAGAAAGTAGCATATGATAATAAATAAATTTAATAAATAATATATCTTAAATAAAATTAATTGCTATCAGTTTCGAGCACATTTCAGCAACATAAGACGATAGTTAAGTCTTAAGACAGTGATTATTCAATACACTTAGACAAAAGTAAATACAGGAGTCCTAAGTCACAAAGTTTTTGGTATATGAAAGAATGTTATGAAATGACTACAGTTTCAATTATCATATAATCTGAATGGTGCTTTCTGATATCTGAAAGTAGAAATTATGCAAAAATTCCCTCATAAGTCAAATCGATTTGATATTTGAGATTCTGATTTCTATTGTCTTGAATCAGTTATTGCACTATCAAGGACATGCATAAGCCAATCACCACATAAAGGAAAGAAATAAAAAAAGTATCAGTGACGAAACTACTGGGCACTAGCTCTGAAACTGCGGCAGGAATGCAGTGTGGAATCTGGTAGACTGTACTATACTTGCTGAGTCACGTCCCACCGCTCCGCTCTTCCTCATACGGCATAGTTTCAGAGCTCATGCTCAGACAGTATGTCATGTATGTATGTGTGTACGTGTTTCACTGTTTATGCTGCGACATCCCTGGCAAATAGTAAATGCTGTTCACTAATTCTGTATTGAAATAATACGCACCAAATGGACAGCTGTGTGTTGTTTCTCTAATATCTATCCCCTGGTTCAGTCTTCTCGACAGTACTAGTCATCTTCACATATTACCGTGGGGATTAATAAATTCTCAGAAATTAAATTTAATACCAACACAGTCGAAGATGGTCTTAGTGACTATGTCTGGAAATACTGTCAACTAATTATTCAACCCTAATTTGTGTATCTTGTATGATGAAAAAATACTAATGATTCATTAATAACACAGTAAAAAGAATGAAGTATAATGAGTTGATATGACGAAGATATCACCAGCTTTATCAATATAAAATCAATTTCAATAATGATAACTTTTATTATTACAAAATGTTAATTCGAAACTTTCTCAGGCTTCCAGCCAGGTAAAAAGTTGGTGATCCACCGATGTTTCGAGGATGTTCATCTTCCTCGTCTTCAGGGTTAACTGGTAATTAGGGGGATATCTTGCTCCTTATTTATAGTGCTGGGAGAAGTAGTCAGCTGAGGAGCTAGGCACTGATTGGCTTTCCGTGTTCCATGAGTTTCGGAGTGCGGCATAAACATGGTCAAAGTGTTGCCTTGTGTTGTGCGGGACGGCTGACTGATCACGGGTCTCTCGGGAGGCCCGACGGACGTGTTCTCCTGTGTCCTCTGTTGATGATGGGCCGTCGTCTAGGTGTTGAGAATTTTTATTGCTGGTGCCAATGCAGCTCGTCAGCATGACTACTACACTAAACCTGTGAATAACGTGGATTTAAATATGGTATAATAGCATTATGACAACCTTACCAAATGTATCAAAATTTTCATCCATTTCGATGCGAGTTGAAAACAGGCAGTCAGGTTTAATATTTCGAGCACTATGCCCAGCCCACGGAGGTTGCTTGGCTGAACGACGTTCATCCTCAGCAACAAATATGTTTATAACAGCAGTGAATCTGTCCTGATAGTGTTCTGGTTCACCTATGTCATCCAACTCTGATCTGTAATGTAGAAATATGAGAATATTAAGACTCATATTCAAAACTAATATTGTTTAAGCCTTAATAACTTACACGTCATTTCTCCACCTAAAATTAACCTCCAATGGGACAAAATTAAAATACATTCAATACATTTTATTTACTTGTAAATATCAATATATATATATATATATATATATATATATATATATATATAAACAGGAACTAGCCTGATTCTTAAAAAATTACCTATATATACTAACTGCAATATGTCTATCAAAATGTTCAATATTGAATGCTTAGCTCAATTTTGATAATGAAATTAATCGAAAACTCTACAAGCTGTGAATGATAAGAAATGCTTCATTTTTCGCGAATAATACACATGTTTTTGCACATAGTTCTAAGCTGGACATATGAAAAATTTCAAAGATCGTCAAGGGTTGCATTTGTTATAGCATATTTAAATATGAACAAATGAAAATACGTCTGCAATATATTAAAACAGTAATTTTTTAGATGGTTAAAAAGACTTCCTGAACTAGTTCGCTCTATTAAATTTGTTTATATACATTTTATTCAAAAGGACAAACATCAGTCCACAAAAGCAGGTGGCCACAAGGACCTTGAAATCTAGAAGACAATGTATATTGGAAATTTGAACATAATTGGTTTAACAAAATAATTTAAAAGTATATGTAATGAAAACATAAAATTTAACAATAATATGAATAAAATACAAGGTGAATCTTCTCATCCTGAGGATTGGTAATTAGGCAAACTTGCATTTTACAGATGATGCGAAATGCAGGTGCTCACACGTGACCAGCATTCACCAGCCAGTCCGATACAGCTACGATGCTGTCCTCTGTTAATATGATCATTCAATGCCTTATGTCTGTCATTTCATGTAAAGTTATTTACATTTATTTATTATGTTCAATAAAGGAGATTCTAATAGTGATTTGAGATTTAACTGAAACTTATATAAATAATAGCGATTTGTGATTTAACTGAAATTTACATAATTAAGCATTTCATATTAACCAATATCAGAGAAACATTATTATTTATCTCTTCCATGCCAAACTATCAGCTTCCATTATATGACCCTACACAAAATATTATCTTCAGATGCCAGGAACTTCAGACCTTCACCTATAAAGCACAGCGCGCACATAGCTGTGCTAGTGGAATACGAGTTGTGCCAGGCTGGGGCTCACAGCAGCCAAATTGGCCGAAATCGATATGACGCAGGGGACAGTGTTTACGCATAGACTGTAAAATGGCAGGATTGTATAACTTCCAAATCCACAAGCTGAGATAATTCACCGTGTACAGTATAAACGTGTGACAATTTTTATAATAATTTACACAATTAATCTTTTAGTAAATGAGAATGATTTGTTATAGTATTATGTGAGGAATGCAGAGTCGCTTAAAAATATTCCAGGTATATTTAGTTATACCTCCTTGGCAACCAAGTAGTAATCCTCTCACATATCAGCCATCTAGATTGATGCCGTATTTCTCACTGAAATATGGTATACATAGTTCACATGTAGATTTTTTTTTCCTAGGTCTACCTCAGAAGCTTGACTAATATTTTGCTCAATCCTGGTTGCATTAATATTTTTATGTACTTCGATAAGCAAAATTACAACAAAAATTTCACTCAGAGAAATACTTACTTCGTGAATCTGAGACTAGTATCTTCTTCTGCTATGAATCCTGTGTGAAACTGGATTTGCGCAATCTTAATTCCTGTTGGTCTTCCAGATGACATGACTCCTCCGAGTGTGTTGCGTGCATGATAAGCCACTAGTGTGATGTCCCCAAGAACAGTCACGTTCAAAGGCAGTGTCACCTGAAACACGCCCTGAAGCTCATCATCTGCTGTGTTTCACATTTTACAATTTAATTCATGACTGCTAACTTTAATAACTTATCTGAGTAACTACAATGAAATTCTCTATTTTAATTAATAGTACATTCTAATTCATTACAAAATTTTCTTTCCAGAATTCAAACTTTATAAACTTCTGCAAATGGAGAAGGTATGACTATAATTAAAAACCGATTTTCAGATGTCAGCGAAAATATACATTTTGAGGTCCTCACAATAAGTTCCAATTATAGGTACTTCCCAGTGGTTTAGTTGGACCAGAACACACTGGAACGCTGTTCTGGAAAATGAAACTGTATGCATGTCAGAAACATAAAGATGCCAAACTTACATTTAGTACAAGTTCATTTGGCAATTGCTAAATTTATAAAATGAGCTCCTGTAAATGTTTTTTTTTCCAACTAAATCACTGGGTACTTAAGTGTTAGTGTGTGTGTGTGTGTGTGTGTGTAAAAAAGAGAGAGGGGGAGGCGGAGGGAAAGAGGGACACAGAGAGAGGGGAGAGGGAAGGAGGGGATGGAGGGAGGAGGAGAGGGAGAGAGAGAAGGGGGTTGGAAAAGAGATAAGTTTGTGATGAAATCTTATGATCATAGTAGCTCAAGCAGTTAAAATCAGTACTCTAAGATTTTTATAAAACTTTCCACAACCCTGTTTTGGAGAGAAGTGGTCAACTGTAATGTATATTTTACTAAAATGTCTACAGTTTTCAGGCAGAACTTCAATACTAATAGAAAGACTGGCGTTCTCCAAATTAATTTTTACAATTTCTTAAGTCAGTTATTTAATGATACTGTACCATCTACATACTTGGTTATTTAATGTCAATGGAATTGTTGATAGAAAGATGATATTTGGCGAAATAAGACCGAGGATTTGCCTTGGGATCACCTGAATTATCCTTATAGATGGCGAAAACCTCGGAAAAACCCACCCACGTGAGAAGTGAACCCACGTCCGTCAATTCTAATGAATATCTTACTAAAATGTCAACAGTTTTCAGGTAAAACTTCAATATTAATACAAATGAAAGACCTGCCCTTGGGCAGAACACTATGAATGGATGTGTGTATATCTAATGCGGAAGAGTTAACAGTGAAGTTATTCTCTTTCTTGCTTCCCAATATTTGGAGGTGATATCTTGAAAATTCTGGAGTGCTGCACTTTACATCAGATAGTCCATGTCCATTTCATTTCCATTTATATAGTGAATGCATCATTATGCAAAGTGAGTATCGAAAAAGTAGGAATGAACTCCACAGTCGAGTATGAAAAGATATCAAGTTAAGGTATTTCAAAATAAGAATCTAACATATGTAAGTGCAGTAATAAGTTAGTAATAAATGGCGCCATTGCTATATGTATTTAGGCCTACTTTAAATGACTATACCAATTATGAATTGGTCTCATGCTGCAAAAAATTCCGTTTCCAATGTGTGTTCAGCCTTTTTCTTCTAACCATCTTGAGTTGTTATATATTAAATTTGTTTCATTAGTGCATTTTTTTTTAGTTTCTCTATGATTTTATTTTATTGTCAATGATTTAATTTTTTTTAATGATTGAGATATTACTGGTTTATACTCAGAATCTATTGTTATAAGTTTTTTTTATTATTATTTTATCGCATATATCTTTAACTTCCATTCAGTGCTTAAGAACTCTATTGATGGAAATCACTAGGCAGACTCAAATTAAGTTGGATTTAATTTAAATTATTCTTTGCGAAGTAGGAGGAATTCCATCCCAGGGGAAAAAAAAAAAAAAAAAAAAAAAAAAAAAATAGCGAAGTGAGGTAAAATCTGTAGATGTGGACAGACACTTTCCAAGGTCTGAAGCACGATGCAAAACTGAATCGAACTCAATTCAACTCAAACGAGAAGCATAAATTAGCAGTAAGAATTTTACTAAGATTTCCAATGATGAATTGAGACTCAGAGTCCAAGAGGGGCCCAATATTTAATCACTTTCAAAATGTATTTCTCATGCAAAATAATTAGTAGAAGCTTGTTGCCATGGTTATATGAAAAGATGTAATGGAGATGTACTTACGAAACAAAAAATAGTCAGAGGCATTTTGTAGCAACAGCAAAAATTTTTTTCAATTTCCCAAAAGTTTGATGAAATGGACTTGGGCCCCTCTTGGATTCCAGGTCTCAATTGTTAAACATTAAAAATATTACGAATTAAACGTTTTTATTTCCTCTAGGACTTGAAAAAATTTAATTTTGTGCTTCTGTGAATGAAGAACAACTGGTATTTGAAAATTGAATTATCTAGTACATAATTATTATAAATATCTTTATATCTTTCTACGATGTAATGTCATCTATATTTCGTAGATTTACAGTCTCGACCTTCAGAATTGGTACAATTTTATTTCTCTCTTACTGCTTTCAATAAAGGAGTTGTTGTTTGTTTTCCGTCATAGATGGCCATGACTTTTATCTGAGGATTTATAACAGAGGTAATCATTGTTTTGAATGTCATGGATACTGCATTACAAATTTTTAGTGTTCGATCCTCACAGCATGGAATTAAATTTTTAAAAGCACAAGTTTTACTTTTGCGTCAAAATTGTACTGTATTGTGAATATATACACAGAGAAAGTAATATTCTAAAGGTCTTTATAATTGAAATAAATTATTCCTTCAAAAAAGATACTGGTGACGGTCTGCAAAATCGACTCAAACAATAGGCTTATTACAAGCTACTATCTTTATCAGTGCATCCTAAGTAAAGCAAAATCAAGAAGATTACCATTAGACTAAAGGGTGAGTACATTGTAGTTACTTTTGTTGTAGTCATTCATTTGAATTTCTTGTTTGTGATGGGAAAAAAATTAGATGAAAATTTATCATTTAGGGTTATTAGTCTAAGAGAAAGATCCATTACACTTTTACAAAAATGGATGTATTCCATATGTATCATTGCCAGGTGACATAACTTGTAGATACAGTATATCAAATAAATCATCTAAAAATTTAGGCAAAATGTTTGTATACTGACAGTACAGCAGCAGAGCTTCAACATCATAGAAGTACAGCCTCAACAGAACAGCAGCAGAACTTCAATATCACAAGAACAGAACTTCAATAGAACAGCAAAGTTTCAATAAAACATTAGCAGAGCATCAACCACACATCAAGAGAGCTTCAACAGTACAGCAGCAGAGCTTCAATAGCACAACAGAACTTCAATAGAACAGCAACAAAGTTTCAATAAAACATTAGCAGAGCATCAACCGCACATCACCAAAGTTCCAACAGTATTGCAGCAGAGTTTTGATAGTATCGATAGTACAACAGCATTTCAATAGAACAACAGCAAAAGTTTCAATAAAACAGTAGCAGAGCATCAACCGCACATCACCAAAGTTCCAACAGTACTGCAGCAGAGCTTTGATAGTATCGATAGTACAATAGAATTTCAATATCACGGCAGCAAAGTTTCAATAAAACAGCAGCAGAGCATCAACCGCACATCACCAAAGGTCCAACAGTACTGCAGCAGAGCTCTGATAGCATCACTAGTACAACTGAATTTCAATATCACAGCGGCAAAGTTTCAATAAAACAGCAGCAGAGCATCAACCGCACATCACCAAAGGTCCAACAGCACTGCAGCAGAGCTTTGATAGTATCAATAATACAACTGAATTTCAATATCACAGCGGCAAAGTTTCAATAAAACAGCAGCAGAGCATCAAATGCACATCACCAAAGTTCCAACACTACTGCAGCAGAGCTGTGATAGTATCGAAAGTATAAACAGAATTTCAATATCAAAGCAGCAAAGTTTCAATAAAACAGCAGCAGAGCATCAACAGCACATCACCAAAGGTCCAACAGTACTGCAGCAGAGCTTTGATAGTATCAATAGTACAACTGAATTTCAATATCACAGTGACAAAGTTTCAATAAAACAGCAGCAGAGCATCAACCGCACATCACCAAAGTTCCAACAGTATTGCAGCAGAGCTGTGATAGTATCGATATTATAAACAGAATTTCAATATCACAGCAGCAAAGTTTCAATAAAACAGCAGCAGAGCATCAACCGCACATCACCAAAGTTCCAACAGTACTGCAGCAGAGCTTTGATAGTATCGATAGTACAACAGAATTTCAATATCACAGCAGCAAAGTTTCAATAAAACAGCAGCAGAGCATCAACCGCACATCACCAAAGTTCCAACAGTACTGCAGCAGAGCTTTGATAATATCGATAGTACAACAGAATGACAGCAGCAAAGTTTCAATAAAACAGCAGCAGAGCATCAATCGCACATCACCAAAGTTCCAACAGTACTGCAGCAGAGCTTTGATAGTATTGATAGTACAATAGAATTTCAATATCACGGCAGCAAAGTTTCAATAAAACAGCAGCAGAGCATCAACCGCACATCACCAAAGTTCCAACAGTACTGCAGCAGAGCTTTGATAGTATCAATAGTACAACAGAATTTCAATATCACAGCAGCAAAGTTTCAATAAAACAGCAGCAGAGCATCAATCGCACATCACCAAAGTTCCAACAGTACTGCAGCAGAGCTTTGATAGTATTGATAGTACAATAGAATTTCAATATCACAGCAGCAAAGTTTCAATAAAACAGCAGCAGAGCATCAACCACACATCACCAAAGTTCCAACAGTACTGCATCAGAGCTTTGATAGTATCGAAAGTATAAACAGAATTTCAATATCACAGCAGCAAAGTTTCAATAAAACAGCAGCAGAGCATCAACCGCACATCACCAAAGTTCCAACAGTACTGCAGCAGAGCTTTGATAGTATCGATAGTACAACAGAATCACAGCAGCAATGTTTCAATAAAACATTAGCAGAGCATCAACTGCACATCACCAAAGTTCCAACAGTACTGCAGCAGAGCTTTGATACTATCGATAGTACAACAGAATTTCAATATCATAGCAGCAAAGTTTCAATAAAACAGTAGCAGAGCATCAACTGCACATCACCAAAGTTCCAACAGTACTGCAGCTGAGCTTTGATAGTATCGATAGTACAACAGAATTTCAATATCACAGCAGCAAAGTTTCAATACAACAGCAGCAGAGCATCAACCACACATCAAGAGGACTTCAATAGTACAGCAGCAGAGCTTCAATAAAAAGCAAAAAAATAGAACTTCAAAAGCACAGAAACAGAGTTTCAATAGCATAGAAACAGAGTTTCAATAGCACGGAGCTTCTACAGCACAGCAGCAGAGCTTGAATAGCACAGGAGCAGAACTTCAACAGCACAGCAACAGAACTTCAATAGCACAGCAACAGATCTTCAATAGCACAGAAACAGAGCTTGAATAGCATAGCAAAAGAACTTCAATAGTACAGAAATAGGGCTCAATAGCACAGCAACAGAACTTCAATAGCACTGGAGCAGAACTTCAACAGCACAGCAACAGAAATTCAATAGCACAGCAACAGATCTTCAATAGCACAGAAACAGAACTTTAATAGTACAGAAGCAGAGCTTCAATAGTATAGCAGCAGAGCTTCAACAGTAAAGCAATAGAGCTTCAATAATATAGTAACAGAACTTCAATAGCATAGCAACAGGGCTTCAATAGCACAGAAACGGGGTTTCAATAGCAAAGCAACAGATCTTCAATAGCACAGAAAGAGAACTTTAATAGTACAGAAGCAGAGCTTCAATAGTACAGCAGCAGAGCTTCAACAGCAAAGCGATAGAGCTTCAATAACACAGCAGCAGAACTTCAATAACACAGGAACGGAATTTCAATAGCACAGAAACAGAGCTTCAAAAGCACAGAACTTCAACAGAAGCATAGTTTCATTAGCACACAATAGCACAGATTCAACAATACAGCAGCATAATATGAACAGCATAGCAGCAGAGCTTCAACAGTACAGCACTAGAGCTTCAACAGCACAGTGGTTGCATTTCATAATGGAAGTGACCTCAACAAAATCGTGGCAGTGTCTAAGTAGCATAATAGCAATGCTTAAGCAGCACATCAGTGATATTTCATAGTAGTGATAAATTGTTGGAACACTTTTCAATACATTTAATTTCTAATTATATTGTAATTACTTTCATTAAACATCAAGATCTACTTTCAAGGATTGTGTTCTCGGTCAATTCATTTGTTAGATTTGGTACAATTAAGAACCTATATTTACAATAGCACTCCTTAGTCACCTGTTAGCATTGTGCATGATTGCCATGACAGACAATATAGGATCAACGGAAGGCAAATCTTTATTTCTCTGCTAGGAATCAGGACAAATGCTATCACCTGAGCAACAGTGAAGTCTAAGTAATAGAATATCACAACTATACACAACTTTAAAAATTATCAGCACTGTTACAGGTATGCTTTGCGTCATCAAATTTTTGTGGTATTGTTAGTGATGTCCACAGAATTTCAATTCTTATTGTATACCAGCAGTAAAATGTCCATTAATGATTCTTAATGTAATATCTTCAGTTAAATTTGCCAAAGTTAGTTGATTTTATTCACAGATGATTACAAGTATGATAAACATTAATTATAAAGTCAGTTGTCATTTGTTTATCTACTGGGTAAAATGAGTATGAATTCATTACTTCCCCAATTTGAATAAGGAGCTATTTACAAAAAAATCATATGCACATTTGCCATCTATCAGTATAATGGTCTATAAAGTCACCTCATACTGGCACAATATAACTCCGCCATTTCATTTGCCATTTGGCTTGCAACCATTATTGCACAGAGTATGATTTGTGGGACCACATGCAGAATTCTTGGAAGGCTATAGCCAGAAAAACAAAATTATTTCCTAAGATTAGTTAACTCCATCCAAACAGAATGAGAGTAGTTATAAACAGAGAAAGCTATTGGAGTGGTTATTGAGATTGCGGCTCTTCTCTTTCTTCGTTTTCTTTATAAATATGTATTAGTGATTGCTTTTATTTAAGTTGAAAATTTTATTTTACGCCACAATATTTTAGTTACAAATCATAGTGCCTTTTTCTTTCAAGTTATGTGTTGGTCAAAGATAGGAGCCAAATAATAAAAGAGAAAATTATTACAAGGATAAAATAATGGAGCAAACTTAATTTTTTCTTCTTTCCCTTTTGTCTTTCCGGCTGTTGGGTTTCCTCAGCCAGTCATGATCAATAATTTTTTGATTAAGCTATTAAAAAGTAAATATATAATAAAAAAGGTTTCCATATAGTACAAAGGTGATTTGAATGTGCAACCCCAAAAACAAGAATGTAATCTTTACCACTAAGCTAAGAGTACTGCACTAAGAACTTAAGATTGCAACGAGTACTAGTGTAGACAACTTCATTCTACAACCATAAGCAATCAAGTGTTTATGTCATAATACATACATGCATAGTGTTCTGCCCAAGGGCAGGTCTTTCACTGCAAACCCAGCATTATCCAATCTTTCCTATTTTCTGCCTTCCTCTTAGTCTCCGCATATGATGCATATATCTTAATGTCGTCTATCATCTGATATATGTCATAATAATCATTGTTTAAACATGTTGAGGCATCTATCTGTTCCACTTCTCATTTATGTAACATTTCTTCACAAGACTGTTAAGATTATAAATAGCCATCGATCATTACAACTACAAAAATTATATGCAGTCTTGTCAATATTAGTTTGCCTCTTCTGAACGATCACAAAGTAACAGACTGAAATTTAGCCCTATAGATGAGGACACTTTCATTTCGACAAGAGTACATCTCTGAAATCTTACCTTGCCTTCTGTGATGTTGAAAAGCCTCATTCTTTCGTATTCCTGTAGTGTTGACAAGACTCTATCTTCTCCCTGATAAACTTCTACATAAGGTCGACAACCATCCCTATAAATAATATATAAAGATCATTTTATGGGAAACAGTTTTTACACTGAAAATAAAATATAGAGAGTTTTAGACAGCACTTTTGCAGATTATAAGACGAAATATTAAATAAATTTTGTCCTACACAATCTTAAATACAACTTCTGACACCCTCAATAAAAATATTTATGAATAACAGAGCCAATCAGCTCTTGTATCAAATAACTTCTGACTCTTATTCTGTTCTCAAATTGTAGTCCAGCTTTGCCTACTTAGTATGAACTATTTTAAATAATGTTACAGCCCTACTCACCTAATTTTAGTAAAGAGTGGAACTGGTTGAAGTGTGATTGAGATCAACGTGACAGGCTTGAAATGTGGTTCCACTGGAGGAGACTGCAGCACATGACTCATGTAATACAGATACCTATAATAAAAGCCATTATTTTTATCGTGGGCAAATACTAATCCTACATAAATACTTCTTGAATAAATATACTTTCATATTTCCGAAAGAAGATGAAATCAAGCAAAACAACATTATTTAAGCCATAATATGTGTTTCAGTTAATAGATTTCATGATGTTTTTATACAATGCCCACATCTTTGCAAAAACTGCAAATATTTTTCAGTTTAGGGTAATGATATCATTAAGTATTTACTTAGCTTCTCCTTAAAATGGAATTCTATGCTATAAGTTATGTAGAAGAAAAACTGAGAAAAAAAATGTAACAAATATGTAAAGGTAAAGTCAACCCCATGGCAGGTCAAATCGGCCCAGAGGGTGATGAGAGGTTAAGACTTCCATCTTTAAAGGCAATCGGAATTTAATGATATTAAGCATGTCAGTCCTACCTACCTGCTGCTTTTAGCTAAAAGGAAATGCCCCTGGTACTCATTTCTGTTATAGGCTGAGTAAATCCCCAAGGCAATAATGAGGCAGGAAGGATTAGCTCAATGGAAAAATCCATGACCTCATCAGGAATTGAACCCACAACCTTCCGGCTTGCAGCATTATGCCAACAAATATGTAATATGTAAATTTTTCTGTATAAATCTTACTGAACACAAATCTATTTCCAATCTTCCCTTCACATTCACCCCATAAAATCCTGCAAACATGCTTTCATCTTCCAATATAAGGTAGTAAGGCTGAAGAAAACTAAGATATCAGGACATAAGATATGTTTACAAATTAACATTTAAAGGATCTAAAAATAAAAATTGATATGCTCTTTTTGCATGCATCATAACTTATTTAATTTCTATCAAGAAATAGTATGTACAAGGACAATCCAAAGAGCCGGAAAGTCCAGCCTTTTTTAATATCTCGAAAAACAGTATTGTGATCTTGATGTTGCTAGGCAGTCAGTCAGAAAGGATCTTACTGCATATGTGTGAACAGTTACTTTCTTGTAGAGTTGCTTCGTCAGGAATGAGATGCTGCTGAGTGAGTTTCTGTACTCTGCGACTTTCGTATTCACTATAACTGAGTGAGTAAATCAGTGAATCTGCATCAAAGTTTGCTTCTGACATCAGATATTCATCTTTAGGGATGATACAGCGAACAAAACCCAGATAAAATAGTGGTACTGATACTTAGAAGATGGCCGAGTATCTGATGAAAGAAATCTACATTCTGTAAGGCCTTCAACAAGCAGAACACCCGAAAATGTTGAACATGCATAGGTTGCAGTTAATAAACATTGGTGACCGACAATGTGAGAATTAGAATATCTGGTGATTCTACAGATTATAGTTTCACATTTTGACGAACCATCTTGGCAATAAAATATGTAGCAACAAAATTCGTACCACAGGTCCTGTCATTGTTGGCATTCCTTCTGGAGGAATGCCAACAATGACAAAGATTTACTCAAAACTGTCATAATCAAACACCGAGTCCTGCATTTACAGCTATGATACTGAAACAAAACCCAGTCTTCCCAACGAAAATCGGCTGAGGAGGAGGCACACCAAAATCGAAGCAACAATTAAGGTATTGTCCACCATAATAAATACATTTCTTGAGGCCATAATATAAGATAATAAATAAGGATTACATCAAAGCTCTTTGCTGGCTAAGGGATCAAGTAAGAAAAACAGTAGAACCTTTATATCCATTATAACGGATGGGAAATGGTTAACAGTTACCGAAAATGACGGATAATCTGATTTACTTAGAAAATACCATAGTTATAGGTGCCGTTGAAAGGAGATTTCAGACCATGGACGAGATTGAGGATGCGATGAGACAGTTGAAGGTGATCTCGAAAGGGGACTTTGCATGCTGTTTTAAGAAATGGAAGGGACCTAGGATAAGTGTGTAAGTAGAGGACTAAATTCATTGTCCTTTGCAAGATTTGAACTCATGATTCTCAGATACAATGACAGAAATCACCGAGGACTATAAAGACAAAATTATTATTATTTTTTTTTTGTGTGTCCAATGACAGGGCCCTTAATTTGTCATTATTCACCCCTAGCTCATAGACGTCACATGCCAAGAAGTGTCGGAAAATTAGTTCATCAGAGACTATCCAAAGTGTATCATAAGTGGTGGGTACACATTACACTCGTAATGAATGATGGAGAATAAAATTGTTAGGATTTCACAAGGGAATTGGAGTAACAGGAGAAACCACAGTATAATAACATTTTTAAAGAGACAACACATAAACAAAACGGATTATGCAAGATAACCTGTAATGATTTTATAGTGAATACTTATAGGTCGAAGAAAAAGGAAAAAAGGATGATAAACACCTCAGTGGCTGAGAACAATGTATTCATAGCAAAAAAAAAAAAAAAAAACACACATGCATTAATATACTTTACATGTAAATACAATAATATAGTACATAAGAAATTGTGTGATATTAATCTATAAGAATGTTACAGAAATATTTTTAAAATAGTTATAGAGTCCAAATGAAGTTACACAATACGCACCTCATTTCAGAAGGATAAAGACCTGGAGGCATACGTTTAACTGCGAACATTTGTGCTGCATCTTCAGGTTTTACGAACATGTCCACGAACATCAGAAATGCACACACCAATGTCGCAGATGTGGCCTTTCCATCCTATAAAATAATAAAAAAAAACACCGTGTATCTTGATCAAGACAAATAACAATTAAAACTGTTGTAAAAACGTACTTATGTGTTTTTTATGATACGTACCATACAATGTACTATGCAGACATTCTTTGGGTCCTGTTCCAAAAAGGTATACATGTCATTACAGAGCGTATAGAGAGCATGAAGTGGAGGTGCATGTCTAATTACGTTCCCTGTTGAAACTCCTTGAGCTATTCCCCATCCACAGTCCACCACTCTTCCACCACCAAGTCGTCCAGAAGCGTAAGAACGACCAGACACATTGTAAATGGCATAACGACCTCCTGAAAAGAAAAGTGTTATTCCTTAACTGTCAATGAACAACCTATTTTTACCATTTCCACATTTCATACAGGAAAAGCATTCAAAATGTTTCCAAAATACAAATTCTACACTCTATGGAGCAACTGGCCACATGAATTTATTGCATCACCTGCCAAGTACAGTCTTCACTTCCAGTGAAGTTTGCTTATTTTAAAAATGTGCAGTCGATTTTAAATGTCAGTGTCAATAAATGATGATGGTGTTGGTGGTGATAATAATAATAATAATAATAATAATAATAATAACAATAATAATAATACAGTGGAATCTCAGTTAATATACATCAGAAAATATTATTATTTATACTTTATTTTGAAAAGTGCGTTATAATGAAAAAAAGGAAATCGTATTTAAACAAAGTTGTTTTGATTTTACATTAGGTAATGCGAGTTATTCCACGAAATATCTTAGATTTTGTGCAGCTGTGTTTCGAGTCCATGCAAGAATCAACAAACTCAAACTCACAACGCCTGTCCAAAACTACACCTATCACCCAATTTTAAAATAACAAAGAAATTATATAAGATAAAAAAGTTACTATGCAAAATTTAAAATGAAGAAAGATACACATAATACATAAAATCTGCAACCAACAATAGATAAAATAAGGATGTAAAAAAAAAAAAATCACCTTAAAAAGTTTCGTATGTAATAACGAAATAATCACAAGTAATGATAATTTAAAGATGAAATACCTATGCATTACAATGTATAGGATTTTAGTGGGGGGTTTAAAATATGTACACAAAACTGAGAAGTATGCTAAATTGATGTCCACTATACTGAGTCAATATTGTAATAAATTGGTTTCACTGAATAACACATACATTTTCATTGTATGTAACACAAAGAAACTAAAATAATCATTCTTTTTTTATAGTGCTTCTTTGATTATAAGGCTGACAAAACGACAAAGCATAATGAAATATAAATTTAACATAGAAAGACAAAATTACATTAATTATCAGCAACAATGAAATGAACAGAAAGGCAAAATCACTATAAAAAAACAGAATAAGTTAATACACGAACGAAGTATATCTAATATTAACAACCTCAAAATAATGCAGATATTAATACGAGTATTTTAAATGCTACATAGGCTACATAGTGAGATGCTCAACTTGTGACACATCTGCACGAAAACTGAGGGAATGGTTCTACAAGCACCGATTGAAAGCCCAATTATTACCTTAATGTTTAGAGATTGTATTTCTCTTTATGAATCAGCACTGTCGACTGGTAAATAACTTCTTTTCATTGCTAACCTCCATAGTTTGGGCTTGACTGGCTTTAAAACGGAGAAGATTTGTTAAATTATCCATAACCAAATTCTTACAGAAAAGTTTCAACAAGTCACTGACAATTTTCTCTACCTGTTATAACATCTGTCCCAGTGATACAACACAATAATGAATAATTGTATGTATGTATGTATGTATGTATGTATCCAATGCCTACCCACTTCACTTTACGTGATTCGGGTTCCGCATATTGCGGATAGATGGCAGGACTGTGATCCATTTTCTAGTTGCACACCACTTCGACAGGCCACGCTGTACATATATTGAATAATATCATTCTACATAAGTGGACTAGTGAACATAAAAAAATGAAGCTCAGAAGACTATTTCCATCTTCTGACATATCATGGAGTAAATGTTAAATGTTATGTTTTATTTAACGACACTCGCAACTGCCGAGGTTATATCAGCGTTGCCGGTGTGCCGGAATTTTGTGTCGCAGGCGTTCTTTTACATGCCATTAAATCTACTGACATGAGCCTGTCGCATTTAAACACACTTAAATGCCATCAACCTGGTCCAGAATCGAACCTGCAACTTCGGACATAGAAGGCCAGCGCTATACCAACTGTGCCAACCAGGCCGACATCATGAACTATATACACCAAAAGAACACCTGTGACAATTTTTATACTTTAACAATTATAAAAACAACTGGCAGCCAAAACACAAGTGATTACTAAACTTGAAAATGAGCAGTCAAGTGCTTAGAAAACACTGTAAGAAAAATATTTTAAATTTGATGCAACCAGCATGCCAATATATCTTCTAAAGTGGACAATCAGGATAGTGAATCAACTTCTCAGTTATGATCTGAATGAATATTTTCAATGCTACATTAAATCAGTTACGACTTAATGTAGCATTGAAAATATTCAAAGGGTACATTATTATGCTGCTGTACTTTGTGCCTGAAAATTATTTTTATGGCTCAAATCTCCACTAAAAAAAGGAGAGGAAGATCGAGTATCCAAGAGATTACTGTGTCATTTACAAAGAAAACGGAAACACACTTAATCCATATAAATGTCTATAAAAGAATATTATATAGGAGATAATTTCTTCCTTTTAGCATACATTTTTAGATTATCATTATCGTTATTGTCATTGTTATCATCATCATCATCATCATCATCATAATCACAATCACCATCACCATTGTTATCACCTTCTTCTTCTTCATCATCCAGATTAAGCACTTAACTTAGTGATCCACTGCAGTCTCAAACGATTCATGTCATTGTAAAGGTCATTCTATTATAATGAAATTGTTTTTATTTTCTGAATATATATCATCTGTTTATATGTGTATATTTTTACCAACTCAGGAAACTTTATCAATCAAGTATTATGAGTATTCGCCTTAGTTAAATATTAACATCAACCACTAAGACCTAACACATAACTGTACAAATAATATACCTGGATGCCTGGATTCCAAAAGGGCACGGACATCGTCTGCATGATTGGTACGATATGCAGATTCAAGGCCTTCTGCTGGAAATGGCATGACAGCTAGACGGGATGTGATATAACTTATGTCGAGGTCAGATCGTGCAATACTCCTGAAGAGAAAGACTCAATTTAATCAACTCATGTTAACTTAATATATAAAACTATGCATTTACTTTTTATTTCCACAATGATTAAAAAGTTCTTAATACAATATATATTGTATAAGCAATGACATCAATTTTTAATTCAAGCTCTATATATGACTTTAAAAAATACATGAACTGTTATTACTTATCATGATAATGCAAAATTGTCTTCACCTCTATACTTTCTCTCTTAAAGTATATGAAACCCAACACTGTGCTAGGTAAGCAACAATATTATAAATAATTATAAATACGTACAATCTTTTGTGTGTGTGTGTGTGTGTGTAAAATTCCCAGCCGTATCCTCAGAATTGTGGTGAGTACTATTCGTTAACGGAACATTTGCATTTTTAACAAATTGTGCATGGCAGTTCTAGCACCTCCTATACAAATATGGCTGGCACTAAAATTGTTAATTGAATGTTCATGGCAAATACAACACTGTTGGGATATCTGTGCATAGTAAGCATGCTTAGAATCGCCAAATGTTCATTATGCTATTGTACATCTTTTCCACCAGCCAAAAATTACTATCTCTGTTGTACAAATACTCCATTCACAACAGCACAATCTGCCTTGAATGCCTACTTACTGTTGTACTGTTTGCATAACTTTTCCAGTTGTGTCTTTAAGGTTCTTCAGGAAACTCCCAGCTCCGCCCCTGAGAGATGAGAACAAACCACCACCGCCAGCTTGAGAGGCTATCTGCATTCCCTGTTGAGATCTAGGTGGTTGAGGAGGAGGCATTTGTTGCTGAGATCGTGGTGGGGGTTGGTGGACGGGTGAAGGTCTAGGTGGTAAGGGGGATGGTCGAGAAGGAGGTTGAGAAGGCCTGCTTGGGGGTTCTGGAGTGGTATGTGAAGCTGGGGGAGGTCTGGCAGGTGGTGGTCTTGGAGGTGGATGCGCTGCATCGGAAGAATTCATGTTATGGTTTGCTGAGGGTGGAGTGTTAACTGTGTGTGCTGAAAAAAAAAAAAAACATTAACATAGTCAGTAAGACAAGAACGTGTGCATTTTTCAAGTTGCTGTCCTCCTTCCTTTAAGAATGTTGTGGTACCTTATTTTTTGCTATCAGTATTTGTTTACATATCCAAGCATGAACAAGATACGTCGTCCCCTTATCTTTCAGCTGATAATGTTCAGTTCCCCAAAGCACTTAATCCAATATTCTTTAATCATCATAATCACTGTCATCATTATAATAATATACAGTAAAATCTCGTTTATCATTCCCGCTTTTTTGTTTTTGAGGAATGATTTCAAAAGTCTCACCACAACTACCATAAGAAGAATGCAACTGATTCATGCTTTTAAGAAACCCTGCTTTTAAGAGATACATTTGAATTAATTTGTGAACATACAGTCGTTTTAACGAAATTTCGAATCTATTCAAAATGTTTGTGATCAATTTGTGTAGAAGATAATATGGTCACATCAGTGTGGCAATATCAATAGTACCTTGCAATCAATAGTGTACACAGACATTTCGAATGAAAGCAAACTTGTAAAAATATTATTGTGTATTTGCATATGAAAACTGTAAATTTAATTAAGGTATGGTACTTAAGAATATTTGTGAAGCATTTCCTTGCTTATATTAAATGAAAACTCCCTTCTCTTAGCGCACGAAGGGTCCCGGGATCGATACCCAGCCCCGCAACAATTTTTTCTTGAAATTATTCAAACCTGCTTTACAGGGAGCTACTACCTGAAAGCCAGATTTGCGTGAAAACGCACTATTATGAAAAACCTATATTTAAGGGGAGGAGGAAAGGATGTGCCCAACCTACCCCATTATCTCCTGACCTAGCTGTCTCATAAATTGTGCTTTTTGGTATCACTTGTGAGGTTCTTTTTTTAGCTGGTTATTTAACGACGCTGTATCAACTACGAGGTTATTTAGCGTCGATAAGATTGGTGATAGCGAGATGAGGCCGAGAATTCGCCATAGATTACCTGGCATTCACATTACAGTTAGGAAAAACCTCGGAAAATACCCAACCAGGTAATCAGCCAAATCGGGGATTGAACCCGTGCTCGAGCGCAACTTTAGAACGGGAGGCATGCACCTTAACCGACTGAGCCGTGCTGGTGGCTACTTGTGAGATTCAGACCTGTCTTCGGACAGTTGACTAAACAATAAACAAATTGAACTTATACTGTCAGTGAATAAGAAATTTAACATACCACATGAATTAAAAGGAATAGTTTTAGCAATCATAAATGCAAGGTATCCAGAAAACGATTGGCTGAAAAATATATAGATAACTCGCTTACAAACAATAAAAATGATGCAGCATCAGGCATTTACTGAACAAATTTTCCACAATATCTACAATTAGAAGGAAATTCATATCACTTTGATGGAGAACTACCGAAACAAGTCTCCAACATAAAGCAACACTTCATAAAAAAAACAAAACATCATTGATGAAACTCAATTAAAGGACAATAAGCACATCAGGGACAGAACAGACGTATTCAAGAAGCCAAGAAAAACAGCAGTAGCTACTTAAGATGCACTGCCTTCAAACAAATCAATGCATGATATGCAAAGATGGTGTGGTTACTGACCAAAAAAAAAAAATTGCAAATGACTCAGTAATTAATTCCCAGTGCCAATGGTCAACAACATTTTTTATAAATGAAAGGAAAAAAAAAAGCAATTACTGACAAATATTTAATATACTGCACCAAAATTATTTACAAACCTGGGCTAGATGAAGAGTCAATACGTTTGCCTTCAAGTACCAAAGGTTCCTTAAAATTTATATTTTTCGTTTCAGCTATAGCAGCCAGTCTTTCTAAAATATCAGCTACTGTCATTCGTTGAACTGGATTCACTTGAAGACATCCCCCTGTAATCAGTAATGACGAAATACAGTAAAAAATAAGCTCTCTTTTAAATTCCTTATTTAAAAATAGATTATACATTACTACCATTTTACTCATACATCATGAAGACTTCATACTCAATTTAGACAGACAATCCATTATTTTATAATATCAGTAAAATAATTTATATTAAAGAAAACCAACAATCAGACATATTTGTACATTAAAAATACTTACGTATTATGTCATGAAAACAGGAGTATTTTAAGTCACCAGGAGGTATTGTGTAGTTCCCATTCAATATCCTTAACTTGGCCGAATCTTCAAATGGATGTTTCATGTAACAGAGTGTATACATAATGCAACCTAATGCCCAAACATCTGATGCTATAGTTATTGCGTGGTTACTCCATGTGTCCACCATTTCTGGAGCTCGATACATTGGAGTTGTATACCTTGCCATCTGCAGAAAGATGAACCATACTATTAATCTTTTATAAATATTCAATTCTTGTGATATGAATGAAGTATCTTAAATTATATAAAATGTAACGCAGATATTACCCAGGTTTTCAAGAAAATTCTTCGTAAAATGACATCTTTTCACAGTCATTTGTTTATATCAAAAGCTACAACTAATGACACTTGTGGCAGTTGGGGTTTTTCTCGGGGTTCTCCCATTTTTCCCCATATTAGACATTTACATCATTCCGTCATCATTTCTCCATTTCGTCATCATTCCATAGCATTCCCCGATCACCAACTGACGACACATGGAGGGGGCTGGCCTAGGAACGAAGGGGGGGCTGCCTGCTCGACACCTGGGTATGCAATGAACCTTAGTGTAGTCAGCCGGTGTGGGTTTGGGAATGTACCTAGCTTGAGAGTTAGCGCAATAGACTGTAACAGGTCGCAGGGCTGGGCCATAGTGCCCCCCTCCCGTAAATTCAATTCAATTACATCATCATATATAAAAAGTCAGAGTATGATTATACAAATGATTCTTGCACTAGGGTGCAAGGAATGTTATAGGGATTTCTACAAATGCATTTCATAATACATCCAGAATAACTGAAATGCGAAAACTGACTGAAGTATAAGTGCAAGAAATGCTCAAGTTCTTCTGCAATGGATACCTACAACTGCTACTACCATTACCGCTACTTCATTACAAACAAAAAACTAAAATATTTACGAAAGCAAGTATACTGTAAAACATATTACTCATATTTATTTAGGTTTCACTTGAGTTTATAATTTGGAGGTATGTCATCAAAAAACAGAAGAAAAATAAGAAGAACACGAAGTAAATGATGATCTCAGGTCTACTTTTTATAAGTTATGTTAAAACACACACTTTAATAAAAACAGAACAATTCCTTTCAGGAACTGTGAAAATACGTATTGAAAAATCAAGAGCTGCAGCTGCAGAAAAGTTTAAGAACTGATGATTTACTCTTTCATTACTCATGTTTCCTAGTATAATCATGATAGATCCTCTCGTTCTTTTCCTAGGTCAGTTCAAGTCAGTTGTAGAGAGATAATTATTTACCTCTTCTTCCAACAACGACCTCTGGTTGGCAGACCATGCTGGATCAGGCTGATAACACTGCGTGGTTGCACTGCCGAAATCGCACAGTTTGATGGTTCCATCTGTTCCCAGTAGTAAATTTTCAATCTATTAGGAAATAAAGACAAACTTTCAGTAACTGATTTTTAAGATTTTAAAATCTGCACGCAGGTAAACAAACATGGCATAAGTAATACTGTTACCATATTTTCATCACTAGTTTTCTTTCCAATAGAAAATAATATGGCGTGAGAAAGTGTCTGAATTGCTAGTGAAAATAAGGTCGAAGATTGGATCTACCTTGAATGTCAGGTGAATAAACAGAAGAAAAAAAATACAAATCGCTATATCCACCTGTTAGTGAACTGGATTTAGCCATTTACAATGGCCCAACACTCCCTCCTTTTAACTGTTTTCTAATTTAAAGACGAAGGTAGATCTATCATTTTTAAAGAAGAAGAAAGATCTATAATTTGAAATATCGTAATTTGATATCTTTCACTATTTATGTCCAAAAAGTACTACAGTCTGTAAGCAATTCTTGAACTAGAATTATAAACAGAGATACTCCCATCATCAATGGTGGAAAGTTTAACTGTGAGAATTGTTCACCTATAAGTGTTTTAATATTTCTACTCCAGAATAAAAAAAAATAACTCCTTGTTTCAAGTGTAATAAATAATTATGTTTTGCCAGCAAATTTGAGTAATAATATCTAAAGATGGATGATAAAATTTTACCTGAACCGTAAAATCACTGATACATAAATGGGGATTGGTAGAAGGGAAGAAAAGTTACAATAGGTAAAAACCTATCCTTGGTTGTTTGTGTTCTCAGCACTGAAAGTTTCAAGGGCTCAAGAATAGAAAAAAGCAAGATCTTTACGTAAATACACGATGTTGACAACACCAAGGTTGGTGTAATAATGGGCAGTTGGGTGGGTAAAGTGCATTAAGTCCAATTTTTCACAGCATTCTCTTACATTTAAACGCATTCAAATTCTTAAATTAAAATTGACTTTCATATGTTTTCAAGAAAGGTTAACAATACTCTAACAAATACTATACGATGAACACGAAGTAAAAATACACAAATTAGGATTTTGGGGAACTATTTGAACCTTAAAAATCATGTTTCTGGAAAACAACTTTTATGGAGTTAACGCACTTTTCCCCACCCATCTGCCAGGAAACATTGAAAAACCTCTGCAATGTTAAGTTCTCCAAAATATTTACACCAATCAATCAATCCTAGAGGTTTCGCCATGTTGCTTCAACCATGTTTCTCTTTCCTCTCCTGTCCTTTTAAATTCTTCATAGTTGTTGTACTTCATTCTACTGAGCATGTCTTTGATGTATTTTCTTCTCAATCTTTCTCTTCCTTTCCTGAAAAGTATTTTCCCCTCCAATATACTAACTAAAAATGTGTCGTGTCTGACTGCATGACAATTAATTTTATTTTTCTTCTCTTTAATTTCTTCACTAATATTGTATCTCCATTTATTCTGTTTAAACTTGAATATCTTTATACACATATACGCTCAAAATGTTCATAGAGTTCAAGTCTCAATCAACCAATGGTAATGAAAAAAGGCAAATACAAATTCCTCTTGATAATCCATCATTGTTTAATAAGAAATTATTATTTTCCATTTTGTCTAACATATCCTCTTTTTGATTTTCCTAACATTTTCATTCTAACACTGCTCCATCACCAACAATATCATTTCACTATTTCTGAATAGCCATTATAGCTTAAAACGAAAGATAATCATTATCATCATCATTACTGTTCAATAGCTGTTTTCCAGTCTTGGCCACCTCAGTCCCCATAGAGCAGTGATTCCCAACCGGTGTGCCCCGGCACCCTAGGGTGCCGCGTGATCGGCTAAGGGGTGCCGCGAGATATTGAAATAAACCAAAAAAAAAAACTCTCTACTTAAGCCTGAAGTCTTGTAAGGTCTTGAAATAAAATAAGTCAAATTAATTACTCTCATGCACTACAGATCGATTCATTTCGATGATTCAATTATACTTGTATCCGGCTCAGGCAGATGGCATTACAGCCAATCCCTGCCGAACATTCCCGATTCAGTATACTAGTATAGACTACTCGCTTCCTCACGAACATTCCCTAGACTTCAACAGAACAATATATGAAATTAATGTATTTTTACTAAGTGATTGTAGTAAAGTTTACCGTATTATGTTACGATGTATGTTACTTATTATATCATCTTTCATTAAATGAATATATTAAACTTCAATTTTTTTTTAAATTCAAGAAAGAGTGCCCCCAGTTTTTAATGTTATTCTCAAGGGTGCCGCGAACTTAAAAACGTTGGGAAACACTGCCATAGAGTTTTGTCAGTTGCTTTATCTTTCCATCTTCTAATTACATATGCTCTCAGATCCTCTTCCACACAATCGAGCCATCTATTTGATGGTCGTCCAATTTTTCTGCTGGTGAATGGGTTGGCAAAAGTGAGCTTTTTAAATGAATATAGTTTTATCTGTTCTAGACAACTGGCCCAACCATCTTACTCTCTTTGATTTAATTTCCCTTAATATGTCTGGTTCTTTAAATAGTTGATATAATTCAACATTATATCTAATACACCATTTGTCTCCATCCTTAACAGGTCCATATATTGTCTGAGAATCTTTCTTTCAAAAATTCTAATTCTGTTTTCATCATGTTTTGTGATGGCCCATGTTTCAAAGCCATATAACAAAATAGGTCTTACCAGAGTTTTGCACAGTATGGATTTAGATTTTTACGTTGATGTGTGATCTGAAATGTTTCCCTAATCCGAAATAGCATCTATCTGCTGCCTTCAGTTCATGCTGGATTTCAATATTTAAATTATTGCTAGTATTAACCATACTACCCAGGTATTTTAACTTTGAAACTTTTTCTATATTATAGTTGCCAATTTGTGGAGCTGTAATATTAAGTCGGTTGGGTGCTCACCTCCTTGTATTTAGTCTTTCTCTCATTTATGTTTAAGCCAATTTTTTGTGCTTCATTATCTAACTTTATGAATGCTTCTTTTAACTATCTTGTGGTTCTCCTTATAAGACTGACATTGTCTTCATATGCCAAGATTTGTATTGACTTATGATACATTGTGCAACAATTCTCTATGCCAGTGCTTTGTACTACCTTTCCCAATGTTAGATTAAACAGGAGACATGTCAGTGTGTCTCCCTGTCTCACACTTCAATGTGTTGTAAATGAATCTGACACATCCTTAAATAGTTTAATGCTGTAGATAGATAATTATTTATACTTTAAGTACTGGCCCTCCTGATATACTATGTATGTTCCATTGTAAATAGGAATTACTGGTGCAATTGAGAGTGAATATATGCAAAGGAAGAGCAGAAAAGATTTACCAGAATTATAAACTTCAACATTACAGCGTTACAATTTTATAAGCACAAATAAACAAACTAATAATTAACACTGCCAACAAACAACATGTATCCCTCAGTTAAACTGTACAAGCCTAAGTATTATGTCACTGTTCATAATCAAAATACCAAAATTTCCGAGTTCTGCGAACAGAAAAACAAAACCACTGCTTGAAGACCACAAAATAAGAAGCACCCAATCACTACTTATAAAAAGGCATAAATGGCTACTTCCCTTGACAGAAATTCAACTTCGGTTCATTTGGTTGGTAAATGGATTTCCTATCCTTGAACGAGAGTCTACAACTCTGCACAAAATAACTGTAAATGTATAACCAATCAGGTCATTTGTAGTTTAAAATAGTAAAATAGGGAACCCAAATGGTATTCATTCCAGCAAATTAATTAATGACTTAAATATCTATACCTTGAGATCTCTGTGTATTACTGGTGGTTGTTGACTGTGCATATGCTGGACGGCTCTGCAAGTCTGCCAAAAAATTCTACATATCACATCTACAGGCAAAGGAGTGCTGCGATTTGTCAAGACATCTACCAAACTTCCACCTGGAAAAGAAACCAGTATTCAGGAAATTTCGTTGAAAATTATATTTAAAGTCAATATCAAAGCAATTGGCTCCAACATGTAAATCCAATGTCAAACAATAGAATACCAATAGGAATCCTGAATTATAATCCAACAGGAAAAAGATCATTGGGGCATCCTCAAAAACGATGGAAAGAAAACTTTGGTAGACCATAACAGTTCAAAGAACTACAACCTGTGATGATGATGATGATGATGATGATGGTGGTGGTGGTGGTGGTGGTGGTGGCGGCAGCGGTGATGATGATGATGACGATGATGATGTTTAAAGCATAAAGAAAAATAATGTATGAAATCAAACAGAATATTTATTTTTCCTCAATAGAGGAAATGTGAACAACAATTAAACACAACCTTTCTCAATGAGATGCAATCAGATTAAATCCCAACAAGTTCAAGCAGATTTTGTAGTGAACAAAATATCACTGTTGGTTAGAGTTTTCTTCAACTATTCTTACTTTCTTTGTCAAAATTCCTCCCATTCTCCATATTTCATAATCATCATTATTGCAGGAGGGAAAATAATGCATTGTATTACATTCTCATGAGACAAACTTCACATACAATAAATGTTTCGTAGGAAGTTACCATACAAACACTATATTGATGCTGACATTTGGGTGTTCAAGCAAAGTATGGTGATGGTGATGGTGGTGGTGGTGGTGGTGATGAAGATTATGATGATGCTGATGATGTACCCAATACTGTGACAAAAAGTGCAAGTCTAATAATTGAGGAGTTCCCTGGAATAACAACTTAATGTATATTATGTTGTTTTTTTTCCGATTCCAGCATATATTGAATCCTTAACAACAAAACTCCCTCTTGACAAAATATTATTTCCCTCCAACAAACATGTGCCCTCCAAAAACATTTGAATGTCGTTCTGCGCAATGCTGTTACACCAGAACTAAAATATCTGATGCTCTGTATCTCAAATTCAATATTTTGCAGTCAAGTTTTTGTTCTAGAGAATGCCTCAATTGTAAACCATGTAGAACAATCCATTGCAAAGTAAAATACAGAAAACAATTACTGATTTTTTTTTCTGAACATGAAAGAACTTAAGTTACATTACAGTCAATACGAAACTCAAGACTACTAACAAGGAAAGCCTACTATCTTAGTAATAAAAAAAAATAAGATATTATATTAGTGCATGATTTGAATCTCTTATTGTTATGTTGTATTTGTTCAATTTAACGAAAATAATTTCACTGTCTCCAGGAGTTTCTTATATCGACATATGACTATTATAATTCTACATTCTTCTAGCTGTAAAATTTTTGTTGTATACTCGTGGACACGTTAAAATACTCAAAATTATTGAAATTAGAAAGGTCTGACTAGTCCATTTTCCCTGCTGTGAGCTGTAAAGAAGTCATTACTGCAGACAGTAAATGAAAACACACTGGCCACAGTATTATACTGGGCACTGGTTTTTAATCCTACAGCATTACCACAGTCATCCTACTGTGTTTCATTAGTATGTTATGAGTTGAAAGTAAAGGATAGGGACCCTGGGAAGGTGGTGAAGAGCAGCTACATTCGTTAACTTTGTGCTTGTGGTTTCAAGAGGGAAGCTGGGGTAGCAGATGGTATGAGAGAAGATCGTCATAAAGTATCCAATATTTTTAATCTCAGAAAGTAGTTTATTTAAAATATGTGGAGTGTCGTTTCAAATCGTATTAAATGCAGAAAAACAAATTTTACAGGAAACGTAAAAAACGTTTCACGGCTAAGATAATGGAAAAATTTTAAATATCTTAATGTCACTTTTTAGGCATTATGAAATGACACCAAATGTAATAAACACTGACACTGATTGTTTAATCTATTGCATGATATTGTCAATTGAAGTTTGCACTTAATACGTTTTGCACCGACACAGTGTATTTAATACATTTTGAAGCGATTTTGTCACATAATACGATTTGCATCTATAAACCACGCTGAATTGTGCCCTGTCATTTGTCAGTTTTTCTGTGGTTCTTACAGCAGCATACTACGTAGGACGATATATCAATAGTTCTTATTGCTTTCTGCTGGAAAATAGTGATAAAGAACGGCGAGTTTCTTACCTGCAACCCTTCGAACGGAGCTGCCTAAAGAGACATACTTTGGATCGTGTGGCCACCCGGGTCGATCTCTAACTCACATTGAATATAAATTTTAAATAATTATGGCATCTACAGGGTGAGCACAAAGTTCCGTTATCCCCTTAAATATCTGAAATACCTCAAATATGCACACTATTGATGTAATTCTGGTCATAATTCAAACATACAAACAAAATAACCACTTTACACTAACTGTGTATACCTAAGTATCTAAAGAGTCAGTATGTTCCCCATTATTCTCATGACACAAAATAATATGGACTAATGGGACTTTTTTCCCATCCTGTATATCATTCATCGGCGAACAGCCTAATACATTTGATGAACTGTCGAAATTAAATTCACTGATAAATGTAGTGACACAAGATGCCACTTCAATAGCGCCCGCCCAGCCTGTGCTTCATTTCATGTAAAGAAATTTGGCTTCTGTGAAGCTTTATCAGTTACACAGAGAGTATAGAAAGCTAATTGTCTTGAATAATATACTTCACCTATGCTGAGTTTCGAGAGTGGTTGCAATTGCTGTAAGTCGAAGAAAAATGACTGTGTCTCATTCGGTTCTGTTCTCATAATTTTATGGAACGTATTGGCACGAAGCTTATGTGCGCCTAAATCGACTAAGAGCCTAGTCTTTTTCAGTGTATCATCGCAGTTTCTTATTGGGAACAGCATGTGTGCGCAATAACTGCATTCATCATTGGCCGGTGTACAAAATCCTATAGCCTATTGAATTCTGTCCGAGAAATATTTGGAAAAAAAAAAAGAATCTTTTTACTCTTAAGTCGGGTATTAACACTTTTATTGTACATTTTGAAGAGCTTTGTAATATTTAAGTCGGAAGCCAAATAGAGTCTCTGACTTTTACTTCTATTGTAATATGATTCCCTTGCTCTTTCTTATAGTAGGTTATTTTACGATGCTCTATCAACATCTGAGGTTATTTAGCGTCTGAATGAAGTAAAGGTGATAATACCGGTGAAATGAGTCCGGGGTCCAGCACCGATAGTTATCCAGCATTTGCTCATATAGGGTTGAGGGAAAACCCCAGAAAAACCTCAACTAGGTAACTTGCCCCGAACGGGAATCAAACCTGGGCCACCTGGTTTCTCGGCCAGACGTGCTCACCGTTAATCCACAGGTGTGGACCACTTGCTCTTAATTTAGAGATAAATTACACTACTTCTCTCTTCTTAGCCACATATAGTGCTCTCTTTCGGGCACCACCTCTCGTCTCTCTGGTTCCCTTACTCTTAATACATTTTGCTATTGTACATTCCTTGATAATCACAATGTTGTAAAACAGCAGGAAACTCAATAATGGTGGGAAGATACAACACGCTGGCCAACGCTGTCCATTTAAGATTTTAACTAATGGAAGTTGCACATAATACGATTTGATCCGACACATCATGGAAGTTGTACATAATACGATTTGATCCAACACACAATTTTCATCATAGAAAAATGGCGGGAAAGAATACAAATTGCTCCAATATGAGATCAGGGTCTTAAAGAATACCGTCTCAGCTATGCGAAATCGCTTCAAACTAAATTTCGACCGAGGATGTATTTAATACGTTTTGAAACGACACTCCACATATTAATTTTACGAATTAATGAAAAGATATAATCTCTTTTCTGAAGTTTTAAAAGGTTTTTGGGTGAAATCTTAATGTTTATTATGACTTTATTTTGTTTGAGGCTATAAAATCTTTTTTTTTTATATACCCAAGACTGATAAATCAGCATTGATTGTGTAGTTGTTTAGTGTGCCTGTCTTCTTGAATTATATCAACTCCCAAATGATATTCTCGCTAGAGATCTCAATATTAGAGTTATTATAATATAGCTTTGAAGACATGAAGCATCAAATTAGAGAGTTAATCACTCGAACAACTAAGGAAACTGACTTGATTTGTATTACTTGATAATGGCGCATAAAGCTAACATGAAATTAATTTTGAAATGAAGCCTGACTCATACAATAAATGATTCAGTGTGACATACAGTATTTCATTTAATTAACAAAGTTGTTGTTTAGTAAACTTTCCAAAGATAGGTTTGAACCTCATAGTTTATTTCTTGATTGAAAGACGAAAAAATATGAAAAAAGTATGTTAAAATCAAACAGTGTAATCTTAAACAGAATATGAAGAAATTTAAAAACTAAACCTTTCTGTACTCAATTACAGTGTATATTTATCTGTTGCCTGTACTACAGTTATAGAATATTTGACGAATAGTCAATACTCTTGTGTTAGTAGCGAAAGAATTGGTTAATTCATTCCCAAATGAATGAAAAAAAAAACTGGAATAAATGAGCAAATAAATGAACAAACTAACAAAAAATATGAATTAAAAATTCTGTTGTTTTCATGAAGTAATTTTAATTAACATCGTTATTTACATCTAATATATTGTACTTGCAAGACAGAAGCAAAAAATGAAACTAGTTACTCACCTGTACATAATTCTGTTACAAGAAGGTATTCACCACAACCATGCCCTGACTTTGATTTGTCAATAAATGCCACAGACAAATATTGGATAATATTAGGATGTCCTGACAATTTCCTCTGAGAAATCTAAGTCAAGGAAGGAAACTATGAACAACAATAATTAAACTGGATTACTTTAAAATGGGGTCAATTTTAAATTAATTTCGGTACCGAAGTCTTATTAGGCTAGTGGAAAAATAGCAAAAATATTAAAAGCACAGACAAGAATAGTATCTAATGCTATTAATGCTTAAACAAAAAAAATTACAAACTACACACATCAATAAGCTGGATAAAAAGTAAAGGTAATGATTTCATAATGAAGTAGAAAATGTATTATGCTGAAAATTTCAGAGAGAAAAACTCAGTCTTTGCTTAATTAGTTCTTTAATGATGTATCAACTGTGTGTTTATCTAGTGTTGAAGAAATTCCTAACAAGATGGTATTTTTGGAAAGATGAATCTGAGGATTCACTATAAGACTATCTGATATTCGTCTAACATTGGAAAAAAACTCGGAAAAAACCAAAGATTCGAACTCATGTTCAAGTACAACTCGGTGCAATGGTCGCACTTGTTACCTCTACATTATGCCAGTAGTCAGAGCCATCTTAACAGCATTATAGACCCCCCCCATTCAAAGCAATGCTCTGAGCTCTGCCTGCACAACCACTGCAGGAGTAAAAATGTAAATTATCTACAAAATAAAGTTACATTCATTGGCACCGCCAACACAATCAGTGTTTGACATTAAAAAGGAACATGATGCACAGCAAAGTTTAGTCAATACAGACATTTAGACAATATAACACGAGCTTTGATATTGAAAAACAAAAATTTCAACATGAAAATGATACTTGGAATATCATACTGACGAAGATAACACAGGTATACATTAAGAAATGAAATAGCTGAGTTTGAAACCACGAATCTAAGGTTTAATAAAATTGTGGGTGTAGTAAACAAACAATTGCCAAGGACAACACTTTACAAAATTCAAATTTTACATGTGTAAATTTTTCACAATAAGAAACAACTGATTTGTAGCCTACTTTAGGCCCTTATAAATACAGAAAAGATGTTGAACTCAAAATATACAATACATATTTTGAAATGCAAATAGATCTACAATTCTTTAAATTGCAGAAGTTCAATTTTAATGTTGATATTTCATCAGCCTATGACATCATACACATTGTATTCTTCACCTCACAAAATTAGGAACAGTAAATCCAGACGTTTGAGATGGGCAGGGCATGTAGCACGTATGGGTGAATCCAGAAATGCATACAGAGTGTTAGTTGGGAGACCAAAGGGAAAAAGACCTTTGGGGAGACTAAGACATGGAAGGGAGGATAATATTAAAATGGATTTGAGGAAGATGGAATGTGATGGTAGGAACTGGATTAATCTTACTCAGGATAGGGACCAATGGCGGGCTTATGTGAGGGCGGCAATGAACCTCCAGGTTCTCTAAAAGCCGTTTGTAAGTAAGTATGACATCGTATATTATTGAAAATTTCAAGCCTTCCCAAATGTTGTGAAAGGATACAAGGATGTTGATTTCTTGCTTTATTATATTGTTTGCATCTTCATCAGCTGCTATCAACCTCTGAAATAAATAAATGGACACAACAATCTATAACATATTTTTAGCATATTCAATGCAATGCATACGATTTACATTAACAACATAACATACATAATAATTCATAAGGGATAGAAACTCATATATTATGACCTTATTTATACTTAGAATTACAATTCAGCAACAATATAACTTTACCATAAGAAATAATTAATATCTATAAATTATTTTACAATTTTCATTCATTCTAATAAATAGATACCGTAAAACGGGGTAACTTGATACGCCTGGGGGGACTTGATACGTTTTGTAAGTTCATGTTTCGGAATATCAACCTACAAAATGTATAAAGTCCCTCCAGAGTGTCTAGTCTCCCTGTTTTATATGCTGGGAGACTTGATACGTTTTACAGTACACAAAAATGTAACAATGACGTCCTTTTTGTCATAATAATAATAATAATAATAATAATAATAATAATAATAATAATAATAATAATATTATTATTATTATTATTATTATTATTCCGTGGCGCTACAGCCCGTGAAGGGCCTAGACCGACCAGCCAGCTGCTGGCCTCACGCCCACGTGCCGAAGCAGAGGTGGACGATCATCCAACCAGAATGGAGGTATAGTGTGGTTAGCACGATAATCCCCCCAGCCATTATAGCTGGTATTCGCAACCGGATTTCGCTACCTATCGTAGCTCCCCAAGTGCATCACGATGCTGGGTGGGCACCGATCCCATACACTGGCAGAAATTTCATGAGAAAATTTCTTCCCCCATGAGGATTCGAATCAGCGTGCATTCCATAACGCGAGTCCTAGGCGTGATGCCACGGTGCGGGACTTCTTTTTGTCATAGGATGACAATATGTAATTTCATTTTGTAGTAGTACTTAGCATTTTACTTAACTTTGTTTTAGCTGCAGAGGTTATCCAGCATCGAAATTGAACATGGCAAGAAATGGCTAATGTGTTCTGCCTAGAGCCCTCTAGGGGGAACAAAGTTCCTTTATATGCAGTAAAGCTCCCTCCTAAACTTCTTGGGAGGAAACTATGCTAAGGATTTTAACACTCTTTAAAATCCATAGCCTTCAGATGGATACAACCTGCAAATCTCTGATACAACGACCATAAAACCACCAAAGGCGATATCGTTGAAGATATAAATTTTATTACTAAGTAAACATTTACAATTTAGCAGAACACTAAATTTCTGGAGATTAAAGCATGAAATCTAATTCTAACCTGCACTTTTTTTTAAGTGGTTTATTTGATAATTCCAGTGAAATGAGTCTGGGCTCCGGCAGTGATAGTTACCCAGCATTTGCTCATACTGGGCTGAGGAAAAACCCCGAAAAAACCTCAACCATGTAACTTGTTCTGAACAGAATTCGAACCTGGGCCACCTGGTTTCGCGGTCAGATGCGCTAACCATTACTGCATGGTGTGGAACCCATGAATCTTATTACATTAAAATCTGTAAATATGGAACCCATTTTATTACATTCCCACACTATTTGATATGAAGATGCTGGATTTATAAAATATTTCAAACATTAGTACTAGTAGTAGTACCTAAGCATTACAGAAAAAACGACAATTGCTTTAAAAAAATTGTGCATATGAAATTTGAAGTTTTCTCAATATATGTCTCAGATCAGAGTTTCCTCCACAATGCAGTTAGCATACTCAAAAAAAAGAGAATTATGAAGACTCTTCTGATGTCTTTCATTGCTTGCACAAGAGCCAGAAGATAAGACCAAAGTAACAATGAAGTGGAAAGCACTGTGATAATATTACATGTAGATCTAGATTCATTTTCCGGGCTGAGAGGCCGCGGTCTATTGGTTGGTTTTATACCAGACGTTTCGTCTGCAACTGCGGCAGACATCTTCAGTGGAGTGGTATCCGAGGTCGCAAGACTCTTCTCGGCGTACCTGAAGCAACTGATCCTGTGGCTGGTTGTGCGGGCGTATTTATAGTGCGGCTCGCGGGCTGAGGCATGTTGTCGCTGCGGTCCGCGCCACTTTGTTCACTGCTCCCGTTCTGGGTTCCGTCCTTTTGTTGTAGTGGCTTCTTATCTGTTCTGTTTAGGACCGGGTACCAACACTTGCTTAGCTTTACACCTTCTTCCTTGCGATTAAAGTTGTTGTTATGTTTATATATTTCGATCGCTTCTCTATGTAGACGGGGGAAGAAGTGCGTCGTCGTGCTCAAGATGTCCGTGTCCTTGAATCTAATGTTGTGATCGCCCTCTTGATAGGCATGTGCTGCCACTGCCAATTTGTCGATCTGTCCTAGGCAGCAATTCCTATTATGTTCTGTCAGTCTCGTCCTGACGCTCCGCTGTGTAGTACCGATGTAGACCTTCCCACACGAACACGGAATCCTGTAAACTCCGGCGGACACCAGCTTATCTCGTTTGTCCTTGGATGACCTCAGCATGTTCCGGATTTGCTTGGTCGGCAGGAAGGTCGTTTCCACTTCATGACGCTTCAGCACCCTACTGATACGGTCCGTCACATTCCTTAAGTAGGGTAGGAAGACCGTGCCCTTCTTAGTCGCTCGTTCCTGTGACCGCATCGACGGTGTTACTCTGGGGCGCATGGCTCTCTTTATCTCCGGCCTTGAGTAGCCATTGGCCATGAGTGCTGTCGATACATGGCTCAGCTCCCGTTGGATGTGTTGTGGCTCGGCTACCCGCCTGGCCCTATTGATCAGGGTTTTCATCATGGCCCGTTTCTGGCCAGGATGATGATTCGAGGTCTTATGCAGATATCTGTCTGTGTGGGTCGGCTTCCTGTAGACGTCATGACCTAGGGTGCCATCAGTCCTCCTTTGTACCATAACGTCCAGGAAGGGTAACCTGCCGTCCTTTTCCGTTTCCATAGTAAATTGTACTTGCGTATGGAAGCTATTCAACTGACTCAGGAAATCCATCAATGATCGTTCACCATGGGGCCAGATTACGAACGTATCATCGACGTATCTAAACCAGCATGAAGGCTTAAGTGTCGCGGCTTCGAGGATCGACTCTTCAAGAAACTCCATATAGAAGTTAGCTATCATCGGACTTAGCGGGCTCCCCATGGCTACACCATCCAGCTGTTCATAGAATTCATAATTCCATTGGAAATAAGTTGTGGTCAGAACCTGGTGAAACAGGTCCACTACATCTTGCGGGTAGAACTTCTGTAGCAGCTCCAGTGTGTCCTTTCCGGTACTTTAGTAAACAATTTACTATGGAAACGGAAAAGGACGGCAGGTTACCCTTCCTGGACGTTATGGTACAAAGGAGGACTGATGGCACCCTAGGTCATGACGTCTACAGGAAGCCGACCCACACAGACAGATATCTGCATAAGACCTCGAATCATCATCCTGGCCAGAAACGGGCCATGATGAAAACCCTGATCAACAGGGCCAGGCGGGTAGCCGAGCCACAACACATCCAACGGGAGCTGAGCCATGTATCGACAGCACTCATGGCCAATGGCTACTCAAGGCCGGAGATAAAGAGAGCCATGCGCCCCAGAGTAACACCGTCGATGCGGTCACAGGAACGAGCGACTAAGAAGGGCACGGTCTTCCTACCCTACTTAAGGAATGTGACGGACCGTATCAGTAGGGTGCTGAAGCGTCATGAAGTGGAAACGACCTTCCTGCCGACCAAGCAAATCCGGAACATGCTGAGGTCATCCAAGGACAAACGAGATAAGCTGGTGTCCGCCGGAGTTTACAGGATTCCGTGTTCGTGTGGGAAGGTGTACATCGGTACTACACAGCGGAGCGTCAGGACGAGACTGACAGAACATAATAGGAATTGCCGCCTAGGACAGATCGACAAATCGGCAGTGGCAGCACATGCCTATCAAGAGGGCGATCACAACATTAGATTCAAAGACACGGACATCTTGAGCACGACGACGCACTTCTTCCCCCGTCTACATAGAGAAGCGATCGAAATATATAAACATAACAACAACTTTAATCGCATGGAAGAAGGCGTAAAGCTAAGCAAGTGTTGGTACCCGGTCCTAAACAGAACAGATAAGAAGCCACTACAACAAAAGGACGGAACCCAGAACGGGAGCAGTGAACAAAAACCGGTCCTAAACAGAACAGATAAGAAGCCACTACAACAAAAGGACGGAACCCAGAACGGGAGCAGTGAACAAAGTGGCGCAGACCGCAGCGACAACATGCCTCGGCCCGCGAGCCACACTATAAATACGCCCGCACAACCAGCCACAGGATCAGTTGCTTCAGGTACGCCGAGAAGAGTCTTGCGACCTCGGATACCACTCCACTGAAGATGTCTGCCGCAGTTGCAGACGAAACGTCTGGTATAAAACTAACCAATAGACCACGGCCTCTCAGCCCGGAAAATGAATCTAGATCTATAGACTCTGGCCGTGAAAGCCTACACTGCAATATTACATGTATCAGTTTCAATTCCCATTTCTTTCAAGAAATCTTCAATTTTATTGCAAAACTAGTTTTTCAGAAATCTGTTGAATTTTTTTCGGAGCTAAAAGACTGGATTTTTTGGAGCTAAAAACATTCAGTAATCGAAATTATTTCTTCAGCAATTCAAATCAGATCTCGTAAGATAGAAACAAAAGCAATAAAATCAGTTTAATAGGATCAGAACTATTTTAAACGTGAATATAATAAATTTTAATATGTCCATATCCTCTTCCTTATGTATAACAAGCAGGTAGGAGAAGTCAATAAGCTGATTTGATGAAGTTATTTACTAAGGCAATCGTGACCACTAACCAATCTGAAAATGGCCACAGCAGATTTTCGAGGTACCGGTACATCAGGAGTTAATTTTAAATCTTTCAATGAATTTTTTCATCTTGAATTTTAGTGTTCCATTAATGAACTGTTGTGATGGTTGCAGCTAACTCTCCTTTTTATAACTCTCTTTATAGGTTCTTATGAAAACTTGTAGTTTGTTTTTATGTTGAGTTTAGTTCCTTTCTTGGATAACATATCAGCTTTCTCATTCTATTCAGCCCACAGTGAGTGGGGATCCATTGGAAAGCTACATTCTTATTTAAATTTTGAATTTGTTTTATTGCGCAATGGGTTTCTTTAATTTTTTCCACTTTAGGCGATGTAGTTGAACTGATAGCCCAAACTGAAGCTTTAGGGGATGTTTACACTTCAGCCTCGCTGCTGGCACATCGCTTTAGTTTAGTATGATGGAGATTTTCGGGATGACCTCGTCATCTGATGACAGTGATAGCGATTTATTATCGATTTATAGCAGTGTCATAAATGAATCCCTTATTCCTATGTCTCTTTTGCAACAGGCGATAAAACTGTTCATCACTAACAATCGAGAGTTGCTCTGACGAGGAGAGTAATGATTCCCCTGTGATGATGTAGGTCCAAAAATCTTTGTACATTGTTGGTAACGAAGTACTGAAATTGGTAGTTACTGGGATATGGCGATAAAGTCGATGGTAAATGAGATGAGCCTCGAGTTTCGAAGTTTAACTATGGCGAAGGATGAAACTGTACACGATCTTCTGCAGTTGAGCTGTAATGGTTTGTGTCCTTCCTAGCCAATGATCCATAGCCAACGGCATTTGCTCTTTCCATAAGAAGTTTTTCAACTTCAATCCTAAAAATCATTTTACTGAAAGTGTCCAAGCCTCACGTAGGAAGAAGAGAAGTAAAGAAGGCGGTATCATCACGCTTGTCCAATGATTGACATGTTGGTTGGTTGTTAATGCTCTTGGAATTGGAGGCCCTCCATTTTCCTTCTGGCCTTGCAGTAACGTCAGACTAGCTGTGATGACAGTTCAATTGTCTTCGTAAGTACATTACACTGGAGTAGATAGTCTCTGTTCATCACTGAGCAGGGACCTTTGCAGGAGGTTTGAGATTGAAAAATATTAATTTTATGTAGGTGTATAACCAAACGGTCATGACCAGCTTACAGCCAAAAAATAGCGACAGCACTGCCTCTAATTGGGTAGTAAAAATTTCCAGTGTTTTTTTGCACTTTTTTTTTACATTTCTGATTCCAAAGTAAATTTATTCTGTAGCTTAAACGTATTTTAAAAGTTTGGAATGGGATTTTGGTTTCTGACAAGAAACAGGGCTAACATTATAGCCCTATCACTATACTACTTTGGAACATTATAACTTAATTGACATTTATGGTATTCTACACAACCGCTTATATTTTACCATATGCGGAATCAACATTACAACCACATATCCTTTATGGACACATATAATAGTTCCCAGGAATTATAAATAGGCTATCTAGTCCAATTTGTCCATGTAACGTTTAGCTAAGATACAGATAACTGTTAGGTGGTAAAAAGAAAAGCTCTCACCAAAAATTTGGGACGCAATAATGAAAGGATGATTTTGCAACATAACAAACAATCCTGCAAAAGGTAGATAATTTAACAAAATGTGGATACAAACTTGCATTTGCAATATGTATATTAATCTAATACAATGAAGAACAGAACTAAAAACACTCTTATTCTGGTATCCTATATTACTGCTAACCTTCAGAGCATAGTCATTTCCTGTGTTAGGATCTTGGGCCACAAACACAAACGCGAATCCACCTGAAACAATTTCGTTTCTATTAATAATTTGTATTCAAGCATTAAGGAAAATTTTGACAGCTGCTGTGTATGGCGGTGATATTCGTTGTAAATGTCTAATACATAAAGAGTTAAAAGGTAGACAAACTCTTGTACATAAATTAAAAATCACATGTCTTAAGTTACCTCAAAGCACTTATAAATATTAAATACACGTAAAAACTGTCATGACAATATTGACCCTCAACCCTACCTTCTGCGATGACTTTCTTCACCCTCAATTTCACGTTTCCTACTTCAACAGTTTGTCCTACCAATTCATTTTCAGCACCAGACGTATTACTACTACTAAAATACCCTATTGCAGACTTAAACAGATCAGACATTTTTAAGAAACGGCAATTTTTATCATAGTAACATTACACATAAATTTACGACTTTTCAACCCCCATTAAGTTGAAGCCCCCTTACTTCCGGTCAAAGAGGTTTCATCTTGCAGATGAAGCTGCCTCTGTACTGGATGTTGAAGTAGGTCATGACTAGTGCCTGTTAAAAATTTTAATAAATCTATATCAGACTTAATTTTTATCTATAGATAGGGTATCCCAAAATTAGCGTTGTTATTTTTAATAAAATTGCATTTTATGACTGGAAACTACTAATAGCTGAAATTATTTCAAATCGATTATAAGAAAGAATGAGAGAATATGTTGGCAGCAATGTGAAATAGAAACAAATGCAATCTAGCTGCAACAGTGCAGCAGTACTAGAGCTGTGAAAGAAACGTGGCGTACTATTTGTGATGTCAATTACATATTATAAATAAGTGTGACTTTCCTTTGGAATAATGGCCAAGCTGTGTCTTAGTAAGATCAAATGTAGTGTTATTGCCAATATTGCAATTAATGTACTTCGTATATATGTGTATAGGATTTTGAGGGAAGTCGTGTTATAACCTATACATTAAGAATCCTGTAACTTCTTTCAGAAAAAAGCAATATAATATAAATTAGAAACATATTCACCCAAGACACTTTGACACATTCTGGTTGTGTAATTCCCTTTGTTGTAATTTGTGACTTTTTTTTTTTTACTTAACCTCGTGGACATAACTTGACGCTATTAGTAATTATTTACACTAGATTATAATGATTATTAAAACATGTTTTATGTTTTTTTCAGAGAAAACCAGTAAAAGAATATCATGTCGAAAACGCTATAAAATTGAGAAGAAAGTACGAGAACATAACAGAAAAGTGAGACGTGATGAGAAAAAGAAAAAAAATGGAAAAAGTAATAATTACTATTGAATAATTCTTGGCTATTTTCATAATCATGTTTATCATTTCATAGAGATAACTGGTAATTTTCAAGGAAAGGTCTCCTTTTCATCTAGTCGTACCTAACCTCAAGAAACGAAACTGAAAGAAAGGAGCGACATAGAACAAAGGGAATACATGGAGAACAAGAGGAATAGAAAGAGAACAAGGGAAAGGCAAGGAGGAAACATAGTTCTACGTAAAATTATGCATCTCGATTTGCATTTAGGCCTAGTTTTTTTTCCCCCCCACAGTGCAGTAGGGCCTAGGTGTAATCATCCAACGTTTTGGGGCTATATGTCAGGAAATCTTATTTATTTGGTGCATTACCAAGTTCTAGTCTTCAGTCGTGAAATCTCAATCTATGACATGGACTAAAACCCACCTACCTACCACGTGACACACTGGAAGCTTAATTTTAATATGTACGACAGACTGTGATGTTCAACAATAGAAGGATAGTTGGCTTACTGTTAGCCGAATGGCTAGAGCATCAACTTTTTACGATGGCAACCCAGATTCGAATTCCGACAGGTCCGAGCAGAAGGAATTTGTGATGAACAAAGATATTACTTGGTGGTCGGTGCTAGGAAGATGACAGCGACCCTTGGAAGTAATCAGTTGATAAAATATCCTTTTTTTTTTTCCTCCAATAGCTGGTATTTGATTCTTCGTTATCCACCCAAGCATCCCCATCTAGGAGTAATATGCCAAAGCTTTAGTTCTTTTTGTCACTACTTTAGCATTGTGCCAGGTGTACCATGGGAGGCAAACTACATGGCACTGCATGATGATTAATGGAGCAATAGTGGAATGCCAATATGGGAAATAATACACTGCGAAACCTACTGCCAAGCACCATCTCCATTGATCATAAATTCCTTCTGCTTGGATTTTCCGGGATTCAAACCCTGGTTACCATCATAAAAAGCTGGCACTCTAGCCATTCGAGTAACGGTATGCCGACTTAATATTCTTCTGTTGTTGAACATGACATAGTCTGTCATACATTTCAAAATTAAGCATGCTATCAGACTTTTACATGGCGAAAGTTGCACAACGCTGAACTGTACACATTGTAGGAACATTAAATTCAGACGTTTGAGATGGCAGGACATGTAGCACATATGGGTGAATCCAGAAATGCATATAGAGTGTTAGTTGGAAGACCTGTGGGGAAAAAGACCTTTGAGGAGGCTGAGGCGTAGGTGGAAAGATAATATTAAAATGGATTTGAGGGAGGTGGGATATGATGGTAGAGACTGGATTAATTTTGCTCAGGATAGGGACCAATGGCGGGCTTATGTGAGGACGACAATGAATCTCCGGGTTCTCTAAAAGCCATTTGTATGTATGGGACTTTTACTGTGTGCAACATGGTAGGTGAGTGGATTTTTGCGCCGTGTCATAGATTTAGGCTCCACAACTAAAGATTAGATCCTAGTAATGGACCAAACAAATAAGATTTCCTGACATAAAACCCCAAAATGTTAGATGTTCACATCTACAGCACTGTGCAAAAGAATAATTAAATATAAATCGACAGGTGCATAGCATTACGTAGAACTACGTGTTCTCCTTGTCTTCCCTTATTCTCTTTGTATTCCTCTTGTTCTTGTATTCCAATTGTTTTCTTTGCATTCCTCATGTTCTCCTTTTCTTCCTCTTGTTTTCTCTGTATTCCCCTTGTTCTCCCTTTGCATTGTAGAGGTGAGAGGGGGTTGTATTTTTATGTCAAAGGCATGTTTTTTTTGGCAGGCATAACTAGGTTCGGGATCTCTGATTTTGTCTTATTTGTATACCTGTATTCTGGGCTTTTCCATTCACTTTCAGGTTTCCTAAATTTAATTTATTATATATGTATAAGAAAATAAATATACACACTATATGTGTATGAGATGGGAAGGAGAGGATTAGAAGAAATAATGATTATAATATTCTTTTGTTACCTTCTCCTTGTTCCTTTAACTTAATGCTGCCATCATAACATAAGTAACAAGTACTGTAGTACTATTTTTCCTGTCATTTTCTTTTTATATATATTCTATTTGATTCAAAATTCTGGGACACAAAAAACCCAGATGAACAATGCATTACAAAAGAAGAACTACAAGAAGCATTAAAGAAGACGAAAAATAGTAAATCACCTGGAGAAGATAACCTAAATTCAGAATTGTATAAATATGCAGGAGATCTATTTCAAGAAAGATTACTAAGATTTCTAAACAGAATATATCTGACTGCCACTTTACCGGAAGAATGGAAAAATAGTGTAATTATTCCCATATATAAAACAGGAGATAAACAGAATGTTGAAAACTATAGAGGGATTAGTATCCTCAACACATGTTATAAGATATTTAGTAGGATTTTAAATGAAAAATTAAAAAAACATGCTGAAACTTTCCTTCTGGAGTGTCAAAATGGCTTTAGAAAAGGAAGATCATGTGTAGATCCATTATTTAGTATTAAACTATTGTTGGAAAAAAGAAGAGAATTTAATTTAGAAACCCATATAGCTTTTATTGATTTTGTGAAAGCTTTTGATAAAGTCCGAAGAGACCTTTTATTCGACATATTACAAGAAAAAAATATTCCAAATTTGCTATTCCAAAATATAATAGAAATCTACACGGACAGCAAAATAAGTGTCAAAATAAATAACTGTATATCCGAAAGAAAATTAGTTAATAATGGAGTTCGACAAGGTTGTCCACTATCACCAACTTTATTTAATATTTATATAAATGAAATTATTTTAAAATGGAACCAAATCTACACATCAGGAATCAAAATAACCAGTGCTCTAACATTAAATACCTTACTCTATGCCGATGATCAAGTCATAATTTCCAATTCAGAGGATAATTTACAAAGAGGATTGTATACATTAAATGAAATATTAAAAGATTTTGGGATGGAAATTTCAGCACAAAAATCAAAAGTAATGGCATTTTTAGGACAAGACCCAGTGAGAAGTAAGATAATACACAATAACCAATGCCTCGAACAAGTGCAAAATTTCAATTATCTGGGTTGTGAAATATCTTATCAAAATGAAAAAGATGTGAACAAGAAAATTACCAAATTTACACAAATTCTAGGAATAATAAACAATACATTAAAAGCTAAATTAGTACAAAAATCTACAAGAATAAAAATATATAATACACTAGCATTACCCACCCTTCTATACGGAAGCGAGATTTGGACATTAAAGAAAAAAGACATGAACAGAATCAAAGCAACGGAAATGAAATTTTTCAGGAGAACAGCAGGATATACTCTTTTAGACCGAAAAAGGAATGAAGAAATTTTAGAACAATTAGAAGTAGAGTCAGTAGAAGAAAAAATCACCAGATACAAATTCAATTGGCTAGATCATGTAAGAAGAATGGAAAATTCAAGAATCCCAAAAATTATGATGCAATATAAACCTAGAGGACATCGTCGACCAGGAAGACCGTTAAGAAGACTGCTAGATGGGGCCGAAACAGGTCTACAGAGGCCTAATTCGTGAAGGATGATGATGATGATGATGATGATGATATATTCTATTGTGTTACAGTACAAGATCAGTACATTTGGAGGGTACAGAGAAAGAACGAGCTTTGTCCACTTTTTTTTTAAAAATGAGTTAACTTATGCATGTTGTGTGGAAAAGGATTCCATGTAGTTTAATTCTATGAATGAAACACTGTGATAATGTGAACATTCTAAGTGCTATGGTAGATTTTAGATTTGACTTACAAGGAAAGAACATGCTAAAGACAGACTTTAAATTCTGCAGTGCTCGGGAAAAGTGACACAAGTCAGTTTCCATAAACCTTTTTTGATAATTTATTGACAACTTACGGAACATCTGCTCGCTTGGAAAAAAATACATAAGTATTTCTCCCAATACAATAATTCATACAGAAAAAAATCAAATCGACATAAACCAGTGTAAGTTGTCAAATTATCAAAAAAGTTTTGTGGAAACTGACTTATGTCACTTTTCTCAAGCACTTCAGAATTGTTCTTCTGAACAGAAAGTGGATTAAGCTTTTTCTTTCCCGTACCCTTCATTTTGATTGGTAATGTTAAAAATAAAATACCTCTTTTAAACACTGATAGTATTATAAGCTTATATATAATTGTTAATATTAACTATACTAAGTGTTTTTATCTCTTTTGCAAAAATCCAAATTAACCTCATTTTTAATCATAAGATATGTATATTATTATAGGTACATTAACAGGAAATTATTCGTGACATTTCAGATAAAAAGAGGAAATTGATTCAAGTGCCAAATATATGTCCATTCAAGGAAGATATTCTTAAAGAAGTAGAAGCATTGAGGAAACAGAAAGAAGAAGCTAAACAGAAACAGAAAGAAATTTGGAAAGAAGAAAAGAAGAAAGCAAAAGAATTGAAAAAACAACAAGAAACTGAAACAGGTTTAGAGGGTTTATTGGAACATGCACAAAGACAACAAAAAATATATGACAACTTTCATACTGAAAATTCTTCAGACTTTACGAACATATCTGCTAAGACTGATAGTTCAGTGAAAGCTTACTACAGAGAATTTAAAAAGGTAATGAAATCAAGACTTTTTGGTAATTCTATAGAAGAACTAAACCAGAAGTGGCACCATTTTTTCTTTAATAATTGACGACTATGAATAGTGTTCAGTGCTAAGCATGTGGTCTTACTGTCCAACACTTTCCATAGAATAATCTAGAACTATGCACCTATTGTACATAATAATGAATGGCTGTATCACTGTCATATTGTCCACATCAGAAGCCAGAACAAAAAAGATCAAACATTTCATTATTAGATGGCTCTGCTTGTCTCTATCTCTCTTCTTCCTTCTTTTCTTTTCTCTAATTCTCTGTCATATCTTCTGATATTCTCTGTGTCTCAGTTATATTCTTGTAATCACAACGTACATTTAATTGCAAATATTATAAATTACCTGAGGTAGACTCGATCAATCATCCTCTCGAACTATACCTGCTTTTTCCAAAGATGTTGTTGTTTTCTAATGCCAGGCGTTTGACAACAAAGTCATTTGACCTCTTGCACTCCAATATTTTTCAAAGATATTATCATGACTAGCCACTGAAGCACAGATTTTGAGGTGTTCCGAATCCATTTCTTGGTTTGAGTTGCACAATGGGCAGTTAGGGGACTGATATATTCCAATTCTATGCAAGTGTTTGGCCAAACAATCATGGCCTCTTGCCAATCTAAATGCAGCTACAGACGATTTTCGTGGTAAATTGGGAATCAACTGTGGATCTTGATGCAGAGAGTTCCACTTCTTCCCTTGGGACTGAGTTATCAAATTTTGTTTGTTGAAGTCTAAGTATGTAGATTTAATACTTTTTCTAAAGATTGGACATGACATTAGCGCTGCAATCGGAAAAACAACTGAATATCACATAGCATGGGAAGTATGTTGCTATGGTAACAACAGTTGAATTGTCAAATTTAGTCCACATGTGATGAGTGCTCAATAGCTCTCTTGACACCATTTTGTTGTGCAGACAATATCAGCCATTAATACGTTTCATTCTCTGTTGATTTTTGTATTCTTTTAAATCTTTGCGTCAATTATAAATGCATGTTTTAATGTCAGCTGGTAGCTCACTTCAGCTGATTGCATGGTCGCTCAAATTGGGAATGTAATGTTTTAGTTCCAAGTACAGCCGCTTAACTGTCATGTCCCATCTTTCGAAAAAACTGGTATAGTGGCAGGCAGTTGTGTTAACCATTCAGCGAACATGGCTCGTGCTAATGAGACATGTAATTTAAGTACTGAAGTTTGCTCGAGAGGTCCAGGTGGAAATTTATGGACAGCAGGTATTTGGGGGCATGAATTGCATCAGCAAGAAAGCATTTTTAGTGTCAGTGAATGTAGAGATAATTGTTGAAGGAAGTCAGATTTCGACTTAATTAACAATCATGTTTTACATTTAAATGGTGATCTGTTCATACATGATGTCTGATGTGGACAATATGGCAGTGATGCATCCATTCATTACACATGTAACAAGTGAAAAGTTTTCTAGGTTAGTCTGTGGAAAGTATTGGGTGCTTAGTACTCTATACTATTTGTAATATTCAACTGTTAAAGAAAAATAGTGCCTCCTTTGGTCTAGTAGGATTATCGACTGGTTTATTGGTCATTTTCTGTGAAATATGCTATGACATACTCAGGTTTCAAGTAAATTAATAAGGTAATGTATTTTTAATTGGTTATTTTACGGTGCTTTATCAACTGCTAAGGATATCTAGTGTCTGAATGAGATGAAAGTGATAATGCCAGGAAAAGAAGTCCAGGGTCCAGTGTCCAAAGTTGTCCAGCATTTGCTCTTGATGAGTTGAGGAAAAAACGTCAACCAGGTAACGTGTCCCAATCAGGATTTGAACCCGGGTTTGCTCGTTCCATGGTTAGGCATGCTAACTTATTCTATAGTGATGGACTTAGTGTATGTTACATTTTGGAGATGATAAAAAAATTCAGGTTCCAATCTTAGTGATGTTATCAGATTTATTTAACAATCCCCTAAGTTACTGAAATTGTTGAAATGACTAATCACGTGGGATAGTGGAGCAAAAGTGGAATGATGTGAAAAAAACAGGCATAATGAAAATTTGCCCGACAATCACTCCTTCCACATAAAATTTAATATCTGGTGGAAAACAAATCTCAGTTGCTTTGGTAGAAAACAGTCGACTGACTCATGTATAGTTGGGCCTCATATCAAAGTGATTTTCGTTTTCATTCAGTCGTGAATTTTATTTCTATTTGTTTCTTAATATTAAATGGCAAAAAGAATTGTCGATATGTGATTTATTTATTGTATTTTTACAGGTCATTGAAGCAGCGGATGTTGTATTAGAAGTTGTGGATGCAAGAGATCCATTAGGAACTCGATGTAAACAAGTTGAACAATCTGTACTAGATTGCAGTGGAACTAAACGTCTTGTTATAGTACTGAATAAGGCAGGTGCGTAATTACTTCAACATGCACTTTTAATATTTATTTCAGTATCATTTGCTTCTTTGTGTATCTGCTTCTTTTACCATCCTAACAGTTTATAAAGAAAAGTTTCAACATAGTATTTTTGAAAGAAAAACTTTAAATTTTCGCATATCTTAGAGAAATTTAAAAAATGCCAAAAATATAGTGCTACAGAAATCTGTGTACAAAAATAAATATGATTTCTTTATTTTAAACCTTTACTATTTGACAGATCTTGTGCCTCGGGAAAATTTGGAAGCATGGCTGAAATACCTCCGACATAGCTTACCTGCCATTCCATTCAAAGCAAGTACCCAAATGCAGAGTAAGAATCTGGGACGAAGGAAGATGAAGAAATCATCTGTCACTGATAAGCAATCCACAAGTGACGTTTCTCTTGAGAACAAAGAACTACAGGGATCAAAATGTTTTGGGGCAGAACTTGTGATGTCTCTTTTGGCGAACTATTGTCGTAATAAAGGCATAAAGACATCCATATCTGTGGGAGTAGTAGGCAAGTATGAGTAATAAATGGACAGAGTTATGAACCATTTGACAAAGTGTCAGATATAGTTGGTTGGTTGCAAATGCATTGGAATTGATTGTATAATAATATTTCTTTTCGCACCTTCCTCGAAGCCAACTGTTTCAGCTACCAGATTATGTGATAGAACAATCATTGTGATACCTGTGAAATGCATAATGTATATCCTAAATCACTATCACACTTATTATCAACAACAGGAATGGCAGTAAGGTTTATCTGAAAATCCTCTGGCTAGCATAGAACTCATACAAAGAATTATTCCCTCCCTGCTCTTGACTCAAATCATGTGATGATTTCCCAGCCAACAAGTGGCCAGGAATTTCATATATCAACTTGCCAATTCACGTAGATGAGGTAAAAATTTGAGTGCACGAATTGTATAAGCATTGATTATAGTCACTTTCTTTTGAGTTTAGATTTCTTTTGTCACTGTTTCTATAAAGTGAATTACATATACGCGAATTCGCATAACATGTGACTACCTTGATTTTCCGATGTACACTATAATGTCATTGTGTGTGTCATTTTCCTCACACATCCATGGGAGGATAGCTGGTTCTATGCCTTGACACTGACACACTAGACTCTGACTAATCCGACCCTCAGTAATCTGGTCTCTCAATTATCCTGCTCCTTCTAGTGACTTCCTATCACTTCTACTGTAATAGTTTTCTGGGAAATTTGTACAGGTACCATGTGTTACACTGTATTATGTATACGTGTATATATTTATATAATACAAGCGCCAGCCACATAATGAAGCATTCTAGTTTCGATTTAAAAGTGCAAGTGGAGTGGTTGGTGCAGTTCATAACATTAAATTTAATTACATTTTTAAGCACTCTCAGTAATCTGGCACTTGCTAATTCGACACTCCTCTGTGCAAGGAATTGTTGGATTAGCAAGTCTCTCTCTCCTTCTCCCTCACTTTGCTTCAAAATTGTTTGCACCTTGCCAAAACAATGATGAAATAAAGAAAACTTCTCTTTCATTGCGCATTAAGCTGCAAACTAAAAAAAATCAGTGTATTATTGGAAACTTACTGCATATCAAATTCAGTATAAACAATGTGTATGAAACTAATTTACTTATGGCATCTGTTAGGAGGTAGTGATAAAACTAGAAACATTTAAAGTAGTATGGTGAATGCATGACACTGTCCACCTCATTGTTATTTTCAGTTATTGTATTTCATTATATTATTTTATAATTTGACTATTTTTTAACAGGTTTACCAAATGTCGGGAAAAGTAGTATTATCAACAGCTTGAAAAGGAGCCGAGCATGCAATGTTGGAGCAACTCCTGGAGTAACGAAGTAATTATAATTATTTTATTTTTACTAATCACCGTAAGAACATATTAACTATTCAATTTAGCATTTCATCAGACTTAATCTTTGTTTCGGAAGTGAAAGTAAAGAAGACAAATTTAACATTATTGCAATGTTCTGTGCAGGAACATGCAAGCAGTGCAGCTGGATTCCAAAATAAAGCTGTTAGATAGTCCTGGCATAGTATTTGCATCGAATTCAGGCAATCAGCTTTCTGATGCTGCTGTAGCTTTGAAGAATGCTGTGCGAACTGATTCCTTATCTGATCCCATCACACCGGCAACAGCAATATTACAGAGAGCAAACAAACAGCAGGTATTTTAAATGTTACATTTCCATGTGTACACCATTCAATTTATAAATGCAGAAATTGTATTTTCATATAAAGTACAGTTTGAATATTGTATGCTTTTACTTCAAAATGTTTACTGTAGATAGGTCTACAATTGGAATTTCATAATTTCTCGACCATTAACTTTTCACATAATGCACATAATTCCCTGTAATTGTGTCGTCTCAAAAATAGGCTAAAGTCTATGTCATTATAAGTTGGATTTTGAAAGTATTATCTAACATAAATATCAATTCTTGCAGATAATGGAAATGTACAATGTAGCAAACTATACAACACCTCAAGAATTCTTTTCTCATTTGGCTCACCGGAAAGGTCTTTTCAAGAAAGGGGGAGTACCAAATGCAGAAGGAGCAGCAAGATCTCTTATAGAAGACTGGAATCGGTAAGCATATAATCAAACTTGTGTTAAATTAGCTTTTATAAATAATAAAATACTAGTGTCATGAAAACTTATCAGTGTTTGAAACATGAGAAAAATTCCATAATTCTTATATATTACCAATTAAGCAAAGAAACAGAGGAATTCGAATGTGTGGCAGTTTACCAGTTTATGTTCGTGTATATATTTTATATGAATATGTTTTGTAGAGGGAAAATCAGATACTACACAATTCCACCAGAGGATAAAACTGATGCACACATCAGTTCGACAATTGTACAGCAAATGGCTGAAGAATTTGATATCTCATCATATGAAGCCATGGAGGCAGAAACTCTCAATACAGGCTTGGAGCAAGATGCAATGAAAGCAGGAATGGTAATAGAATCGACTGGTCCTGTAGAAGCCAGGGATGAGCCTGAAGAAAAGATGGAGGAAGATGAACCTAATGATGGAATTGTAAGTATAACTCAAATCAATCACTACAAAATTTTCAACACTGTAAAAGGAGAGTAGATATTACCCGAGGACATCCCAGTGTTTTTTCAGTAGTTGAATTATCATTGATAAAATGTTTTATTACACAAAAAGGTCTATTGCCTCCGTCTTGGATTAAAATCACTGCCCTCTAGTCGAGAGATCGTATTTTACAGTAAGATTAACTTATTAAAGTTTGTATTTTTCTAATTCAATATACTTTTTGTATGTGGAACATAAACAGCGGCGCTGCGATCTTATGATATTACTCTGTGGGAAAGAGAAAGACATAGTCTATGGCTAGAATAAGAGAGTGATCGTACTGCACAGATAATGTAACAGCAGCATGCTATGTATTAGTACAAGCAACTGCTGTTCCACAAATAGAATAATCGGATAATAATTAAATTATATTAATAATAATTCCAGCAGAATTAATACAAGAGGGTGGAAGTGCATTATATAGCGAAATTTATAAACTTGTACTTGCTATTTGGGAAAAGGAAATTGTACCAGAACAATGGAAGGAATCCATAATTGTACCTATTTTTAAGAAGGGGGACAAAACCAACTGTGGTAACTTTCGAGGAATATCACTTTTGTTGACATCGTACAAAATTTTGTCCAATATTCTTTTCAGCAGATTAACTCCGTATGTAGATGAAATTATTTGGGATCATCAGTGTGGTTTTAGGCGTAATAGATTGAGTATTGATCAGATTTTTTGTATTCGACAGATAATGGAGAAAAAATGGGAGTATAAGGGTACAGTACATCAGTTATTCATAGATTTCAAAAAGGCATATGACTCGGTTAAGAGGGAAGTATTATATGATATTCTTATTGAATTTGGTATTCCCAAGAAACTAGTTCGATTAATTAAAATGTGTCTCAGTGAAACATACAGCAGAGTCCGTATAGGTCAGTTTCTATCTGATGCTTTTCCAATTCACTGCGGGCTAAAGCAGGGAGATGCACTATCACCTTTACTTTTTAACTTCGCTTTAGAATATGCCATTAGGAAAGTTCAGGATAACAAGCAGGGTTTGGTATTGAACGGGTTACATCAGCTTCTTGTCTACGCGGATGACGTGAATATATTAGGAGAAAATCCACAAATGATTAGGGAAAACACGGAAATTTTACTTGAAGCAAGTAAAGCGATCGGTTTGGAAGTAAATCCCGAAAAGACAAAGTATATGATTATGTCTCGTGACCAGAATATCGTACGAAATGGAAATATAAAAATTGGAGATTTATCCTTCGAAGGGGTGGAAAAATTCAAATATCTTGGAGCAACAGTAACAAATATAAATGACACTCGGGAGGAAATTAAACGCAGAATAAATATGGGAAATGCCTTTTATTATTCGGTTGAGAAGCTTTTATCATCTAGTCTGCTGTCAAAAAATCTGAAAGTTAGAATTTATAAAACTGTTATATTACCGGTTGTTCTGTATGGTTGTGAAACTTGGACTCTCACTTTGAGAGAGGACCATAGGTTAAGGGTGTTTGAGAATAAGGTGCTTAGGAAAATATTTGGGGCTAAGCGGGATGAAGTTACAGGAGAATGGAGAAGATTACACAACACAGAACTGCACGCATTGTATTCTTCACCTGACATAATTAGGAACATTAAATCCAGACGTTTGAGATGGGCAGGGCATGTAGCACGTATGGGCGAATCCAGAAATGCATATAGAGTGTTAGTTGGGAGACCGGAGGGAAAAAGACCTTTGGGGATGCCGAGACGTAGATGGGAGGATATTAAAATGGATTTGAGGGAGGTGGCATATGATGATAGAGACTAGATTAATCTTGCACAGGATAGGGACCGATGGCGGGCTTATGTGAGGGCAGCAATGAACCTTCGGGTTCCTTGAAAGCCATTTGTAAGTAAGTAATAATTAAATGCTGTAAAAATGAAGTGTTTTGAAACATTAACAATATTCATGCCACTGGCATAGCTCAGATGGTAGCTGTATTTGTCTGCTGACACAGATCTGCTCTTCAGCTGATTATCTGCTTGGGTTTTCCCCCAAAGTTTTCTCCAATTGTAAGACAAATGTCAGATAATCTTATTGCGAATACTTGCCCTCATCTCATGATGTTATTACTAATTGCATCGACACTACATAACATAGTAGTTGATACAGAGTCGTTACAAACAGACTAAAAATATTAATTACGTGGTTTTGTAAAAAGTGAGCATTATGTTCTTGAACTTCACATAATATAATATTAATATATCACAGGTTAATTAAAGCTGTTTTATGGTTCTTCAAAGACTTCAATCGTTCTTTTTTGGTGTCTCACATGATATTCGAAGTTGGATACACTTTAATTTTGAAGACGATTACACAATAACACTGCCATTTGAAGTATACCCAATTACAGTGCTAATAAATGCAAACATACAAACTGCCATACCAACACGTAACACATCATCATATTCATCATCATACACAATCTCGTTATCGTGCTTATGGAATACCATACCCAGTGACATCAGAGACTGTCAGAAGTTAAAGTATTCAGAAACAAACTTATTAAGCATTTTCTTACTGCGTTGAGTGCAATGCAATAAACTGAGTATTGTTACTTCTTTTCAAATGTTTCGAAATTGTTACCATTTTGTTTCTCTTGATATTTGTACAATCAGTTACTTATTTCTGGATATTTAGTAATTTTCTTTAATCACTAATATTAGGCAGTCAATATATTGCATTAGTACTTTTTGTGCCCATTGTGATCTTATCTTTCTACTTGTATCTTTTTTATTCCCCTTTTTTGAACTTTTGCATTTGTGCTTTTGTATTTGTAATGTTATTTCTATTTCTTATTTACTTCTCTCTGCATTTGTTTTTTTTTTTTGTATATGCCTATTTGTATTCTGGTGGTGTAGTAGAGAAGGCCTGATGGCCTTAACTCCACAAGATTAAATAAATATAGCATAAAAAATTATCTTCCATTTATGTCGAATGTTTTCAGTTGGGCGAAAATGTGTCAGTGTCAACATCTAAGAGTAATAAAAGAAAACGATATAGGAAAAAGAATAAAAAGAATGAACAAGATAAGAAAACTGAAACTCTAATGGCTCTTGAGGGTAATCAGAAGCTGAATAAACTGAAGAAAATTGAACGAAAGAAACTGAAAAAGGCAAAACAACGAAGAGGTAAGAGAATCCTCATTAATTAAATATGTAACTGGCATTTTAGTAGTTTTACCATACAGTAAAGCTTTCTAAACCAACAATTTTGAGTGCGGATCTTGTCTGTTAGTGTATTGCTGAAGACGAGCAACATCTTTTGCTAGAAGTTTAACTGGACAACAATAATACATAATATTATGTGGTGTATACTATGTAAATGCATTAGTCTAAAAATGACCACAATGAAGTTGTTGAAGAAATTTTCACGAAGTACACTTCAAGATAAATTGTTTTTTTTACATGTTTTCTAGAATGAAAGTAACTAAAAATCTGTATTTGTTTATTTTTCAGAACGTGAAGCTACACAACTTGCAAATGTGTTGGAAAATTTCTCTTTGGACAAAAGTGATGAATATGATTTTAATATCGACTTTAAGGAACAGTGAAATGTAACAAATTCTAAAGAAATCATTTTTCAGTTTATTTTGTTCTGTATAATGTTATATGGAATGTATCACTGCGTGATGCAAGATGTATTATGTACTGTAAATTTTTCACATAATATTATATTGAATATCAGTTGACAAAACCTAATGGTCAGTTGTAAGTAAACACTTCACTGATTAAAGACTCACGGACTTTTGTATGTCAAATAGCTTGAAAATAAAACTGCGAAATACAGTGTATAATTTTTAAATTCATTTACTTAGTATAATATTAAAATGGATTTGAGGGAGGTAGGATATGATGGTAGAGACTGGATTGGTCTTGTTCAGGATAGGGACCAATGGTGGGCTTGTATGAGGGCAGCAATGAACCTCCGGGTTCCTTAAAAGCCAGTAAGTAAGTATGTTCCCTCCTCCTTTCCCCAAACTCATTTGAATGTTGGAAGAATTCTATGTATGATTACAGAGGATAATAGAAGGGATAGTTTGGTGGAGTTAAATGACTACACAATATTCACACATTTCAGGCAGTTTATATTTTACAATGTAAATCAACGTAAATTTCAATTTTCATATATTTTATCATCGATACTCTGTTGACATCTGTCTCCCATAATGTGGAATGTGTTTTAAAGTTATTACTGACGATGGATTATGAATTTATATAAATATGTTCTGCTGAAATAGGCAAATAATTGATTTTTCAAAATCACTGCGCTTAAGTGCAGCATGCTCCAATTATATGAATGTTTCTGTGGTCAAGCAACATAGTGATTTCAAATTAACTTTTTTCCTTATATCTCAACCAAGGTAAGCTTCAAAAGGAATAACGAACTGAAAAGAGAAATGACAACTTTAAATTTAAAATTCTAGTTATGTGCAACATTTCTTAATATGTGAAAGGAAACAAACATATTAGTTTGTTCTAACTTTGTAATTAATAAACTACGAAATAACCTTTAATATTTTGATTAGTAATTTGTTAAATATAATTTTCACATATATCATTTTTTCTGTTTTAACAACACTTTCTAAACATTAATCACAGTAAATGGAAACTTGGCATGTGCATAACATCATCAGCAGTCAATGTCAGCAAATCAGTACTGGTTTTTGATTCATTGACGGAAAAAACAGCGACCACATTACAGAAATAAGTAAAGCATATGACTGACATTCATTACATGTAGTATATATTTATTGCATGGTGCTTGGATTTGTAAAAATTTCAATTCTATAGATGTGAGAGGCAAATTTTTCTTTCTCACCTTCAAAATAGGTCTTCAAAAAGGGAGTGCTTGTTAAATAGCAAAGGTTATGAATGGTTTCATTCGCCAAAAAAAAACTACATTGAATAGTTAACTGACATGTCTTAACACAACAGATAAAATGAAAATAGGGTAAATTTAAAACAGTGACCTCTTCTTCAATTGCAGAGTAGAAGCAGTTTCACGGTGGTTGAAGCATGACCTTGGATGTGCTGTGGACAAAAGTGCGTCTACTCCATAAGAATTCCACATGCTGGTGGTCACATAACCTGTGCAACAAAGGCCTTGCTTCAACTACGGTGGAACGACTTCTAAAGATATGATATATAGATGAGGCAATTCTCTAAACTCTCAAGAAAATAAATATTGAATTAGAAAAATATGTGTGTGTTCAATGCCTACCACTTCACTTGCATAATTTGAGTTTGCATATCGCAGCTAGATGGTAGCACTATGATCCATATATTTGTACAATATGGGAGATAAACATCAAAGAATCTACATAATTTCATGACGTTTCACAAACTATCATAAAATATTTCTGTTAATATACCTGTAGATATAATCTGGAATACTGTTATCCAACCCCTAATATTGGATTAGCCCACTGCAGATGTCACAAGCTCTGCAACATCAGGACTAGTAGATCTGACAGTGAGCTGCATTGTCACACCTTCTGCAAGAGCAAGTTTGGCTCGTACCAAGATATCATATCCTCCTCTGAACACACCTGAAAAGCAAATTAAATAAATTTACAAATGAAACTGTCTTCAAAGAAGCAGAGACAACCCTTCTGTAGAAGAACTCTGCTGAGTGGAAGAGCTCAGATTCAATCTCTGGTGGAAACAAATATACAGAAGGGAACTGTCATGTCAAATTACGCACATAGATTTCCACAGTTGACAGACAAATATAAAAAAATAAGCTGTTCATACAAACTGTAAATATCAAGCAAAAAACATTTTTAGGAGAAATTAATTACACAAAATTTTGTTGTATATTCGATTCCAACAAGATGACTGTACAGATAACGAAGGAGATCCATTCTTGAAACAATATTAGTCAGTTTTAGAATATTGTTTGTCAGTTGTAGTTGCTTCAATAGAAATTCACTCACACATAAATGCGATGAGATGAGAATATGTTGGGTAACCAAAGCGCCCAGGAAAAAACTCCTGTCTTACCTGGACCAGAGTCTTGCCCAAGACATGTTATAAATTGGAGGTATGCTGGGGATCGAACCCAGATCCACAAGATTATAAATGGCAGCTACTCCAAAAAGTCTGATACATGAAATAACACATGATTAAGAAGAGAAAAAAATCACCACAATTTTAAGTCCCGTATTATGTCAAAGATGTGTTCAAAACTGAAATTATTTTATTTTTTCAAATACACAAATGTTGTTGTTTTCTAATGCCAGGCGTTTGACAATAAAGCCATTTGAACTCTTGCACTCCAATATTTTTCAAAAATATTATCATGGTTAGCCACTGAAGCACAGATTTTGAGGTGTTCAGAATCCATTTCTTGGTTTGAGTTACACAATGAGCAAAATACACAAATGTAAGTTATAAAATTATTGCCTGGATAATGCTTGTACAGATTCAGAAATAAAATTTGGGCCACCTGAATTTTCCAAGTTCCACTTATAACACACTGTGCATGCTCAGTACAAAGCAGACATAACCAACCTGCCAAGAAAAGTGTGTGAGAGGATTTTCCCTCAGGAACTCTGTCACTGCGCTCTGCTGGCTGCATGCCAAGGAAACTAATAATATTCTTCACAGCTTCCTCAAGTGTGGACATACTGGACAAACTGTACGTATCTTCCAGTTCACAGTGACTAGCCCCCGCTTCCTCCCATGCTGCACCGAAGTTTGTTTTTGTTACCTTCTGTATTTGGTCACCAAGAGTCACCTCCACATCCTCAAGCTAGATAAGAGAGAAGAAATTAAGAAACAGTTTAAGAAGATATTTGTTAAACTGAAGTACTTCTTACAAATAAGTTCTAATTTCATTTTACAAGAGCAGGTCGCCAATACAAATCACAATATTGTAATGAGATCCATACCAAGTTTTAGGGCTTGAAGAGTAGACACATTAGGTTATAAGAATAATGATCAGCCATTTTCCGAAAATATAAATTCTGAACACAGTGCTGTCATCAGGTTTCATGACAATATCTAAGTTGCAGCTAGTTCGAAAAACTGTGTATTGTGTTATCAGAACTGTTATGCCCACTGATATGCTTCGCACTGCAGCATCGTAATGTATTTAAATGAGAGTCTGCGGAGCGATGGGGCACATTCGGTATTCATCAGGGAGAATAATTTTGATGGTGCATCAGAGTCGGAAATTGTCGGGTAGATGCTCGGGTTTTTTCCATTAGATGCTAAATTGTTGACATAACAGTCAGCTGTATTTTTATATAGCCTATCTGTGCACCTTAACTTCTTTATAGGTTAGAAATTGATATTGATTGTGAAAAATTTATTTATTTGGTGGAGAAATTATCCATTTTTTTAATGACAGAAGCCACTACTATTAAAATAAAAACATACGTAATAATACTTGGAGGGAAATAAGTAAAACGCTAGGAAACGTTACAGGTGAGAAACAATCAAACGATCCATTTTGTTTAGCTGTGCCACACCGCATCGTACTAATGGGAGCTGACTAGAGAAAATATTGGTGTAGCCTGACTTGATGTGATGTGTAAGTGTAATCAGACCATTACACAGACCAGGAGTACACAACACATGGCCAACTCTACATGAGTACTTAAGCAGGGAGAGGAGTGAGAGGCATGTATTCCTCATATATATATATATAAGAAAAAATGGTTATATCAACATGGGACAAGGAATGTTTGGTGTCTGTAGGACTTGCGAGTATGATCATAGTGCACTCCAGAACGTTTGCTGGAATTATTTTGATTGCATTCTGTTTACATTTCTTTAGATGAACTGTTCGAAATGTCCACCTTATGTCTGAATACAAGCTGCACTTGTTTCTCATCGAGATACGAACATGCTCCCAAATTTCTGGCAAAGTTCTTATTACGAATACACTAACGACTTTAAGTCCTCCCAAAGAAAGAAACTACAGCCTATATTCAGGCAGGAGGTGAACATTTTGAACAGTTCATCTAAGGAAATGTAAACAGAATGCATATTTAAATGAAGTTTACAGAAGAAAGTCATAAAACTGGACTTACAACAAACATTATCACCTAAGTAATGAAAAGCATGATGCTTGTTCTAACATTCTTAATTGTTTTTAAATATATTTTGAGATTCTAAAAATATATTGTAAAAAAAAAAAAAAAAAAAACCTCTCCTGAACCCAAACTCTCTCGTTTATAGATGTATCTTAACAAGATTTAGTATTTCGTCAGCATAATTGAGACTGATTGTTTTAAATAGTAACTTAAAGTCAAAAAAGTTGAAGTTGAAGCTCAAATTCTTAACACACAGATCGTATGCCTCTGTAAATATTCCTGTTTTCATATCTTCAACAGATAAACTTCACAACAGTTTGCATGGTTTGTTGCAGCAATCTGCACACGCCTATGCACAACAGCTAATGACTGTCTCACTCACCATGTATTCATCATCATAACCTTCATCAGAGTCTGGAAGGCCTGTGGCTGGGTCACAATCTTTCACCAGAAACTTGAGAGTTGCATTAAATGTACCTGGTGGCAAAGATATATTAACTCAATTATAAAAATGTTAAAAACATTTGACTCATATGTACACTCACAGTATCACATTCTCATTCCCCACTCACATTCTGCTCTCATCTGAAAACTCAATCTGTATTCTTTTTCATAAAATATAGAGCATTCCAGGTTAAGAAAAAAGCACTGGCTTCATCGACCTTGCCTAATACACTATAGAAGCTCTGTGGTAGATACGTGTTTCTATGGCAACTGATGGAATAGCCCTATGTGACCAATGCTTTTTCTTAACCTGGAATCCTCTATAGATGTTCAAACACTGATAGACAATATACAGGTGAAGTTAATTGGATATTATAAATATAATAATCACACATGCAATACCAAAATCCTATTGGATAGGAAACAAGTTAGTACAGTAATTTACTAATGCATAATATGACAGAGAGATCTGTGAAATTTGTAAGATGCGATAATGTCAACTGTTATCATTTTGCCCATTTTTTGCATAATTTCTTTATACTTCCCACAATCTCAAAAAACGTACTTTTGAATCGTGTAATAACGCGAAAAAAACTTGGATCAAACTTTTAAACGATTTCCAGTTGTTTCAATCGCGAAATCTTAACAACAGATGTATTTTTAAGCAATATTTTAATAATTCCTGTCTTTTTTTTTTTTTAAATGACACTTTGGTCCCTTCATTTTATCAAAAATGAAATATACATTATTGTAACAACTGAAGATCCTCCATATCTCACTCTTATCCTGTCTAATATCCCAAGAGAGAATTATAAAACTTGCATATGTATAATTCTACAATAACACCGAAATCTTGAAACGAATTTTCCTTAAAAATAAAACCACAGATCTTAACAAATGACTTTTCTTAAAAACTAAAACATAACTTACCAACAGTAGCTCCTAGATCATCAGGAAACTGCAGCACCACATAGGTTGTTCCTGTTTCTGAATAAGGAAGTCGAGAGCAGGGGATATCCCGAAGCAGCTGGTAACCTTCAGGAGGCTCCACTTGTACACGAACATTCTCCAGCAGTTGGTCATTCAGTGTGTTCAAACAATCGAACTGAAATTGGAGATAAAAGAGGACGAGTTATATGCATTTATAAATTACATTAAAATATATTTAGATACTATCATTGCAACGAATCAAAAGTCAATAAATTGCATGTTATCTGAAAAATTAACTTCAGTCTTTGACTTTCAAATTTTTTTTTTTTTTTTTGTTTCCCTAATGCAAAATTAAACTTCTGTTATTTTCTACAACCAACGGACCACATAATAACATTAGAGTGCAAGGTGCTCCACTTTACTATGCTGCATGATAGTCAATGAGAAGCAAGAGCAAAAATTTTCACTCTATAATTGCTTTTTATTGTTTCTGATGACTTATCTGCATTTATGGGCAATGACACTGTCAAGTTCCACTGCATTTTATTAAATAAATAAATAAATATTTAGTCTCGTCACTGTGTGAAATAATTTACATGTGGTTGTGACATTTTTCTCTATAAATCTCTGTTAGTAAGCTTGATTTAAAAAGTGCGCTATGTTTAGTGAAGGTGAGGAAATTTTAACCTCACCCTAAGCTCAGTAAGTAAATGACAAAGAAATTACTTTTTTCTTGTGACATTCATTTTAGTTTATTGGTTATAATTATTATGACTAGGGAACCGATTTCTAGTTCCATACCTATTTTGTTTGCTACATCCTAGACATTCAGAACGGCCCCGAGGTTCACTCAGCCTCCTATAAAATTGAGTACCGGGTCTTTCCCGGGGGTAAAAGGCGGCCAGAGCGTGGTGCCGACCACACCACCTCATTCTAGTGCCGAGGTCATGGAAAGCATGGGGCTCTACCTCCATGCTCCCCAAGTGCCTTCATGGCATGTTACGGGGATACCTTTACCTTTTACTTTACATCCTAGACATATGTCAATCAAATATCTATACGTTTCATGTATACAGGACCCCATGTTAAAATTATATAGGACCTAAAATGACTAAATTAATCATGAACTCCTATAAATGCCTAAAACCCAGGTTTGTGCCTGAAAAGGGCCTTTTGTATTTTGCGTACATTTAAAATAAAAATACTAGTTCTAAAAATGCAAAAATTTCCAAAAAAAAAAAAAAATACAAAAACAAAATGGTATTTAAAATATAAAAAAATTCTCTTACAGACAAACACTGGTCTGGCAAGCTCGTCCCATATTGGTGGTAGAAGGGAAGAGAAAAAGATTTTACCTACTTTCCTGGAACTGAAGTTCATTTGGAAAGGTTCATTCGAGCATAAAACAGGTAGTAGATTTTTCAGGTTAGGCGAGAGCTTACAAATTAATTTTTTGCGTTAATGCACCCTCGTTATGCGAAATGAAGCCAACCAATCAACAATCAGTCTCTTTCACTGATAGAATTTGAGTCTTCAGTTCAGTAGCACTCATTGCCAGCACCAGTTCGTAGTACATAAATTCCACCTAAAATGGAATATTTACTAAAATTAAAATGATTAACTGTTAATTTTATATAAACTAAAAGTCCTAATTGGATTTTATAAAGTCATAAATCTCTTTTTTTTTTTAGCACCTAGAAATCTGTTCCCTAGTTTTAACTGCCAAGGAAACAAAACATTTTGCCAAATTTTCGTTAATACATGTAGTTTAGTTCTGAATATTATTTTATTATTTACATTAAACTCCCACATATCAGTAATATGTAATCTTGTATCAAAAATTAGATTCTGTACGCATAAAAATGTGTAACTGCCATCAATGTCTGAGTGACTACCACACTTGCCATAATACTCGAGTCTAAGTATTCAAGACTGGGAGAGCATGATGGAATTTTAAGGGCGATAAAATTCTTCAGCATAACTTCTTTTTTCTTTATACAGAGGGGAGCCTGAAGACTATCATTGCAGCCTGAGACATTATGCTTTACCACCTCTATTCTGTGAGTGGTATATTTCACCAAATGGTGAAATGTATATGTATATAGCACACTGCACAGTGAACTTAACCTTATGATAATGTGGATAATAATATGCGAATAATAATAATAATAATAATAATAATAATAATAATAATAATAATAATAATAATAATAATATGGCGAAATGAGTCCGAGGTCCAATGCCGAAAGTTACCTAGCAATTCTGCTTCAATTGATTGAGAGAAAACTTCGGAAAAACACCTGAAACAGGTAATTTGTCCATACCACAATTTGAACCCAGGACCACTCATTTCGGTTAGACATGCTAATTGTTATTTCACAGCTAACTGTTATTTCAGCAAAGCTTTCTTCAAGAGGTAAGTGAAGTTGGGACACTTGTTATGTAAGCTTATGACGCACAATACAACCCTATTCCTGCATGAGAGGACTTCAGGCAAAAAATGTATGATCTTCTCCTGCCTTACCGAGCAAAAATGTATCACCCTCTCTCGCCTTACCGGGCAAAAATGTATCATCCTTTCCCACCTATGCCAAAATTCAACTCTTTACAACACTATTTTCACATTATCATTCTATCAGCAAGAATATAAATACCTTGACAGTCATCACATATAGGCATGCAATGGGTCTAAACAGCTTAAGTGCAAGGATTCATTCCGGATCCAGTTCTCGCGAAATCAACCAAATCAATCTGTTTTTAATCTAATATAATATCATACCGGATTTCTACTGATGGAAGAGTGGGGAATGCCTAAAGTGCTCAACGAGAATAGGAACACAATTCATTGTACTCACTAATCTAGTTAACTGGCTTACAAATTATAACAATAATCTGCTTCTATTGTAACTTGGAACAGTTCTACAGTATTTATCCATGTGCAAATTTTCAAGGACTGTCTACGAACCAGAAGTTGTAGAAAAGTACCAGACTAGCACAGTCCAAAGAAGTTTTTTGTTTGATCACATTGGGAGATTTTTTTCACATCAGAAAGTGTAGGTGTATACAGTCTTTCTTTATACAGATTTCGTTAACAACTGGATACATTATGTACTAAATTGATACTGTATATCGTTCAAAATGACGTTTATTCTCATTAATCATCAGTAAATTAAGACCATACAATAAACTGTGTAGAGCTTGATATTATTGGACTCCTTTATCGAAGGTCTCTTGTAATAATTCCACGCAGTGTTCAACTCGAAAAGGAAGCATAATTTTCAGTTTTCATAATATCAGTAATAGAAAGACGTGAATAGCTTTACTCGCCAGTCATCTTACTCCAAAATAAGAACGCAGGTATTTATTTAATAATAAGATTTCAAAACCCGTTATTAAAATTCAATTAAGGACAAAAACTGGAAAACAGTTGGAGTATAAATTAGATAGAAATTATCCATTTTACTTAAACTTCGTTACCTCGACATATGTGTACATTAATTTGTTCTGTGCTATGATATAAATATGTTGTACCTGCAGAACAAGATGTTGTGGAAATGAATGCTTGACACAGCGCACCACATATTCTGTTTCTGATTCTGTAAGTTCAACAGGTTCTGAGCTGCGGAACAATGGTCCAAACGCCATCAGTTCTGGTACACTGCGCAGTTTTTCGGCATAAGATTCTTCACGGCTTATAGTAGTCACTGTAGGCACCTTCGCTCCTGCAACACCAAACAATTCCTCTCAGAATATATTAAAATCAATGTAAGCAGTGAATTGTCACCAGGCTTCGTCTTCAAGAATTGTCTCCCAAACATAATATCAGTTAATTGTTATAGACTTTAATAGTTTCCTTATTACCATATTTATGAAAATTGTTCTTCAAAAACTATCCCTCAGCTTAGAATCGGTGTAATTCTTGCTGGATTGATAAAGCAAGAGCAACCATTTATCGATCCTGTTCATGGAGTAACCCTTAACAGGGCTGTAGCCACAAATTATCGTATTCTTCAAAAAACGGCAGTGAGTGTATGTTAGAAATATAATCAGTTGCTGTGAATAGCCCTTGTGACGTCTTCTGCTGAAGCTCATTGTAAACACTTGGTTTTTACTCTAAACTGATTGTTACAAGACACCCACGACATGTCAAAACGACCCCTTCGCCCCCCCTCCCCCACTGTCTCTCAACACAGCTCCACGATGCAACACGACACTTTGCTACAGTCATATTCTTTACATATGATTCACCAATCACGTTCTTTCTGTGAGTAATCGACAAAACTGATGACCGCTAATAATAATGTATAATGACCAATAGTGCTTAATTTCTATGTGAGACAAAAATGTCCCATCGGTCATTATAGGTATTTCTAACATTTTTTTCAGAAACTATGTGTTCAAGAGGGGCAACTTTTTTTCAAAATGGACTACACCAAGAAATATTGAAAGTCAGAAATCCCCAACTTCCCTCGAAAATAATTAGAAGAGAGAGACGTGTTTAAATTTTGAAATGGGACAAAACTGTCCTGTCAGTCGTTATAGTGTTAATGCACTAAAACAGTGACAAAAAGTTACACAGTGATAATGAATCACCATTGTTAGATGATCTAGAATCCAATGATAGTAAAGCTAAAACATCTGTAAAAGATGAGTTTTAATTTCCATTTGTATGTGAATAACGAGAGACAATACAAAGGTTTATTTTGCCATTTTTACATTCGTAGAATTCAGAGTTTGGTTTACTGTACATCATAATATGTTGTCTTACAATTAAGTAAATATGGTGAGTACATAATCATACATACGTCTTTTGTGTATTTACAGAAACAGACGTTAAAAACGAGTTCTTTAACAATATATGTGGTATCTACTTGGTTATTATCAGAATCCAGTTTTCTATACCTTAAAATTGTCAAAACATGGTGTAAAATGACCTTAAAACTGTTTAAAAAATCACAATTAATTAATGATTCATAAAAACTAGATTTTATTCCACTCAGCTTATTTTGATTTCAAAGAACCAACTTACTGTGTTCTTGGTGAGATTTCTCTGTTTTAATATTCACTGATAACACTGAACACCTAATTCTTACACTACTGTTCTGTAAACTGCAAAAAAGTAAATTGAAACTGTGTGCATTTGTGTTATTCATTGTTAGCATGTAAGACTTACTTTAAACTTAAAAAATAGAAACAACTGTTAACTGCAGATATGCGTAACTATGTTCTGAAATTAATCACTTAGTGCTGAGGAATATGAAATATACTGTACTATGCAATAAAAAAAATTGACAAAGAAACTTTATTTAATAAAAAAAACTACTGCATAAAAACTCCCATCAAAAAAGGACAAAAACTAATTCCAAAATTAAGGTTGACAAAAACTATCTTCGTGATATTACCTGGGACAGCAGGAGAGATGAGCATTCCATCAGTAGGTCCTTTTTGCAAGAAATAAAATTTGATCAACATACTTTACATATGACAAATGATAGCTCTGAGTACATGAAGTGAACACTGCCCAATTGAATCATGGTGTAGAATATTTATAGATGTTTCACTTAAAGGCAGAGAAGCCGGTTCACCACTGGTACAATATGGTAATATTTTCGATGGAGAAATCCCAACTATCAGAGCTGCATTAGAAAATCACTTTACAGTTCCAACATAAACAAAAAATAATAGCAATCTTAAGTGATTGTAAGGCATCACTTTGTGCATCACTAACTAAAAGAGATCAACACCTGAAACCATATAACAAATAAGAAAATTGTATCAGGCTGTTAAGTCCAGAAACAGAAGTAATTTTTCAGTGGAATCTAGAATATGTTGGTTTATAAGGGAATGAAATTTGGCAAAAAAAAACTCCAAAGTGAAAATAAAATAGGACTTTGAATTAGATTTTCCCTCAAAACTTCAGTTTATAAAAATAGCTTTATCTGAACAGGAACATAAACAAAATCCAACTAGATATTAAAGGAAAACAATATGAAGAACTAAACACACACCAAGATGAAACCAAGAAAAAAAGGTGTAACTCAATTTCGATTACTGGTTAGACATGATTGACTTACAGAGCATCTCTTCAGAATGAAACTAATTAGAGACATTACTGTCCATCGTGCAGAGAACAAAAAGCTACTTTAAATAAAGAATATTTATTGGAATACAGTCAACTTGAAGATAATAAACAGAAGAATGCTATTTCAGTGATCTTATATTGGGAAGCTAGGGAAAAAATGATTAATATCACTATCCCAGATAGCCAGCAGCAACGAATCAACCAACTCTATATCATAAAAAAAACTACTGCACAATTCCCATCAAAAAGACAGAAACTAACTTGAAAAAGATCAATAAAAAACATCGTGATATTACCTGGGAGAGCAGGAGAGATGAGCATTCCATCAGTAGGTCCTTTTCCAGTCAGATTCACAGTTTCTTCGGGACATGGAACTGCTGCCAAAGGTACTGATTTCATATCGAACGGGACATCTGATGGAGATATGGTATATTGATGGAGTGCTCTCTCAAGGCTTGGTATGGAAACCTGCAATACAATATAAAGACATATAGAACAGTGTTACAATAATACACTTTCGAATTGAATAGTGAGAACACATCTGTTTTCATGAACTGAAACCTCACTTAAAAGATTTGCATCATTAGTTTGTTGACAGCACATACAAATCGTTAAAACATATGTATTCTAAGAAAAAGAAGAATAAAGAAAAAAACAGAATCACTTATAGCAAGTCAAGAGAAGTGAGTGGATAGCTTCTGATAAGAACACGTGTCAATGAAGGCTGGAGCTAATTGCTAGTACAACACAGAAGGAATTATGTTAGTGATAAAATATAAAATTATATAATTTAAAGAGAATACTAAAAGATGTAAGAAAAATATCAATTAAAGGTTTGTGAAATGATGACAGTATCCTGTACGGAAGCAAAACTTGGACAATGACAGAAAAAGAAAAGACATAGATTACAGGTGATCAAAATAGCATCTCTAAGATCTCGACTGAAAGTTACAAGTAACAACAAGCTAGAACATGAAGATACAAGAAGCCAATTGACAATATAGGCCATTTGTTATCTCCTGAAACCTATTTGCGTATCAGGAGAAGAAGAAAGAGGACCGAGAAACTACCCTCCCTTGCTACACTTCTACTTGTAGCTAGTGAGCTCACACCCCCACCATAAGGTTTTACTATACGCTACAGCACATGCAACAAATGACTTATAGGCCTACTTAGTTTATAGATGAAATAGACAAATGCACGTAGCAATCACTAGAATACAAAGAATATTTAAAAGTTGAATCTGAAACAGAAGCTTAATATTATAGGCAAAGTAGGATAAGAAACATGTGGTAACTGTGGAAGAGATAATCCGAATAACCAGAGTGACAATGCATATCTGAAGCTACTGCTTGCAGGAAGAAAAAAAAAGGAATAGAAGAAGACTAAGATTACGGTTATAATTGATAAAGAAAGTAAAAATATAAAAATTGTTGTGTTGGAGATGTAATGTCTGTAACAGATCAAAGGACTTGAGAAAAATTCTAGTATCACTAAAAAGGCACCAACCTGTAGTCCCTCTACAATGTAGTGATTGGCTAATGGTTTATCTTGTTTCTCCAGGATGCTGTAATAATATGTGGCCCTGTCTCTGACTTCATCATCAGTGTCCATTTGGCAACGTGCTAACAAAACCTGCATATTTAACAAAAACATTTCATTGAGATCTCACAAAATTTGTGTTAAAATTTAACATTAACCTGTTGTCATTCGTAGATATTTCTTTCTAGTGCCTACATACCTGGATGTTGGGTAGAAGGTCAGGGCACGTTGCACCAAACTGAGCCATAGCAGCCACAGCAGCTGCCCTCACCGGTGCATTCTCAAGGATAACACGATTATAGATGAATCTGATATATCTGAAACAATTCCGGAATTTTAACTCCACAGACAAGGGCTTAAGTAACTGTTCATTAAAATTATTTCTGCGTTTTGCATCCTATTGTTACTCACTAATGAAATTAGACTGAGGTAATTTAAAATGACGAGTCTATGGCTGATTATATTATGAAAGATAAACATTTACATTATCAATATGAAAGTTTACACCACTAAGCAATTCTTGACTCTGGACAGGACATATTTGAGACTTTGGTGGAATTACTTTCAGGATGTTATATCCTTACAAAATACATGTTGCTTCGAGGACTAAAAGAAGTGACTACGAGGCATGTAATCAATAATAATAAAATTCAATAGACATGAAGATTTGATATAATTCCGAGACAGGACATACAATACCACTGAGAAGCATTTTGAGTAAAGTTATGAAAATGATTAGGGATTCAAGACTGTTTAATTAGCTCTTCCCTTCTGATATGAACCCACTGGGAATACAGTGCTCAGAGCTAATTAATCAGTCCCTGGTTCTATTCTACTCCCATTTCCATAATATAATTTTGAAGATGTATTAACACATATTTATAAATTATTTTTTAAAAAACAGAGATCTTTTACTATGGATTAAAAAAAAATAGAATGTTAAACTCTTTTGCTCTTTCCTACGGTCTCATTTTAAGGTATGAACACACTGAAATTATACACAGAAATAAAAACGTGTTTATTCTTACATTAGTTCAAACTAGTGGCACAGAGTGAATAAAAAAAGTTAGGTATATGTATGTAAGTATGTAAAACTGTTGTGCAATGCATTAAATATTGAAAACTTTACCACCACACATTTTGAATGTGTTTTGGTTGCTATTATTTTTTCTTAAATATATTTCTTTACACTGCTGCTCCAAAGCCACTTATATTTGACACATCAAGTTCTGAATTTTGTCGTAGCTTCGCCATTAAGACCTTAAGTGTTGTTATTTCACATTTCAATTTTAATTTCTGCTCAAATATGAGAGAAAATGAATAAAAATAACGGGATACCTCCTACACATCAAAGTTATTACAACATGTCATGCTACTTCATTTATACAGAAAAGATATAATTAGAAAAGCAAATATATGGTACAAATTACAATTCAATGAGTTTAGTCCACACTTTTCAAAAAGAAAGCAAGGATGTCTGTACATCATTGTGAAATTTGTCATATTACCTCGAAGGCTGTTTGGTGCGAGGACCTTCTTTTCCAAGCAAATGAAGAATACGAACAGCAAGGCTTGTATGTTCACAATCTTCAATAAATTCACAAAGATGTGCCAATCCTGCAACATAAGATAAAGATGGTAATGAAGAAACTATTCACTGTATGGAATGGCGAAGGAGAAGGGTTAAAAATGAAAGATTACAGAAGAAAAGATGAAGATTGGAAAGGTAATGTTGATAATGTTGCTGGAAGAAAAGGGAAAGAAAAAGAAGGTAATGCAATTTTTCATTTAATATTCTTTTTAAATCACTCTGACTAATAAGAGATAAGAATAAGGAGATATTACAGATAAAACCTGACATTAAAATGGCAGTGAAAATTTAACTGAAGAAAATATACCCCATAACCACTTTCCACACAACATATCTCATAAAATTTCCTGCAAATCGAATCCTTGCTCCTTTCATGGGAAGCCAACAGCTGATTAAGCTCTGACAGAGTCTAACTTGAAATCTAACTTTTGTCTCTCTGTTGTTAAAAGTATGGTGAGAATTAGGCAATTTCAATGAGTGAGGTTTGTTTTTCTAAGCAACAGATTACAGCCACCACCGTAGCTCTGTCGGCTGAGGCACTGTTTGGGCGTGGGTTTGATTCCCACTTGGGCTGATTACCTGGTTGAATTTTTCTGAGGTTTTCCCCAACCGTAAGGTGAATGTCAGGTAATCTGTGGCGAATCCTAGGTTTCATCTTGCCAAATACTATCTTGCTATCACCAATCCCATCGACACTAAATAGCCTAGTAGTTGATACAAGATTGTTAAATAACCAAGTAAAAAAGAAAAAAACAAAAGCAACATATGACAACTAGGTAGTTTCTTAAACCATAGATGACAGATGCATGAACATCACATCCCATGACTGACTTCTCAGTATCAATCAGAGATATTGGACGACTGAAAAAAAAGTTGTGAAGATCAAAAGCATCTTGAGATTACAAAGAAATAGCACAAATGTACTTTTGTCTCGTATTTGCCTCATGTTTATCTGCAAATCAATTTTTTTAAGTTAACCTTTGTTTTGTATTCTGGATCCTAGTGGTCAGCCATAGGTGTCGCCCATATTTATGGAATAAATAAAATAGATCGCAATATGGTGTACCAATGGAACAAAAAAAGTGAGAAAAATAAAATGAGAATGTAGGTCAGAATTTAAATACTGACAAAAATCTGCTCTTTGTATAACAAATACTTCACAGCTGTCAGGAATCAAACTGAATAAATGAATGAAGGAATGAATGAATTCATTAATTAATTACAGACAGTAACAGGTGTACATGAATGATAACATTAACAGTTATCAAAGAATACAGAGCATGCACCATATCATCTAGATCGTGCATATAGTAAACTTACATAAATGATAAAGTAACGATCTGAAAGTGTGATTTCAAGACTTTTTAGGAACTTGAAGATATTTATTTTCATGACTACAAGAATGAAGAATGTGAAAATATGGCGTCTGTCTACATGCTATTGTCATACATGGAAAGCAGGAAGGTAGAGCTCCTGTATTTCTTTACCTTGCACCATCTTTACCTTGATGGCTGTGCTTCAACTGCAGTTAATAAAGAACTTGAATACAATTCTACACAATAAGGAATATACTGAATAAATAAATTAAACAATATTCCAATAACTTTTTAAATAAAAATATTCTCCAAGGAGTAAAAAAATGGCATTTTTATGTCAATAACCTATATAAAATACCAGTAAGATTATGAATGAAAATAAAAATATTGAACAAATTAATACTTAGCTATCTGAGGGTGTAACTTATCATATGAATGTGAAAAAGATATTCAAGTCAAAATTACAAAATTTCTCAAAATCGTAGGTTAATTAAATAATATTTTGAAACCAATCAAGTAAAACAAACAACCAGATTAAGAGCCTACAACACAGTGGCAGTTCCAAACTTTATATATAAGGGAGTGAAATTTGGGCAATTTCGAAAAGAATAAAAACAGATTAACTACATCAGAAATGAAATTCTTCAGGAAAACACAAAAACACGTGTACCTTAACCAACCATAAAAGAAATGAAGACATAGTAAAAAAATTAGAGATTACACCAATTTGGGAGGGAAAAAAACTGACAATTAAACAAACTAGGCACAACATATCTCAAGACAGACCGAAGACAGATATCCATGCATAATTCTCCATTAGAAGCCAGGGAAAAAAAGCAAACTTGGCAGACTTCCAAAATGACTGTCAGATGAAATTCACTTGGAGATCAAAACAGATCACTAGGTTTCTATTTGTGAAAGGAAATGAAAAGAGGAGGAGAGGAGGAGGAGGCAGAGAACGAGGAAGACGAAGATAATAAGAGTTACATGACATCTATTTCCTTTGTAGAGCAAATCTGAATACATTATATAATAATTACCAGTTTCTTTTGCTTCTGGGTTTTCTTCAATGATGGTAATAATGGTATCTGCAATGGATGCTTTGTACTCTAGTCCTCCTTCATCCCGCAACATAGCAGACAGGAAGTTCATAAGAACACTGTGTTTTCGTGGGAACTTGAGGCACAGTGCGCGGATAGCCTGTAATCACAAAAAAGTAAGTGGAAATGAAGCAGACCAAGAAATGTTGCAAAAGAGTGCGATGTGAGTCTATATACACAGAGTGGAAGTGAAATAATCCTGCATTTTGAAAAGGATGATAGGGTACATTTAAAGGATTAGAAAGCCTATATTACGTTTTGTGATTAAATGCACGGCTAATTAGAAAGTTTAATTGGAAGTTTCAGCAATCTGGCAACATTGTCGCTAAAACAGTCTTCTTTCTTCTCACAATGCAGATGTAAGAGGTCAACGAACTCAGGTCTGTCTCTGTATGTGAGCCTCCCTCTCTCGCTACGATGTTGCAATCGGCTCGCATCATTCAGTGGCTTGAAATTAATGGTTTTAAAATTAAACTTACACGAAAACCCTGAAATACGCCTGAGGGATAAATGATTTTTCCTTAGAATTTCTATCGATATGGATAAAAATCACGATCCTATTCGCAATATTTACCGAATAAGGGGTTGTTAAATATTTGGGAAAAACCTTTTTTTCTGAGAAAATTATGAACTTTTCACCAATATGGTATTACACTTTTTTGTTATATATGTTACTGTTAAAACCCGAAATCCGTCAAACCTAGTTTCAACTAGTAAAAACTAGTTTCAAAAATGCAGTTAGATAGAAAGCGAGTTTTCATAAGATCTAGAATCAATGTCAGATTAGGTTTGGTTTGTTTGGGCTTTTACAAATAAAAACCTAAACAAACCAAACCTAACCTATCATTGATTCTAGATCTTACGAAAACTCACTTTCTATCTACCTACATTTACTTAAACTAGTTTTTACTAGTTAAAACTGGTTTTGAGGGATTTCGGGTTTTAACGGTAACATATACAACATGAACTATTAGCTCTGAAAATCTGCTAGGCTATTTCACTTCCACCCTGTATATGAACATACATGGACGCATGTGAACATAGTCATATAAGAATGTATCCACTGAAGTAATTTGGACTACCGATACCTATAGAGGATTAAATTACCTTTAGATGCAGACTGCACTAAATAAAAATATGGTTGGTTGGTTGCTAATGCTCGGAGTATTGAAGTTCTTCCTTTTGCCTTCTTGCTTTCCAGTATTGTAATGACTGATCTGTAGCTGTTAAATTTCTACAGTAAAATAAAAATACTATAGTGTTTGCATTAAACACTTTCAGTACAAGCATGTGAAGGATACATATTTATTACTCGTAACTTCAATGATGTCAACGATACAATTATTGTAACATGCATAAGTTGATCGAAGTATCAGAAAACAGTAATGATGGTAGATTAATTGGTTCTTTAACCTTCAGATATGGTCAATGAAGACCTTCCTGAATTCTGCTGAATACACAGAAAGTGTCATATTGTCACTGTCAATTGAAGCTCTGTTGCCACACAATGGCAGGAGATTTAAAGTTTGTTCAGCACTTTAAGGTTGTCACCTGTCATCAGTATATTTAAAGTATGAGTATTACAGAATATCTCAGTAATAATTCAACACTTTAAACCCGGTGGTAATACTAGCACACTTGACATTTAAACAGCTCAGAATCTGGCAGTAACTGTAATATGCCTGTATCTGCATGCATATTTAAATTTGCAATTTTTTTTTTTTTTCCGAGAAAACCAACTGCAATATCGATGTGAATTCTTAACCATTCGACACTATTTCATCTAATATTCATTGTAGAAAATTGGTGTTCTAGTGTCAAATGTTGCCACCTCACGAAAACTTTTCGTAGCAAGGGCATTTAAGACCACAGGCACAGGAGTATGCTAGATATTTAAATATCTCTGGACTTTAAGTATTAGCTATAACAGTGGTAATAATTTAATAACACACGAACTGATTGCTAGTACACCTAGTGACTTACAACTCATGTAGTCTGCAAAGGTAATTTCGTTAAATTGTCTCCAAGATCATGTATAATGATGTTATATGTATATGATGATAATGAATTAATTGAACTTTATAACAATTTCTACAGAAAATAAATCCAAATCATACATACCTGAACAACAACTATTTTGAATTCATCACTAATTTCAGAGACAAAGCTAGCAATCTGTTTCATTAATCTGTCTACTGACGATTCAGCTCCTGTCTTCAGTAGAGTTGTTATTGCTAATGTCGCAATTGACCTGTTTGAATCTGTGATTAGATTTTCCAAGTCTAAATTACAGGCTGTTACTGCTGCAGGGTGAGACATGGCAACCTAGAAATAAAGCAGTACGTTTTAATATATGTCACTTAAATCACTATGTACAAAGAAAGAGCAACACACAGAAACAATACTATTTATAAGAAATGTTAATAAAGCATATATGAAATTCTTATTTTCAGGAAAACAAAATGCAAAAAATATATGTAACAAGAATGAAATATTAGTTCAATAGTTACTTTGTGTCCATATTTTACGTAGGTTTGACACTTCTGGAGCAAAAAAAAAAGTAAGTTCTGGATGGCCTAATGATCATTAATTTAATTTTACTTGTTTGCAATTTAGAGCAAAATGGGCCAGCTTGGTGAACTAAATGCACTACGAACTTTGGGTTTCAGACTATATTGTTCTATTCTATTTAACAGTAGTTTCATTCATTCATTTAGTGTTCTCCCCAAGGGCAGGTCTTTCACTGCAAACCCAGCTTTCTCCAATCTCTCCTATTTTCTGCATTTCTCTTCGTTTCCTCATTAACAGTAGTTTAAGCAACAAAAAAGTAATATAACTTATAATTATACTCTTCCACAATTATTTTCAGATGTGTAATATACTAACTACCATACCTTATTCAAAGTTCTAACAGCAGCAAATCTCAGAGTTGGTTTAGGACTGCTGCAAAACAGCTGCAGAACACTAACTGCTGGTGCAAGCTCTCGAGAAGTTGTTCGGCGTAAGTTAACAATTGCATGGGCAGCTTCATAGATCACCATCTCACTTTTATGGCGAAGACAGGATTCAATAAACTCGAACAGTGGAGAGTCTGAAGATCCACCACCTGACGAATCTTCCTCCTCCAATAACTTGCATGCAATTCGAATCTAGCAAGCAAATATATTACATAAAGTTTAACAAAACACTCCCTGAACAAGCTTTTGTCTTTAAATAAACAGTATACTTTATATAAATGTTCTTTCTACAAAGTATTATTTCACCCAATAAAATAGGCTTTTCACAGAGCCATATAAACAAGACCAAATCATTTTCTCTTCAAACTGCCAATGTTGCATTATTTAACACATTATTTTTGGCAAAATGTTTCAACCAACTTAAACATGGTGCATACATGTTTCTCATTTGTTCAGACTAGATCTGTGCTCAAACTAAATACTTGGCGCCAAAACATCCCTCTTGCATAGCATATTTCATCACAGATACCTTTAATGATGATACTTTTGGGATTTTTATGGTGCAATAGTTTCTGCAATGAATATGGATGTGCTATAAAAAATGGTAGAACTGTGCCAGAAAAAACTGAAGTGTCCCGCGAAAACCTGACCCAATATCTATACACATCTTCCACTTAATTCTTGCCAGGATTCGATTTCTTTTCCGAAAAAAATCTCTCTAGTTTTTTAATCACAATGACTTGCAAAGCTTTTATGGAGGGATAAAATAAGTTTAATATCAATAATATACAATTGTACTTAAAAGGATCTTACTTGTGATCTAGAATTTTATAGATAGTTTCCAGCAAAATGACTGCATCTGCCTTAATGCATGTATACTGGGTGTTCATTTCAAAGTGTGTCATGACGTCACTGTTGTGAGTCTGCGATTTGAAGCAAGTTTCAGCTTTTATGTTAGAGAAGTTGCCTATTAATCAAGGCATTCAATCTGAACTTGGGAACGTATACGGTATAATTTGAACGTCGTAGCAACAGATGGCGATCTGTACGGTCTGTGTGCTACCATAACCTCTTTCGAACTGTGTTTTGCGCAGCCAAGTCGTACACAGGGTATTTGTTATCGGTTGCGTATGGCAACATTCCACAATACAAATCAAATGCTCCGTGTCCATATTGACCGTCGAAGTTACTGTCAACAAATACGTAAGAAATCGTCTTAACCCTCTCCCCATATCCTGACAGTAAGAAAAAAACTCACCTCAATACATATTTCCAAACAGTTCACATTCCTGCCACTATCGGTGTTGCCGTACATATCAGTAAGTACTCTTCAGAATGAACGCCGTACTTGCTATGCAACTTCTCTGACACATAGGTAATACACCTCTGCGGAAGTGTAGGAAGATTGAATTCTCTAGGCTCATCGACTAGCCATATGACGGCATACAGTGAGCCATGACACACTTTGAACTGAACACCCAGTATATAGCTTATAACTAATAATATCAACTGCATTAGGTGAAGTTTACATTTCTCCAACGATACTGTAATTTCTTAACATTTATTATAAATAGACATAGAATTTATTTGCAAATGCATGATTTGTTTCCTCTTAACATGATATGCAAAGTGGAACCGAACTATGTTTCACATTGTTCTAATCCAAATGTGAAGTTTTATAGTGTAACTTATATATATCTGCATATTTCGTCTGTTGTGGCATATTACAGGAAAATAGGCTTAAACATGATATATATTACGTCATCAATTGGCCATGTACTGTCTGGGTTAGCTTAGAAGCGAGCTATCAGCATGGATGTACTCGTATGTTTCCTGTATTAATTTGAATTTATATTAAACAAGCAATACATTTTATTAGTTTTAATGGCATATTTAAATGTATATTTCTTCGATTGCAAATGTATGTTTACATGTATATTTTAGCTATATCTGGTGTGTATAAAAATCTTATGTCTAATTATAAACATGTATTCAAAGTTAAAACATATTAAAATACCTACTAAATAAATAAGAATTGTTTACAGTTGAATGACACACCTCATTTCCCACAAAAAAAAAAAAAAAAAAAAAAAAAAAAAAAAAAAAAAAAGTAATTGTGGATTTAATTTAAAACATAAGCACAAAGTTACAAATATCTAAATATTAAAATGTTCATTACACAATCATGCTTACCAGCATGCAGACAGCATATGGAGATTTCAGAGACATCCTAGTCAGCTTGGCAACCAACTTATTGACAGCCAGACGATCTGACTTACGAATGTGGTACAGCACTCCAAGCGCGTGATACTGAACCATTACACTGTGCAGGAAAAAAATATGAATATCAATGAGTTGCGAAAGGTAAAAGTGTACTAAAAGTAGAACTCCCATGCTTCAGTTTGCTTTATTCCCAAGAATATTGATATTCGTTTCATAGACACTGCCCAGGTTGCTGAATTATTGAGATTAAATGAAAAGTAGCGTTTTTTCTATCTAGACTGACCCTGCACTCTTACAAACTGTAGTCCATTGATTTACTGTTTGACCTATTGTGACTCATTAAATTGCAAAGGATATTCCCAAATTAAATTTTTCATCAAAACAAAAACCATATTTGACATTAAAATGTCCACTTCACACGCTCTATTCTTCTCCATATCCACATTTCAAATCCTTCTATTCGTTGAGACGTGGTGTGGCCTATTAAATATTTATTAATATTAACTCAAGGATCATGAAATAATTTTTCACTCACCTCAGTCCCTCCTGGTCAGAAAATGTCAACTGAATGTCTGATCTACAACTGGGTCAGATTCAGTAGCATTGCCTTGTGTGAGAGGAAACAGAAATCAGATTTATCTTCTCAAGTAGCCTAGTTACAAAGACAAGTTTACTACGTACCTGTCAGAGTTGACAGCTTCTTGTGCCTCATTCACCCAGCGTTTCACAACATCTCCTGCAATCTTAGTGAGATGTAAACTGCTAACCAAAGCAGCACTGCTTACTGCAGAGTTTCGATCCACAATTGCTTGTTTCATATATCTCTCAATGGCTTGAAGCATTGTTACCTACAAATAATTTCAATATTTCTGAATAAAAAAAGAAATTAAATATATTATGAATACACTAACATTAGGTTTATATGCGAAGGAAATTTTTATGCACGACTTTGCTCTATTTTTCCTTTATTTGTTTGTTCCAGGCACTGCCTAAAGTGGACTTAGACAAATTTTATGCTACAGGAGAGCAGTCATTTTTTTGTATCTAAGGCTGTACATGTTATTCTATAAACTAGAAAAACGTATTTAATTTATATTGATTTATTTATTGACGTAGTTGTAGTTAATTACTGACTGCGACAAAAAACTTTCTAATATGGCTTTAAATTTATTTTAATAATAATAATAATAATAATAATAATAATAATAATAATAATAATAATAATAACAATAATAATAATAATAATAATAATAATAATAATAATAATAATAATAATAATAATACTTACTTAATAGCTTTTAAGGAACCCGGAGGTTCATTGCCACCCTCACATAAGCCTGCCATTGGTCCCTATCCTGAGCAAGATTAATCCAATCTCTACCATCATATCCCACCTCCCTCAAATCCATTTTAATATTATCTTCCCACCTACGTCTCGGGCTCCCCAAAGGTCTTTTTGCCTCCGGCCTTCCAACTAACACTCTATATGCATTTTTGGATTCGCCCATACATGCTACATGTCCTGTCCCTCTCAAATGTCTGGATTTTATGTTCCTAATTATGCCAGGTGAAGAATACAATGCATGCAGCTCTGCGTTGTGTAACTTTCTCCATTCTCCTGTAACTTCATCCCTCAATAATAATAATAATAATAATAATAATAATAATAATAAACAACAGACCTTATACACAATGATCAGTTATTCAGTTATTCTTCGGAACAGAATGTGTGTAGTAAATGTTTTTTGTTAACTGCACCATTTAACATGGTATCTATCACAGTTTTTTTCCACATTAATGATATACCTGTCTTCATTTGGATTTGTAGCTCTTGGACAACCCGAACCTGGTCTTCTGGTATATTCTAGGGTCTCTCTATACCGTTTTATGGCATCATGGGTTGTGCTTCTAGCCATATTCATAACATTTGCAATGTAACGTACACTGCATCCATCATCGTAAAGGGCTACAGCTCAAGCCACATCTTCAGGTCGCATCTTGTTTTAAGACAAATGTTACAACCCCACTTAAACTCAGAAAATTTAAAAATAAAGAAATAACGAATGATAACGATAATGAAGCACAAAATCGTTGAGACAAAATTGTTATAGCTGAGACTCCGAAAGCAAAATTGGAATATTTGGTTGTAATGGCTTGTTTATAAAACAAAAAACAATCAACAATGTATACACGTCTCCATAACAACAGATGGCTACCATAATATTGTATGAGAAGATAATGTTTTGCAAAATACCAGCAAATATTAAAGTGTCCGGTTTTTTTTTGTCCCTGAGTGTATTTGTGCTGGTTTATTTCTCCAACTTTCATCTTTCCTCCTCTAGGCTTCATTTATTCATTCCTAGTTTTCTGCCCAAGGGCAAGATTCTTCGCTGCAAACCCTGCATTCTCCAATCTTCCTCTTCCTCTTCATATTACCCATTATGTTAATGTTGTCTCTCATCTACCCCAAACTCTTCTTTCCTCATTCATCCACCACTCCTTCCAGTGCAGCCTGCAATAGACAATTCCATTTTAGCCAGTGATTCAGCCAATTTATTCTTCTCTTCCTGATAATTTTCAGCATTATTCTTTCTTCTCCCACTTTCTAGCACAGTTTCATTTCCTATTCTGTCTGTCCATTTCACACACTCCATTTTTCTCCATATTCACATTTAAAATTCTTCCAACATTTTTTCCCTACACTTCGTCGTAACATCCATGTTTCTGCTCCATACAATGCCACACAAAGCTCTTCACTAGTCTCTTCCTTAATTCTTTTTCCAGAGGCAAAGATCCGCAGAAGATGCTTCTTTTTCTATTAAAAGCTTTCTTTGCCATTGCATCCTCCTCTTTACTTCCTGATAGTAGCTCATGTTACTTACAGGACATTCCAAGTGTTGAAAGCTGTCCACGTGTTCTGCATCATTTCGAATTCGCATGTTTACCTTCTTTATTTTTCTTCCGATAATCATAGTTGCATTTATCTTCATTCCATACTGCTCACAGCTATCATTTAGCTGCAGTAGCATATCTCTTAGTATCCTCTTCTGCCAACAATGCAGCATCATCAGCACTTTAGTCATCTTTCTCCTATTTTGACCCTTCCCATGTTCTGAAAATAGTTCTTCACTAAAGCTAGGCTTCATTATGTCTTTAAATGTGGAAGAATTGAACAATTACGTATTATTTCAGTTGAGTTCGGAATATTAAGCAATGTAGCTTGTCTACTTTTTAAATATTTCGTTGTTCTAATGGTAAGTTTTGGAAAGGTTTGTGTACAGTTATATCTATATATTAATTTGTTGTTTTTTTATATTTTTATTGGGACCAGCCTCATGGTCTAGTGGTCAGAGCTTCTGGCTATGGTTCATGAGGTCCCGGGTTCGATTCCCGGTTAGAGCACAGGAATTTTTCCTTGAAGGGGATTATTCCTGTGTTCGTCCATGGTCTGGAATTTAGGTTAAGGTTAGATTTAAGACCTCTCCTGGCACCACATTATCATAATCATCCTATCACATCATCGGGGTAATGTAACTCCGCCTTCCAGGCGCCCCAACCTCAGAAGTGGGTTACAACTAAGCCATTGCCAGGAGAGAAGACCAGAAATGTCGAAAAGACAACCTGATGGCATTGGATAAAAAAAAAACATTAATGATATAGATATAGATATATTTATATATAATAATATTATTATTATTATTATTATTATTATATCTGGCACATAAAACCAGTGGAATTCGAGGACAAAGTTACAAGTCACGAGTTGTTCCATCATTCTGTGGTGGTCACGGTAACTCCATATGGTACTTTTATATATTTCTCAGTTGTGCCTCAACTAGCCATGTGTGTGTGTGTGTGTGTGTGTGTGTGTGAGATAGAGAAAGAGAGAATGCATGCCTGCTTGTACTCACATCAGTAATGCTGCAAAGAGCTCGAATGGCAGCAGCTCTGTACAGATCCTCTTTCCCAGTCATATCTTTCGTCAAACTTGATGTTACAATAATCACATCTTCTGCAATGGTTGACAACTCCTTAATACCGAGATACACCATGCGGCGAAGAATAACATCTCTTGATTGGAAGAGTTTCGTCATTGCAAAGAATGCTTCAGTTGCTTCAGTAGTACCAAGCTGTTCACCCTGAAATATAGGAAACACTCCACTTAAATATTACATGTGCCTTCAGCCACATATTTCAAAACTTCAGTTATCCTCTTATGTTACTAGTAAGTGTTGGTTGGGATGCCTTGTTCTATCCATATCTTTTAAAGCAATAGTATAAATAATGCAATACACACATCACTTATGAGAATTGGAAACTTGTCAATACAATACAATTTGTAAGTGCAGAATGTGGATTTTTTTTATATTCTCATTACTATAAGTATCAAAAAAAAGTATAGAATGTCCAGATGAAAGGTTTTCAAATAGGCTATAACCAACATAAAGAAAGTCTTCTGTAGTCCTCAGTTTGTTAACCTAGTACCAGATGCTTTTCTGTGTTGGAGGTCTACACCACATTGCATTCTAAAATGATGCTGAACAGATGTAACACAGCTAGCCTTAATAGGCATGCAACCTTCTCTGTGGTCTTGACAGTGTTTACTGAGCTCAGCGAAGGTTACTACATTTTGAATCTTGAAGGTTACTAGCTGGTGCATGTGCTTGAATGGGGTATGGACAAAAACTTTCGAGATATTCTCATTGTGATAGCATAAACTCTGCATATAATAAAAGTATTCCGAAATATATATATTTTTTTATTCTGGATACTTTTCATCTGGACACAAAATAATGGGATGCTACAAAAACCAAATTTCAAGTTTCCAAACAAATACACGTTTTCAGTATCTCTCACATTGAAAAAGTGGTTCTGGTCATGCTGGTTGTCTGTATAGAGTTAGGGTGTCCATTCATCCCATTTCTTGGCAAAATGTTCCGCAGTCCAGTTTTTTTTTTTTTTTGGGTGATGCTCAAATATCCGACTTTTTTTGTTATGATGCTTTGTCAATGTATTTTACACAACGTGATGTTTTGGTTTATAGTTTACTGTGTAATTAAGGGTAAAATGGAAGACAGTGTTGAAATAAAAAATCAATGTGCTTATGAAAATTAGTTTAAATGTCTGTCTATTTTAATAATAAAGATATTGACATTGAAAATATTGTTTTGTTTTTTTAGTTGGTTATTTAATGATGCTGTATCAACTACTAGGTTGTTTAGCGTTGATGGGATTGGTGATAGCGAGATAACAATTGGTGAGATTAGACTGAGGATTCACCATAGATTACCTGACACTTGCCTTACAGCTGGGGAAACCTCGGAAAAAACTCAACCAGGTAACTAATCAGCCCAAGCGGAAATCGAACCTATATCCAAGAGCAACTCTGGATCAGCATGCAAATGTGCCTCAGCCGACTGAGCTAAGCCACTGGCGAAAATGTTGTTTATTTGGTACGATTTTATCTGGCAATAAAAAATTTAAAAAGAAATTAAACCTCTGGATCAAATACGTAAATCAGAAGTGTGGCAACAAAGATACATCTATGTCTGAAAAATAAGTAGGCCTAGGTAAAAAAAGTCTTATTAGCTAGTTCTGAAGATGACCTACAATGATCAGTCCATAATTTAAAATTAATTGCTGACAAGTTTTACATGGAAATCTCCACTGATAAAACTAAAATAATGGCCTTCTTTGGCAAAGAATCAGTACCAAGTAAGATCTGTGTAAATGATAAAATTTTAGGAAGAGTTAATGAATTCAATTATCTTAGCTTTAAAATATCATTTTTAGGAGATTCAGATATTTCTGCAAAAATTTTAAAATTTAATAATGCCATGGGCATCATTAACAGTGTAATGTTCAAAAATATATCTGCTGCTGTCTATACAAAACCCTAGCAAGACTAATCGGACTTTGTTATGGCAGTGAAGCTTGGACTTCAAGAAAAAATTATGAAAATAGAATTATACTGCTCGTGAAATAAAATTCATGTGCCAAACAGCTGGCTATATCAAATGGGATCACAAAAGAAATGAAGACATTCTACAAGAACTCGAATGGAATCAGTACAGACTGTAGTACAGTACATACACTGATACCAAGATAAATGGCACCATCATATCAAGTAGTATATGTCTAAAAGAAGAATCCCTTGAGCAGTCTTAAATTACAGATCAGCAGGAGACGCTCTGTGAAGAGATGGAAGAATTTTTTTTTTCTTGTAGATCAGAACAGTTCTTTTTAGAACCATTATCATACTATCCCATCATCTCCTGGCTTAGTTGCCTCATGAGCGATGCCTTATTGGTGGCACTTATTAGGTTCAAACCTGTCTTCGGACAGTTGACTAAACAACAACCACTTAGGAAGATGATTATTATTTTGTATTATATTCAAAAAACGATGGAGTCCGGTGCTCCATGAATCAGCGAGTTACGACAAGGCCACCGGCAGCAAGTATACTTTTATTTCTAGTAATGCCATAACTGCTTCCTGCTTTCCTACGTCAATATTTTATGTCCCAGCCACTATAGGAACTTGATAAACTACCATGGGTTTATAGTATTGATTAGTAAAAATTGATATGATCACTGGGAGAGCTGTATGCCCACCCAACCCGCCCTAAATGCGTACCTGACTTGTATACGAAAATCGTTGTGTGTGAATGAAGAATACGACCATCTTTCGTTGATGTAACAGTGGGCTTCAGTGTCACCAACATAGTAATAATATTATACACCTAACCTACCCTAACCTCTCTCATAATACTATACACCTAATCAAACCTAAACTAACCTGTCACATAATACACACCTAATCAAACATAATCTGTCACACCTGTAGTAACATTCCTCACGTTTAGTATCATTTCATTTGCATGTATTGCTAACCCTGCTACTCGTGTCGGTAGCCATCTAGTGGAAGTGGATCGTAATGCCAGGAAGAAAATATCACGACTTTCATAATAATTACATTTAGTTCGTTCAGTGAATGTTTTGTGATATATTAAAAGTGTTAATGTAATGATAATTCCATATACTAGTACAATAAGAATGGGGAAAAAACTTAAAGAACAGATCGTAGAAGCTCCGCCCACCATCCCCTCCACTTTTCCTCTACTAGTTCACCAGACACGGGAAAGAATGACAGTAGGGGTTTGGGTGGGGTGACACCTAGCGAACAAAAGTGGAACTGAAAGTACCATCTACTAAACAAAATTAGAACTCTGTCCTGTCTCTCTGCCTACTTCACTCCACTCTCTCTCATGCTTTTCCAGGCACCACCTCTCTTTTTTCCTTATTTCTTTCACTCACGCTAGAACTCATTCTGCCGAACTTGCCAACAAAATGCACGCAGACTGTTCATAATGCGCTTTAGACCACTCGGCTACCAGATGATTTGCTGGAAGAGGGGGAAAATGAATCTACTTATGTTTAATGGGGACTAACATAATGTATTTTAGAAATTTAATGTGTCCCCAAATCAACCTCTCAGTCACGTGGCAGGTCCTGATTAAAGGGAATGAGGCTTTGGTGACTAATGTGTGTGGAATACAATCGAAGTGTGGGTCTCCAACAGTGTTACGTCCACAAGTGAGTGTTGTGTTATGCCAAATACGTGTCGAATGCACATTTGGCTTCCCACACATTTTATTTTGGTTTGTTGTATGTTGTGCCAAATGCACATTTCAGTATGGCTGGATAGGGAATGAGCCACCAGAGCGGGGATAGACAGTAGACAGAAAGAGGAGCTGTCGTGCAGCTAGAGTGGGGATAACTTCCCCTACTGCAGATCTGTTCTCTAAGATTTAGTTTAGAATTGAACTGTGTTGTGGCTGTGATAAAAGTATTGAAAATTGGTTTATAGAGCCACATTGGCAGTGATAAAAGTGTGCAATAGTCGTTCAATGGCCAGAGGATACTCTACCTTGTCCCATAACAATACATATCCACTCTACCCCATAATCATTTCATTTTCATTTTATTGGGTTATTTTACGACGCTGTATCAACATCTAGGTTATTTATCATCTGAATGATATGAAGGTGATAATGCCGGTGAAATGAGTCCGGGGTCCAGCACCGAAAGTTACCCAGCATCTGCTCGTATTGGGTTGAGGGAAAACCCCGGAAAAAACCTCAACCAGGTAACTTGCCCCGACCAGGATTCGAACCCGGGCCACCTGGTTTCGCGGCCAGATGCGCTGACCGTTACTCCACAGGTGTGGACACCCCATTATCTCCTGGCCTAGTTATTACATAAGTGGTGCCATGTTTGTATCACTTGTGGGGTTCTGACCTGTCTTTGGACAGTTGCCTAAACAACAACAAACAACATAGCCAAACTTGTATACAGGTAAACACCACTTTACCCGTGAAAGTAACATGCCGAGGTTTTTGACATCATTAGAGAGGATTTGCTAAGTGACAAGACGAGGTCTGTGACAAGTAGCCTCGAATTCTGTGACAGGTAGTGTCGAGGTCTGTGACAAATTCCCCCAAGTTCTGTGACATTTGTAGCAATGATTTCATCATTTTTCTCATGTGTCGCGATGGTGCCTACCGCTATTCAAGTTCACCCATTACATACTGCTACATAGCATTTTGTGTTTTAAGAAACACATTATATTGTCATCTATGTTTCAGTCCAAAGCAAATCGTGGAAAGAACCGGTAACTAGTAAAACTTCTGACACTAAGTTGACATAATCCAACTTACCTGGTTCAATAGATATAATATTTTGGTAAGAATGTGAGTACATTTCCTTGGGTTCACAGGTGTGTCATTGAATGTACGAGCTTCTTGAAGCACAGTTGTTTTCTCAATGTTCTGGAAGGGATTTCCGCCTCCTGAAAACAAATTTATTGTTAAAATGAAATCTAAGGAGAACTGTTCGCGTCATAGTTACCCAAAGGAGTAAGTTTCAGTTCCAATTTTCAATTTTCCTTCATATATTAATCAAGAAATTACCAATAAAATAAATATTCACTGAAAAGAGAGCTACAAAGTACAAGTTTCATTATTTACAGTGGCAAACACCAGAATATCATTAAGTATTCCTACATATAGTAAGTATTTATAAATTTCTGCCAATTTAATTTACTAAAACAGAATCACAATTTTGGATGCACACCCCTGTAATTACCAATACATAATTACTAAATCGCATTAATTATATGAAAAATTGGAACAGAATGGTGACTCCTTATGTAGTTATTAACCTCGCCATCTACAAAATTTTAGTTTCACTTGGATTACTTTCATTAGTTACACGTACCCTCCTCCTCTTCCTTCTTATCACGTTTGAAGGCATTCATTGTATATCACTTTATTAACCGCTCCAACAAAATTGGAAACTTCAGTACAACCCTACCCATCCACAATTCACACGTCAACATGAACAACCGACACTACATCAGCGCTCTCTGTTCAGTAATAAATAGCATTACTGTCTTCCATTGATGATATAGTGCCAGCAACTATCATTCTGTTATTTGTCTATGCCTATCATAGCCCCGCAAGGTGGCGTTGCGTATATTAGCAAACTCATACTCATGAATATCTTATGTAGCTCAAGTCAACGACGAAACGCATGGTGCAGAACAAAATCGTAAACATCGCGAATATGGCTCCAGTCTTGAAGAATGTAAATGTGCCGATTTTGAGTTTATATCGCTATTGGTCACGAAAACAAATATTAGAAGTTTCTAAGGTAGGCACATAAAGTATAAATATAATATATTATCGTTTAAGAAGCATTAGTAAGACTTAAATGTGTAAGTAAGCAGGTTATAGTTCAAGGCTGAGAATGACGTTTGTAATCTTTAGGTTTATCACTTAGAATTTAAAGTAAATAACATTTAGATGTGGCAATTGCATTGTGGCATATGTTATGTAAGAATTTTATCCCATGCAAAAATAATACTTACCCCATTTTTTTTAGGTACTGTCATGCTCATATTCCGAAAAAGCCTGTAAAAGAACTAAAATAACAACTATATCTGAAGCTGTGAAAGATATCCCAAATGGAGCAAGCTTACTAGTTGGAGGTAAGAATTTTGGGTGAAACTTCGATATCGTCCCACACCACACACGGAAGAAGAAACACTTAAATTGTTTAAAATAACCTCAAAATTTGAACACACCTCCTCAGAGACACCATGTGACCAGTTCCGTCCACAACACTGTATAGCGTTCATCGTTTTCATTGAACTATATCATATTTTCATGTAAAGGAATGGAAAATACACAATTACTGTAAGGTCGGAGAGTGTGCATGCTTATCGATCAAATTTAAGAAGTCCTGAAGAGTCGAAAATGTCGCTAACATTACACTGCTGGCAAATTGTTTAGCCTATATTTATCATTATCCCTATTACCATGATTGCATTCTGCTAGAAAAGATGGACACTCGTTTGCTAACATTACATTGGTAATAGTCGGTTATATTATGTAGTAGCCTAATGTCTTACCTTTTTATAGAGTTGACACTGTGTACAGAGAGTTCCTATGTAGACTGGTCCCACTCCAACCTCTACCTAACAAAGTTTGTTGTCGGGCATCCAGTGCTTCCCTACGCAGACCGGTCCCACTCCACCCCTTACTCCTTAGCTTCCTCAGGATAGTGCTCTGCACTACCGTCATTACTACCTGGGATCAATCTGCATAGTAACTCTCTCTATATTTCTAAGGGCAACTTAGACTTAAAGAAGTTATAAAAAGATAATGCATTATTTTGGACTCTGGGCTTTGAATTACAGATTTTTAATTATGAGCCCGATTGCAAACTCATGGCAACTGCGTGAAAGACGAATTGGCATCTACTTACATGGACTCGCCCAAGAGTCTTGCTGGGGGGGGGGGGGGTGTTTGAACAGTACGCTCTATGAGTAAGCAGTTGCCTGCACACACAGAACCCCCACTCCGAAGCCTCAGAAAGAAGCTCACGCTTTCGCATGTTGGTGCCACAAGTTTGCGATCGGAGTCTACCTATGATTCAGATTTCTGTTATTTTATGTAGATACACATCTTATTAAATGATGTAACACAAATGATGTCATATGTGCACTACTACATTATTATAATTTTAACATTCTTGCATAAGCTTTATTAACGTCTATTCTACACGGATCAGTCTCTATAGTTTGGAGGTTGCTACATAATCAATCCACCACATGAAAGCATATGAAGTGTGCAAAAATTCGATATTGACACAAGTTTTTAAAATATTAAAACCTTTTACCTATTATATTCCAACAGAAATAATATACCGGTAATTGTATTTTCTCGTCTTGTTTAAAGAAGAAACATCCTTTGCTGTTGACTAATTTTCACGTCATATGTCGATACATATCTATAAAATTAAAATGAACTGAATCTCGTTAGTATTTATTCATTGAGAAATTAATAGAAGAGAAATTAGAACCTATTATTTGGGTGAGGATTTAGTAGCAGTCGGTAGATATGTGTGCCCTTCTGCTAACAAGTTTCAATACCAGTAACTAACAATGCTTACTATATAATGTGTATAAACGGTTGTTCTTTGCAAGAAAGGCTTAACAATCTACCAACTAATACTAAATGTTATGTTGGCTAAGAGCTAGATAGGATTTAGTATTAGTTGGTAATCTCGCGTCTTCCTTCCATTAACTACTTTTGGAGTCACTAAGAATGTATTGTTAGATTATGGTCCTCTGTTTTATTGTGTATGAGAGTTCTCTGCTTATTCACAGGTTTTGGTTTGTGTGGTATCCCTGAGAACCTTATTGCAGAAATTCTGAAAACTGATGTAAAAGATTTAACAGTTGTCAGTAATAATGCTGGTGTGGACGACTTCGGTTTGGGTCTTTTTCTAAAAGACCGTCGTTTAAAAAGAATCATATCATCGTATGTTGGGGAAAATGCGGAATTTGAGCGTCAGTACTTGTCTGGAGAGTTGGAACTAGAGTTAACACCGCAGGTAAGCAGTAACATTATTTTTCATAGTTGTGCCAAATATTTCTTTAACATTGTTGGTACTCAAGAAGTAATAAGTTGAAGACTGATTAACCAAAATAAATAACAAACACAGCTATACATTTTCTTATCTTTTGTTCATATTTGTGGGCCATTATGAAAGAATTAATTCAATTTATCATCCATTTTCCTAGTACATTATGGTAGCTGCCGTAGTCAATTTGATTGTTATGGTCGAGCACAGTCTGGTAGCTGTCAAATCAGCAACGATCATTCCCGTGAGGCACTTATAGAATAATAATAATAATGTGTTCTTGCTTTTTTGGGTGTGACCCAGTTATAATTTTATTACTATGTATAACAATTCATAATACGTATGTATATTGTAAGAAATTCCGAATGTAGTTTAAATAGGTATGATTTTGAACCTTAACGAAAAGGAATGTTTATTTATCAGATTTGCATTAAATGGTTCTTTGTTACTGTCGATAAAGGCAACAGATATTATATTATTTTTTATTAACATATTTACTACCCTCTTCTATCTGAATTGAGTAGTAGTTCTTCTCTCAGAAGAATTCCATAAGAGAATTTCAGACTGCTTAGCTTTGAGACAAATCACTGTAACTTTATTCACAATTCTAAACAAACGTTTAATTCTTTAATTTCTTTTTGCAAAGACTAAACCACACACTCAAATGCCATTTGTGCGCATTTCTACCTATTATAATTCTTTAATTACATGTTGTTTGAAATTTCTAGTTTGAATGAAAGAAAGACATCATCCATCACATTTCAGAGATTATTATTCATTACCCAGCAGCGTGTGTAGTAATTGGTCACTCTTTGTTACTATTTTTGAAGTACATCTTTGACCATAACGACTAATGTTGTAAATACATTTTGTGTAAAGGGAACATTAGCAGAAAGGATTCGTGCAGGAGGGGCTGGTATCCCTGCATTCTACACTCCTACAGGATATGGCACTCTAATCCATGATGGTGGAGTTCCTATTAAATACAAGGAAGGAGGAGAGGTTTGTTCCCTGTTTTAATACTATACTTAAGTACATCATGTTTTGTATATTCTTGCATTTATGCTTTTTATGTACTTTCTTTTTTTGTTCAGACCAGCTTTGTATAACTGTTATGATTTGCGTAGTATTTACAGAGGATGTACATACTTTTTTAATTTTTAGATTATATTTTACTTATTTACAATTAACACATATTTGGTGGCAAATGTAAATGAAAGTCTTATTAGAAGAGAATAATACTGTATACTTATTTTTTTTTTATCTAATGAAGTTTTATGCTATTATTTTTGGAGAAAAATTCGTTCTGGCATGGGAATCGAACCCAGGACCTCTCAGCTTGGCGTGCTGAGTGCTCTTTACCAACTGAGCCATGCTGGGACCCTATCCACAGTGCCGGCTTGGACTCCCCTCCTTTTAGTATCTTCTGTGACCTACTCCTGTATTTAAACAATATGTCATATTTACAGGAGCACATATTTAAACGACTTTATGGGCATTTCAAACAACAGTATGTTATGTTGTTAACACACATATATTATAAGAATATATGTTGGAATAAAAATCACACAGGAAACATAAATCTTCTCCAGTGTCCCTTGTCCATCACAAACATTTCAGGAACTGCTAGGATCAAAATTTCTGTATTTTTGTTGTGGGTTCTGATTTTTCTAAAATTCAAACATTTTTATTTTCCATGATATCATGATTGAATTTCATGAGTTGTTACTAAGAATTGCAGTATTTCTATTGATGACTTGAAGATGCCATCTGACTAGTCTGGTCATTCAATTGAGAATCGTTGTCACTAATTTACGAACTTCTGAATCTCCTACTCTTATTCTTATAAAAACAATATACAATTGGGTAAATACGTGACAAATTATATGGGCTTTGTTTGCGCACAATTTGAACTCTCAACAAATAAATTTGATTTTGTAGATTAGGTCTGATAGTAAAGAGAAGAACACTTTATGGAGCATTGCTTCCTTCTCTTGATTTGATCATCAGACTGCCTATGAAGTTTTCTTCTTTGTGGAGTTATAATTATATTACAGGCCTATATTATTTTATTTTTATATATCATTACTCGTAACATTATTCTCAGTTTATTTTTTTTATTTCAAAGGTGGAAATTGCAAGCAAGAAACGATCAGAGGCAATTTTTAATGGAAAACCATACATTATGGAGAAGGCCATTACTGCAGATTTTGCATTGATAAAAGCATGGAAGGCTGATGAAGTTGGTAACCTTATTTTCAGGTATATTTTAATGTTCCTCTGTCATTAATTTATTCATTCATTATTACATATATCTTGTTATATGTAATTACTGGGTGAAATTTCTATTATATATATATATATATATATATATATATATATATTTTAAGCTATAGATTTGATTTTTGTATACATACTGCTATTGATTGGTAGCAGTAATGATGTGTTTAAGTTTCATATTTATAGGTTCATTAGTTTAAGAGTTATAATAATAATAATAATAATAATAATAATTCTTTATTTATATTATTATTTAAATTTCAAAAAAATAATTTGCATATTTTCAAAACTTTTCTTCACCCCCCCTCCAATTTTAAACATCATGTCTGAAATTTTTTTTATAATACCTTTGCTCTCTTTAGAAACTTTCTGTGTTCTCACATTCTTTAGGTTTACCTTGTATAAATGGAAAAAAATTAAACCCATTGATATTCAGACTTATAAAATTTACTGAGTGCAAGCACACATTTTTTTTTTTTTTTTTTTTTTTTTAAATTACTGTAGAATTATTTAGTGTATGTTTTGCCGACTGAATAGCTTATCTTATGCTGAGTGAATTACTGTTCACTAAAATAGCATGATGTGTAATTTAGTGAACAGTAATTCATATGGCATAAGATAAGCTATTCAGACGGAAAAACACACAATAAATAATTCTATTCTATCAGCTTATCGAAACTTATACAATATGCCTGTAAAATTCAGAAATTACTGTATTTTCTTTTTTGAAAAAATGCCAACATAGCTTTGTTAAGGTATTCTTAGCAATGTAAATGCAGAGAAATGGACAAAAAAAAGTATGGGAAAATGAGTTTAAAAGTTTGCATGCATTTTAAACTTAAAGAGCACAGCCGTCTTCAATTTGGTGTAATTAATGACATAGCCACTATAGAATTCTAAAACTAAAGATAATAGGTAGATAGTCCGAAAGCCATCTCCAGATGATAGTAACAGAGTTTGAAAACATCTTGGATATTTGAAATAGAACCTGGACCTATCAGAAAGCAACACAGTATTGTAGGGTTAATGCTGGGTTTGAGACAGATCAGCATGACATTAAGTTCAGTTTTCCAAAGTCGTCTTTCAATTGCCCCCTCATGCAAATGTAAGTCGTGTATTATGTTATTGTAGCATATTTAAATCATATTGTGGAGAAAACTCTTCAACATTTTGAACCTGTGTAATATGATTTCTGGAACATTTAAATAATAATTGAAGTGCATTTTCTTTCAACCGAACAGACTAATTTTCTAATGAAAATTTTATTGTTGTGCATGTGAATCACTTGATGTTATTTATATTTACAACCAGTAAGGAATTCTGAAGCATTGAAGCCAGTCTCCTCCATAACACAGTTTAAATACTGTAGAACCACTACAATTCACTTCTCCTAAATGACGTAGCAGAAAATCTTAATTTGTGGCATGTAGAAAACCTTATACATTCAACCAAAATACCATCTGGTAAATTCTCAAAATTGTCTTTGAATCACCTTTCAACAGTTTCTGTTTACAGTTGCAGATGACTTGCTTGCTGACCTCCAATAGTGTCCCGTGATATTTTAATGTAGAAATAATATAGCAGTTCCTCTGTAACAGTTCAGCCTCTTTGGATAAGATGATGATAACCATAAATTGTTCTTCAGTATAAACTTATGTTGTCATTACTCATAAATCATCATTAACAGGGTTACAATGTTAACTACATCTTCCTGTATTCAAAGTTTTTAAATTCTTATCTTCTTCCTCCATTCTTCTCTTGCCTCCCAATCCCGTTCTTCCAAGCCTCTCTCCTTCATTCCACTTCTTATATCGTCCATCCAGGTTTTCCTTGGTCTTCCCCTCTTTCCTCTTCCTGGCGGAATCCATTCCAAAATCTGTCTGGGCAATCTTGTTCTGGCATTCTATACTCATAAATAAGTTTAATATTAATAATAATAATAATAATAATAATAATAATAATAGTAATAATAATAATAATAATAATAATAAGAAGAAGAAGAAGAAGAAGAAGAAGAAGAAGAAGAAGAAGAAGAAGAAGAAGAAGATCGTCAAGAGTCAGTTGGCCTGTTCTGCCTTAGGTCTGGACATGATTGTCTTGCTCATCTTCACCGGATTAAGAATCTTCAATCTTCAGCATGTCTTCTGCGTGGCGAACCCAACAGTGTCATGACTGAGGAACACCTAATTTCCAACAAACTGAATCCCACAAAACAACAAAAGGGAGATATGGTGTATCTGTATTGGGAAGCTAGAAGGAGAACAATGTCATGTCACATTCTGCCATTGGATAATAATAATAATAATAATAATAATAATAATAATAATAATAATAATAACAACAACAACAACAACTGATATAATATGTTTTTCTGGCTTTTAGTTATCAGTTCATATAATTCCTGATCATAAAGGTGTTTACTCTTGTTGCAAAAGCACTTTTAGAAGCATGCTGAAGTATAAGTATAATTGTGGGTTACCATTATCTTGCGCCAAAGGACCTGAATTTTCCTAATCTGAAAACAGAATTTAATTATATTTGGTTTTCCAGTTCTTCCACACATGTCATTGACTTAAGATCTTTCTGAAATTCTGCTAGCATGCCACAGTTTAATACTAATTTCTGAAATTGGGGCACTTGTAAGACAGAATTCAGTACTGGTACTCCTAGAGTATTTTACTGAGAAGGAAAACTAACAACGTTGATTTTTAACAGAACTTCTTTCGTGACTGATGCCTCATTATCATAAACAAAATATATAGGCCTACTTAGTTGAAATGTTTGTTAATTCCCTGACAAATCTAGTTGGTATCCACTAGGAACAAATCGACTTCAGTTTTCTTCCTCAGTGAAATGCAGTGTAGAATGATAAATGAGAATGATTACTAGAGTTAATTTTAATGTTGACGAGAAACTATCAGTATATTTTGCTTGGAACACACTCATTCAGAGCCAGAGTTTATTTTACACGCTATAATTGTATAATGTGGGATCTCTGGCTTTACTTCTCTTTACTTATCACACTTGGCCATATTTGAATCTGTGAACTTCAAATCTAATGGGGAGCATTGTAACTACATTACTTTACAGCTAAGGACGACATTGAAATTTAATTCCTGATCAACAGTAAATTTATGGTACTTACCTCACTAATATTAAAACATCATATTTTTCTATTTTCGTGTGATCTTTGTTTTTTTAAAACTTTTGACTTTAGGATTGGCTCTGTACTATTTGCTGTAAAAGTTATAGCATAGATTCTGCATCATTATAGAGTATAGAAAAGATCGAGTAGCTTAATCACATTTACTTTTTATGCCTAAATTCGTAGGAAATCGGCCCAAAACTTTAACTCGACAATGTGTAAAGCAGCAAAAACTACTATAGTGGAGGTAGAAGAAATCGTACCTGTGGGTTCAATTCCGCCCGAGCAAGTTCATGTTCCTGGCATCTTTGTGCACAGGATTGTTAAGGGTGAGAAGTATGAGAAGAGAATAGAGGTAAGTCATAGTAATAATATGTTCTCTCTATGCAAATATCCCTAAATTGAAGCTAGAAATGAATACTGAACGCAGAATGTTGTTGTCATGGCAGACTATGTAATAAAATAACGTCATTCCTGACAGTAAATGTAATCCATCATATACAGAACATTCCACTCTGTGTGGGTCTGTTGTGCCAAGGATACAATGTATGGGTATAGTAATTATAGTATAATTAACTTACAATGTGTTAATCATACCATCTGAATATTTTATATTTACATTAATAAAAGTACTTATGTAGTTACTAGCTTTCATTTCCCTCTTAAAATCATTTACATTATTATGAGCAAAGCTTTTATTGGATGACGAAATTGATATTGTCCTTTAGGTCTTCAGTCATCTAATTTTACTTTCGTTGTATGAGGTATAGAGTGAGTAATATAATGCTGCAGATTTTTGCACCTATCAAATCAAGATGATGTCATTTGACATGCTGTCTGTGTACAGCTACTTTGCCTAAATCAATGAACCCGGATTTTGCTCCTATTTAGTACCTACAGGTCAATTCATCTAGGAGTTATATATGAGAAAAATAATAATAGTTACACAAGCTCTAATGCAGTACCTATATTTCCTCCTCCTTTATTTTCTTTTCTTTTTCTTCTTCCACCTCTTGAATATAATAGATTCAAATGGAACAGCAGCTATATGCAGTATGCTTCCTCCTCCCTCAGAAAGATTTATCTAATTTACAGAGTTATGCTTCTCATAAACTTCTTTAGATATATAAATTTTAGTGTTTAAAAAGATCTATTTAATTACTTTGTAAAATTATTGATCCCTGGTTTTCTATAGTTCGTTATTTCAATGTATGATAGGTAATAAACCTTTTCTTTTTCGAATTTTTGTTATGATTCATTGAATTAAAGAATAACAACGAATATTGAATTGGGAAATAGAAAGTAGAATTTGCAAGCAGAGTAGGAATCATTCTGTTTTTGGTCAAGTTGCGCCTACTATTATATGTAAAAAAATATTAGAAGCCAAGGAAGACCATTGAAGAGACCCTCGACATCTGATTTGAGATTGGAACAGGTCAACAGTGGCCTAACTCCCTGAAAGCTACATGATGATGATGAAAAAATATTAGAGCAAATAAATCCACAGCTTCAAGATCTGAAAGATAGTATCGAATAAATCCATTGATAGATGACCATCATCCAAACAAACCTTTGACAAATTAGCAGAAAATTGTTATGGTATCTGAAGTGTATAGAAATGGAGAGCAGTACTCCAAATTTGTTTTTTGTTATTGATGACATTTTATTATACTGTTATTGAGTGACGTGTTATATTAGCTCTATTCCACGACCATAATTGACTAACTGCATGTTACAGACATTCTGGCATCAATATTTGCCTACTTATCAACGGCAGAATCAGTATATTTTTTCGTAAGCATTAGCCATACTTGATTTTACTGCTACAGTATAAGAATTTCTTTTGTGCGAGATCGTGCGTATTTGCTTGGTTTCTGCACAAAATCAATCCGCGGAAAGTCTAAAATTCCACATTCAGTATTCCCAACCTAACACACATAACAATTTCCCTCTTCTTACCGCTTAAGTGCCATATTGATTTTACTGCTTTAGGCTTTTTACATATTATTTTTAGAGACGTTCAATATAGTAATAATTATAAATTGGAAACTTACCACTGCAATTTCACCTAAATTGCACTGTTAATTATTGTTTTTAAATATTTGCAAAAATTAAGTAAACTCTACAACTCCACTAAAGTTACTGCATTCGTGATGCAAGTAACATTAAGGAAGCCGTGAAAAAATCAACAAGATTCCAGACTCATCATAGACTGGGGGAAAAAAAGACAGACATATATCACGGCCTGCTGGAGTATAGTAAACACAGAATACATTTTAAAGCAACAATGTTAAAGATGGATATTTTTGTTTTGCAAATTTGAACAGAAACCAAGATGGAGATTTCATTGCAACTAATTAGAAATTCCTCTTTCAGGTATGTAATAAACGATCTTCGCACAAAATAATGTACGATACACGAGCGGTATGTTTTCTTTAAATTCTCGGAGATTAAAAAAGCTCAACTACGTTTCGCTTTTTCAAAATTTTCCTCGAACATGAAAACTTCAACATACCGCTCTTGTAACGCATATTACTATTTGGATTGCAAGGAGTAGTGAAGTGCATTCCATAACCTCTCCTACTCAAATCCCATCCTCACCTTCCCGTGGTGCAATCTGTTTTTAACAAACGAGGCTCTGGGGACCGAGTCACAGCAGTAAAACTGTTCCATAAAAAATGCAGAAACAATTACTACATCTTCCTCATACCACATCTTGCCTCACACTGAAGATACGTTTTGTCGAAATGACCATTACATGATAGTTGATGTAGACACATATTTGTGAAATGACAATGGCATTTGACTTGCGTCGCACAACATGATCATATACGTATGTCATTCAAGTGTAGACGTACCATAAGATCCTATAGTACAACCCAGTAAACCACTGGTTGACACTGTAACAGGCCATGAGGCGTAAACAGGAGAGAATGATAATGATATAGTAGTTGACGAAGCATTCCTTTATGTTTTAGGGTATTTAAACTGTATTATGAAAATAGTTGTCATCAACATTTTGTAATTGCTTGTGTGTTACTGCATTAGAGAAGTATAGGAAACTGAAATGTGTCTCATACACATAAGTCACATTGAGCCATGTTTAGAATTAAGTTAACTAATTTCCAATTAGGCCAGCAGCATACTGCATCGGATATTCTGTTTCGGCCAGTACAGTTTTGTCTCAGACTATTCGATGTGATGCTGGTTACATGCATTGTTATGAGGCTACAGCATACTGCATCGGACAAATGTCTGGTGCAATTTGCTGCAGTCTTATAACAATGTGTGTAATCACTGTCACATTGAATGGCCTGAGACAGAATGTCCGATGCAGTATGCTGCCTACCTTACATTACATGTATGATGAATTTCGGTTATTTCTATTTAAATGAATATAAAATCGGTGTGTAATTCTCAAACTCTGGAAACTGTTATATCAATATCGTAGTTCAAATATAACTGTATAAATGAACACCATATCATACTAAATTACATAAATTCCTCTTCATATCAGTTGTTTTAATGTGTTAAATGAGACCATCTGTATCATTTCTGATGTCTGCATATTTTTTTGTTGTGGTTTTCTACAATTCCCAGCAGGTTTTTTGTGTGTGTTGTGATGAGTGAACCAATGCAGTACGTCAAGCTGTGGTCAAAGATAGAAATATACTTTTGTCATGTGTTTTCTGCCAGAACATTTTATTACCTTCGAGAAAGAGCAAGTTCAATAACAAGAAATTTATTTCGAACTTAGGTATTTATCTTTTAAATTAACTTTTATGCAAAAGCAGTAATGTATTTTATAGTACAGCTTCTACTACCAGCTTTTTAGTATTACTATATTTATCTTGACAATGAATTGGAAATTTTGGCCTTCCTGTATTGTGTACTGATTTTATGCGTGTACAAAATGCATTCAGAATTTCAGGTCAAGAATACTGAATAAAATTCCATATATAAAACGCATTGGATTTTTAAGTATATTGCTTACATAGCTTACCTATAATAAAATAATAGAACATTTATTATGATACTGCAGAAATTTTTACTGAAATCTGTTGATGGATATTGTGTATTGTTCATTATTTAGAGTAAGTGTATTCAGGGAATTTGTGTATGAAATATCATGATATTTCCTGGAAAAACAGTAGCAGTTTACTTGAAATCATTTGTCTTGATACCGAAAATGATGTATGCGCAAAATTAATTCTAATACCGTATAAAATATGGCGTCTATGTTGTTTGTGTTCCTAATTATGTTTTATCTTTAAAACTGTATCTTAAATCAAAAATACTAAACATCAGTGTGAGAACATGAAAAAATTTATGTAAATTACTTTGAGCAAAATAATATAAAATAAGCAGTTGAGAAAAAGAAAGAGGTGTAATTTACTAGAGCCATGGGTTTTACTTAGTAAATCCTTGCATTCTCTATAACAGAGTTATTTTAGTATATAGTTCATTATTGGGCATCCCTCATATCAAAATTTACACAATTTTTTTTAAAGCAATTTTCGTAAAATTATTGTTTAATAGATGCAGCATATTTATGGAAAATATGTGCGGGTTATATAACACTGTGGTATTATATTTTTTATTATCTATGCAAAATGTGTAATTTTATTATAAGGATATAAAAATTATCAGTATGCATTGTAGATTTCCAGTACTCTATATATTAATGCTTTGAATATTAGCGTAAGTTATAGTCCTCTTTATTGTAGCCATTATGTTTTCATATTACGACAAATTGTAAAAAAAAAAATAAAATAAAGTATTTTAAATTATATTGTACTGTATTATTTGATGAATGATGAAGTAAATACACAGATGATTGGGAAGTCAGATTTTGTCTAAGAAAAACTTAATAATAAAAGCATAAGTGTGATTCAGTTCTACAAAATGCGTTGTCAAATTTTCTACTTATTTTTTCAAAGTATTTAATGTTTGTTATTTGTCCAATAGATTTTTCATTCCGACATTTGATTTTATAATTTATATGGGTTTTAGTTTTGTCATTAATTTATTGTAAAAATGGTTATTTTTCAGAGACTGACAATTCGGAAAGAAGCCAAGCAATCATTGTTATCATCAACACCTGCTGTACTCATGAGAGAAAGAATAGCACGTAGAGCTGCTGCAGAGTTTACAGATGGAATGTATGGTATCCTTTGCATAAGGCAATAATTAGTTGTTCCCATTACCATTGATGTCCTCCCTGTTTCTGTTCTTCTGATACCCTAAAACTGTTTGTTTGAATAATACAATTTTATTTATGTCTTATTTGCCAGTGTACATTGTATTGAGACTAAGTTTAAAATCATACCTTAAACACACACAGTTTGTTTGTCTGTCTATTTGTGTGTTTATTTGTTTCTTTATTTATTTAATGATTTTATTTATTTATTTTCGTGTTTCTCATGAAATTGTTCTATTTTTACACTCACAACATTAACATAACTAACATACTGTTTTTTTAAACAAAGCAGAGAATGTTAACCATCTTTATGAGTTGCTCTCTGTCAATAATGGATAGCATCTTTTGGGAATTATTTGGCTTCACTACATATGTATGAAATCTTTTACATATGATTTCATTTAAATCTCTTAGCTGTTATGAATGGAACTAATGTAGCATTGAATCAGTTTGCAAATTTTTCTTTTTATTCTGGAAAGAGTGTGTTGAGAGAATGAATACCATTTAATTGTATAAATAATTGTTATGTGGAAGCCCAAAATAGATTAGTTTTTACTACATGAGGCCACATGATGATCTTTTTATTCTGTTCAGTAAATCATTATTACTACAGAATGTGAACTTCTACCTTTTTTGCATGGGTATCTTTTGAAGAGAATTTGTGTACAGCTTTTACATGATTATAAAAATGCATATGCTGTTAAATATAAAATTCCCTTAATGTGATTTGTAGCGAATTTGGGTATTGGTCTGCCGGTATTGGCAAGCAATTATATTCCAAACAATATCACAGTTTACCTACAGAGTGAAAATGGCCTCTTAGGACTTGGACCATATCCAACAAAAGAAGAGGTCGATCCAGATTTAATTAATGCTGGAAAGGAGTCAGTCACAGTTGTGCAAGGAGCTTCATACTTCAGTAGTGATGAGAGCTTTGCTATGATCAGGGGGTAAGTTAATTTAAATTCTATTATAGTTTCTCGTACAGTCACAATAAATTCTATCTATTCTGATCTGTATAGCTAATATATTATTTTTTAGATATGTTACCTAATTATTATATATGGTTGCCTATGTATTGTTGCTGTTAAATTTGTCAGGTATATTGACTTAAAATAAGTATTTAATATGTTTTATCTCATCACTATGCACAGCAGTATGTTAGCGTATGACCTAATGAACTACGAACTTTATAAATTAGAACTATAGGATAATTAAAAAATTTTGCTATGTAAGAAAAATGTCATGGATTTATGAACTTTTTTTTTTTTTTTGAGAAAGTTTTTTTTATTAAGTATGTGTAGCCTCTTTAATATTAAAATATTTAAAATTATAATAAAGTTGTCATTGATGAAGTGTTTACATACTAGATTTTTAATTGCAGTAACATTCGAAAACCTGTCTTCTTTTGCAAGGGAAATAAAAATGGAAGTTTTGTGTCATAGATTTGAAGTACGCAAAAGAATCTTGGCTCGAGTGAGAGGACTACAGGAAAAATTTGCAGTACTTTCTGATTTATGTTAAAATTCAACTCTGCTGTTGATATCATCCTCAATCATAGTTATACAATTAAGGGTACCGATATTTAATTGTCCCTTACAATTATCTACATCTTACAAAAATAATTCAAAACTGCTAAATTAACAGACTTCAGAAAAACATTTGTACGAATTGATGGTATTCAACTAACCATTCAAAATGTCTGTAGATATATAAAGGTAGAGCAAATAATACTACATTACTGTCTTTAATAATGCAGGTATTGTAAAAATGTTATGTGTCTGAATTTTATTAATGTTTAAGAGCATTTTTAAGTCATTGTTAAAAAAAAACTTTTTTTTTGTACACAGTTACGTTCTTATCGTAATTAATTCTTTATTTTACTTACTAGTGGTCACCTAGATATAACCGTACTTGGGGCGATGCAAGTTTCACAATATGGTGACCTGGCTAATTGGATGATTCCTGTAAGTATTTATAATCAAATAATACTTTTATTATACTTTCAATACATAGAGAAATATATGTAAAATAAAAATGTAAAGGCTTGAATAGCAACAACTTAGCTGACTGGACTATGTTGGAAAACAAGAAGGAAAATTTCATAAAGCAGTTAATCTGTAGTGACCATTGAAAAGCCAACCAAAAGTTAAAATGCTGCAGTGTAAAACTGCATTATGGTATAGTAATTTAGTTACATTATTACAGCGGTCATTAATAATGATTATGATTTTATGCATTTTATTTGTAGGGTAAACTCGTTAAAGGAATGGGAGGAGCTATGGACTTGGTAGCAGCACCTGGCACAAAAGTGATAGTCACTATGACACATACAGCCAATGATGGCTCTCACAAGATTTTAAGCAATTGTACCTTACCACTAACAGGCAAGACTTGCGTAGATATGATAATTACTGAATTGGTGAGTGAAAATTAATACTTTAAATACAATGAACTTGTAATATGTCTTACTTCGACAATCTGCTTCAATGTTCAAAACGTATCTTTCTTAGGGCGTCTTTAATGTCCATAAAGAAGGAGGTCTGACACTGGTGGAAATAGCAGAGGGAGTTGGTGTTCAAGATATCATTACTGCAACTGGTTGCGAATTTGCTGTATCTCCAGAGTTAAAACCTATGATACAAGTCCCAATTGAAGAAGACTGAATCCATAATGGAACAACCTGTCAGATTTAGGTATGTGTTGAAAATACTGCATTTTCTCCCTCAGATAAGTGACAATATCTTTTCCAAAAGAATCCCCTTTTCCGCTCATCCAGTACTTAAAATGCAGGTAGAATTGATAATTTTCCACTCATATTTTCTTATAAATTAATTTGTGAATATGCGATGTATACTTTCAGATACCATCATCGTGATGATGATGATGATGATTATTATTATTATTATTATTATTATTATTATTATTATTATTAATCTTTTCAGTGGCTTCCCCACCCTGCAAGATGATAAGATTCAAATTCTAACACACTTGTTGTTCGTAATATAATAATATTACATAGTTAGTAGAGATTTTAGATGATTCATGCTTTTGTTTTTTTTTTTTTATTTCTCTTCCTGAAGTGACGAAATAAACTAAACACAATCTTTAGTGAGCAGTCTGGTAACTCATTTGGTAAAGCAACTAGCTAGACAAAAGATCCTGGATCCAATCTTGAGATTTTTCTCGTTGCCAAACTTCCAGTGTGGCACTGGGGTTTACTCAGCATCTTATCGAATTGAGTTCCAGGTCTTTCCCTGGATTAAAAAGTGGGTTGGAGCATGGTGCTCACCACACTACCTCATTCTAATGGAAAGGTCTTTAAAGCATGGAGCTTCCTATCTCCTATGGTCTTCATAGAGAAATTTTACTTTCCTTATCTCTTGTGTGATGAGTGTCCTTCATTTTATAGACAGAAAATGTTGTTGTTGCTGTTGTTAACTAATACTGAGTTTTTGGCAGTAAAGCCATTAATTATCTTGTTCTTCAATACAGGAATGTGATGTAGCAAAAAATAAAACTGTTTTAATATAGGCACCATATTTTTATGTTATGGTGGTTATATCACCTACACACGACTTTCTGTTGACTACACCTGCCTTAGATTAGCATGAGGATTGTCAAACAACTCAACTAACCATATCTCCTCTTCACCACTTAGAGGACGCTTATGTGTGCCATGTCAGGTCAGCATACTGAAATGACATTTTCTCCATTTTTTTGTGCAACAGTTAGACTATTGTAACTTGGTCCCCAGATCCTCGTTTGTTAAAAACAGGTTGAACCATGGGAAGTGAGGATGGGATATGAGTAGGAGAGGTTATGGAATGCACTTCACTACCACTGGCAATTCATAGATGAACATAAAGCATAGGCCTTACTTACTTACAAATAGCTTTTAAGGAACCTGGAGGTTCATTTATCCCGTCACATAAGCCTGCCATTCGCATAGGCCTACTGAAAGAATATAATGCGTCTAAGCCAGGCAATTGATGATGCTTCAGCAACATACTACTGGTAGCAGGAATAAGAAATTAACTCTTAATGTCATATGTTGCATAAAAATTTCTGAATTTTTGTAAGGTGATGTTTGATTATTTTTTCTACATCTGTCATTTCTTGTCATTAAGTGACAAATTGTTATGCTCTCAGTGCTTCTTCAAGTCAATGATTATGTATGTGTGATTGATATGTCCTAAAAATAGGTCTATATTAGCTGGGAAAAATTTTTGCCATATTTTCTTTTTCTTCCAGAACTGTTCTCCACTCTCCCACCTACGAAAAATATATGGACTGTTTATGTCAAATGTAAGGAAAGTAAATATACCCTGTAACAGGTATGAAGCTCCAATATTTAATTGGCTAGGCATCAGTTTCTTTACTCCTGCTCTAATTACCTCATGCAGCTTTAAGTGACTAATTTAATAGCGTATCTTCTACATAAGTAGTTTTTTTATTGACTTTTTATCAGTAATACTAAAATTGTCAGATGTGAAGATCAGAGATTGATTTTATTTTGGAATAAATATTATTATGTTATGCATTAACTCACTGTATATAGATTTCCCAAATACTTGGTATATTATCATATAAATGTGTTCTTGGGTAGCAGTCATTATTTAATGTTTGTATCTAATTTTAAGCTGATTTAAGCTATAAGGGTGCTATGCATAGACATTTCGCTAGCCCGTGCTACGAGCGTGCTAAACTAGCCCCGGCTATCGACTGATTGCTTATACAGGATTCATATCATATATCGCTAACACTGGTTTATGAATACGAAAAATGTTAGTTCGCTGATCATCCACCGGAAACCCGCGCTAAGAATGTCTATGAATATGGCCCTAAGATTATAAGTAATTTGAGTACTGGCAAAATAGTTGTATAAAAGAATCTACAATGATACTGTTGAATGCTGTCATTAAATATGTCCAGTATACAAATAAATACACATTCTTAAAATACATATGGTAAATGGAATCCTATTTCTTAAGAGAAACTTCAATTGTGATGTAAATAAAGAAAGTCCCGGGCAGTGGCATTTCTCTGTAAGCAGTAGTAGAAAGTTAAGACTTAAACCAGCTTACTGATACGATAGTGTTGTAGTTATCATTTAGTTCATTCACTCAATAAACCTGGATAAATAATTATGATTAAATGTATGAACTAATTCATTTCATGCCTTTATTGTACTATTACTTTTGTTGCTTATTTTTAATGTTACAAAATCAGTACAAATTATATTAAGTATAGATTTTTAACACTTTGACATCGATAACTGGCTGAATTCTATTTGCTTACAATCTATCAAGTTTCATTATATGGCAGCAAATTTAAAAGAATGCAATTAATAATTCTATAGAAATAACAAAGCAAAGTCTGAAATGAAAGTAAAGATTGGTTAGTGCGTATTGCCCTGCATTTGATGATAAAATCATAAGTAGTCTGCCTTCTATTTGCAGAATTTTCAGAGATGACAACCACACATGGCAATACATGTATCCTACCCATTTCATCCCCATTGCTACAACACAACTGAAGGAAAAATGTTCACATCTTGAAGGCCTGGACAAGGCAGTCAGTCATGTTTAGTATCCTGTCTAAATGGAACAACTGATATTGTGTAATGAGAATTATTTCTGTATTTGTAGGAAACAATTCCTGCATTGTTGTTAAATTTAAAATAACAAAAAATATATATGTTACATACTGTTACATGTGCAGTAAAATGAATATTTGCAATTATTACTACGTTTTATTAAATTTTTAATCTCTGAAAATTTGTTGAGAATTGTGGATGATTTGAAAATTTCAATTGCTGACTCACATTTATATAACATTATTAGACAAACCTTGTACTTTACGAAGGTGGCTAGAGGGAAGGCTTACTTGCTACCTCATCTCTAGATAATCTGTTAGAAAGCACTTTGTTGTTGTACACATGAGCAACCAGTTCATTGTTTGATCAAAATCTAAAGCCTGAATTAACATTTTGTTCTTTCTTCATAGTTTTATAGTCGAAAAGATGTTAAATCTGAAGCAGTTCATTGATGCATTCTATAAACTTACACCTACACCCATTATTTTTAAAGCCATTAATTTTTATTATAGTATAATTTATAATGTGCATACTAAGATTGATTCATTTTTATGCCTTGCGAGTGTACTATATAAAATACACTTCATGTGCAAGTTCAACATTGGATTAGTTGAACTAGAACTTACCTCACGTGGGCATTTACTTACATAGATCAGTCACAGTTATATTCTTTTGCTGAAGATTGCTAATTTTGGGTATTAAAAACTTGTGTTGATAACTGGTGAAGTAGATATTCGTTCTTTCTTTCTTTCTGTAAGAGGAATATGATTTTTCGGTATTTTTTTGCAGATATAAGTACTTAATTATTTAAGTTATGCTTATTAAAGAAAGAAATAAAAGAATGTTTAAAGTAACAAAAAAACAAATTACAATGAAGTAGCACATTTCCAAGTTTACTTGGACTGTTCATTGTAAAATAGAATTAATGGATGGTCGGTAGGTTTCAAGGTTTTAAGATTCTGTATAACATTGTAGTAAAAAAAATATACTTCACACATCCCAGATTACTTTATATATGCCCACATCATGCACTTTGCTAAATAGGAAAATACCCCCGTCATTATTATTAGCATGTTAAGTTAATTGATAATCAATCATGTAATGTAAAATTGCTTATCTTTATTTAATAATATTTACAATGAGTGAGATAGTTTTCAGTTAGCAGAATAAACTGTAGTAAATGTGTTACTGTACTTTCTTTTTATTTAGATTTTTAAATAGACTGTTATGATGCATTGTTTACTTTCGGACTAGCAGAATTGTAATTTTTAAATATTTGTATGTGTGAATTATAAATTTATCTCTGCTGAGCTCCTGAGAGAATGTAAAAATGTTAACATGAATGATTATTTACAGTCAATTATTACTGTGACCCTGAGATTGCAGAGTATATACAGAACATATGTTAATTTTGTGATGTTATTTTCGAATTATTAATAATGTATGAACAGAAAATTATTATTTCTTCGGAAACTTCACTCTGGTTGAACGTATTTTAATTAGTTGCAGTGTCACTGTGCTCTAATAAAATAGTATTTTCAGTTTTAAATTAAGTAACATTACAGTTACTTTCTCTATTCAAGTTTGAATTTAACACTCTTGGTTATTAAAAATGATCAATATATTCACCCTGTAAGAACGTATGAGCAGAAAACATTAAATTATTTTTTACATTATACTCCTACATATTTAAGCTAGTCATGAAGAGTAAAAATTTGAAATGGAACAATATCAGCTTAATTATTAACTTCATACTTACTGCAGCTTGCAGATGTATATAATATACATTGACAGATATTGGTTAGTGAAACTTCACAGGCTCGAAGAAGGAAACAAATGACAGGAATAAGAAATTTCCACTTACAAAGTCATGAATGCCCGTGAATATATCAGTGAAATTTCATGTAAATCCAAAATTATTGTATATTAGTCATTCTATTCACAGTACAATATCTTTCAACAGTAATCTTCTTTATAATATCAGAATTTGGAAAAAAAAAAAAACTTTAAAAATTTAAATCTCTAAAGAAATTACATGTGAAGTTAGAATGCTGTATGTACAGTATGTTTCCATATAAGATTATAAGGTAAACATTTGTGTACCTCATGGCAGGGAACTATATAAAACATACACATTCAAACTTACAGACATCCTCTCACAAGTTAAGCTTTGTCATATATTTTTTTCGTCTTAATTTGTCTTTAGAACAAGTGTAAACAATGGTTGAGTGCAACATCCAGACTATTTTTAATCTCATGATTTTTTTTATATAATGTTTCATATAATGACGTTAATCCATTGTGATAAATATAAAAATTATATAATCTTTCATTTCACTGCATATTTCGTTACTTTATTTTCTTAATGTTTTTTAAACAATATTCATAAAATAAACAAAACGAAGTGAGTGAATGATAAAAAAAAAGTGACACAGTCGACATTTAATAACAACTATTAAAGTTCAAGCAGCATTGTTACATTCTGAACCAGAGTTGGAGTTCAGACTTCGGTAATTTGATTGATCATTTTAAAAATTTGTCATTGGTCACATGTTCGAGTGTAAACTGCAACCAAGTTACTGTGTAAGTGTTTACGGACCTAAAATTGTTGTGAATTATTGTATATAAATGAGGATGAGTTAGTACTGTAAGATATATTTGAGAAACTATTGGAGAGTAATTCATAGAATGTGTATTAGATTACAGAAGAAATGAAAAGATTTTTATACTTGCAAGTAGGATGTATTGAGGATGTTATAGTTGTGTAAATATATATTTTGAGGAATGACTTTGGATACGAAAAACATAGTAGGAAATGTAGAACATATTTATAATTTTACATACTGTAATAATTATTTTGGTTCAGATTTCTGATACAATATATATAAATTCTTTGCATGGATTTGCTTTGAATAATATCTTGCTCAGTAATGAATTTGTCATTATTTTATATTTCTTTTGAGGGTTAAATGTTTTTATTTGTGTACAACATTTAATAAATTTTGCAGATGTAACCAATATTTTTTCTTTTTGAAACCGAGCATGATCTGTCCTTATCCCTCATAGTAGGCCCTACATTTAATTAACGCTTAAGAAATAAAAGACTAGCTTAATGACTTCGCTCAAGTGAAACTAAAGCGTTACCCTTTGCCACATTAATGGTAGAATTACATCTCTGATGTTCTGCAATTAACAATTCATTACAAGCTTATGAACTATTAAAAAAAAAATCATAAAGAATAAAATTCTTCACTGATATAATATATTTAATATGCCTAATTGAATTTATAGATTTATTTTCTTCTAATTTTCGGCAATAAAGCTCCAATTTTGTATGTCGTTATATAAATATACTACATTTAATTAATATTTGAAATATGAAGGTATCTAAGTGTCTTAGTTTTTTAAGTAATTGCCTCTGTACATAGACATCATAGTGTCCAGTGTCCAAGCATAGGGCATTGAAAAAGTAGTGGTAACATGCCTTTCTTCAAAAAGAAAATAAAACCAGTGTGTCACCTCCCCTGTAGTACATTTTTGACACATGAACGAACCATGACTCAGGCAAAGTTACTGACTAGCTGTTTCTCACCATACTAAGCTTTTCGCATTCTGAAGATGTCTCTTTGCAGACCAATATTTTGTATTGAGACTGCAGATGTTTCTATAGGACAGCATCTCATGAGACCTCAGAGTTTTTTAGTGGCCAAATGTAAAAATGGTGTGTAATAAGCCTTCCAAAGCCACAGCATTCCAGGAACCTAAAAGGAGACCATATATATAGGATATAAATTTTAGGTTAATGATGGAAAAATGGAACAAGAATTGACACTTGTTAAGAAGTTTATTGTTCAAAAAGAGAACCATATTTTATTATTATTATATTAAATAATTTTTTTATTATTTGCAGAGTCTTCTTCTGCTTCTTTTGTACTTCATATTAATGTTTTATTATATATTGTTTTCGTCTGCAATTTGTAATGATAATGAGCGACAACTTTCACTGTTATCTCATTCGAACTCACTGTTGACAATACTTTATTTACAATATTATCTCTTCTATTTTTTGTCATGTAAAAACCAGTTGTGTATGATGCAATTTTATGTGAGAGAAGCAATAATACAAATTTTTATATGTGTAGTACAAAACTGATAACAGCCAACTCGCCTAAATATATTTGAAGACCAAAGCAATTCTCCTCTCTTTAGGAGTAAAATCATTGAACGGAAATGAACGAATCTGTATCGGTCTTTATAGGTGCCTCAAGCTAAGAATATGAATAATGAATCCCTTCGATCAGGACAGACGATCAGAGAAAGAATTTTGTGACATTTTAAGATTAAAGAATTCATAGTTCTCATGATTAAAATATAATTTCTGCAATAAATTTCTTCTTTTTCGCTTTATGAACAGGGGAAGCAATGCTTCCCTTGCCTTCCATGTGCAGCACGCCACTGGTAAAAACTGATATGACCATTAAGTTCACTCTCTGAATTTTGCTTTTATAAAAGCTGGCAAAGGAATAAGATACAGAAGTGAATTGAATATTGCAAGCCCAATTGGAAATGCAAATGCTATAGCAAGGTTTATGTCCATGTCCAACATTTCTGATAAAGCATCATTATTGTTGTCTCTCCCATATCTCTCTGTTACATATGCCATTCCATCTGCATAACGACACCCAAATGATGAAGATGCTGTGACTAAGGAGTCTTGAGTTTGTATAACTGGGACTGTACAGTTTGTCTTGGAGTCTCGTGGAAGTCCATTCAGATTAACCCAGTTGTTATTTCCAAACATCTGCAAGTTGAGAAATGCTCCAGCATAGCGAGACTGGGTAGCGTATGTAAGGTAAAGTAGCCAGTCTGATAGACTATGGAAGGACCTAATAGGAGAGAAAAGAGAGTTGCAATTAATAAATGCTTTACTTTATACATAATATATTCATGACTTTTTCATCATCATCATCATCATCATTTGATCACATGATCTTTCTAGTTCAATATTCTACCTATAAATTATTGGAGCTGAAATTAATTGCAATTATTTACATCATAATATTTAAAGTAGTGACTGGATTCTGTAGTCACAAGTTTTCTAGAACCTAGTTCTTTCTATCTTTTGAAGAAATCAACATAACATGCATACTTCTCCTAGTCTTAAAATAAAACATATTTCCTTTTGTAGGCTTGCTTTCTACAGTAGAGGAACTCAGCTTAATCACTGCAGATATATAATTTGGGTATTCTTCCACATCATTCTTTTTTTTAAGAGGCGAATATTTCTATAGTGAGTAAAAATTACATCCTGGTTGGAGCAGAATTAGTGTAAGCTACGACTTTTTAACGATTGGCACCAATTTTTAACAAGATAGAATGTTTCTGTGGTATTCCAAATGACATTTTGATCGAACTCATTGCTTAAACTTTGTCTTGGGTTTTGATCCATTTTTGCAGAAGTATAACAAAATAATTAACACTAATAAGTTATTAAGCTGTTCATATTTTACATTTGTTTTAGAGACGAAATTATCGAACATAATAACTGCAGCAGTACCTGTACACATTACAATAATATATATATTACCATAACTCTTTTTTTTCCGGGGATAGAATAAGATTAATATTGTTGTAACATAATCTTCATTATTCTTTTCAGAGAGCTAATACTTTTGACGAAGTGTTAAACTATTCTTTCATATATTTTATAAAGCACCTACAGCAGATATTTTCTTTCTAATTATAACACTTGATTATGTCTGCAATAGTTTCCTACCTATTGTGAACACCAGAATTACTTTTTTCCCATGGTGGTGTGGTTTCAAAATACCAGCTAGGCCATGGTTGCAGCTCAATCTTCAGCATCAAAGATACAGTGAAGAAAACAGTTTACAATGTTTACTGGCAAGACATTACAATACTAACGCACATTTACTATGTACTTTACATCTAGAAGGTTCAAGTGAATCTGTACTATAATGTATTCTACAAATTTTTAAACCCCTCTTCCTCATTCTCCTCATATTTACACCACTAACAAAATTTATCACATTTCGTTTACTCATGGTTTATATTGTAACCTCTTTTGAAAATATTTCTCAGTCATATGTTGTATACATCCATATCTGTGCTGCATGTAGGCAATCTTTTTACTGTATGAGATAATAATTCCTGTGTCGTTGCATTATTTCTTAAGATGAGCTAGAAGGATACATAATTTCACAGATCAAGGAATTCTTCTTACAATGGGGTGTATTTTGTCGACATCATTAGACAGTAGAACTGAATAAAAGAGCAAGCACTGACTTTTATACAGTTTAAGATAGTAATCTTTTTAGAAACTTCTCTGTTTTTTTATGATTACACATTAATACTGAAATGTTGCTAATTTGTTTTGTAGATGACAGCCATTACAATATAAAATACGATAAAATATTTGAAGTTGATCACCTGTTCTGAAATAATATTACTTACTGCAATACTTTTAATCTTGCTCAGGATAGGAACTGATGGTGGGCTTATGTGAGGGCTGCAGTGAACCTCCGGGTTCCTTAAAAGCCATTTCTAATTTGTATTGCAATACTTTTTCTGACACGTTTTTCGTGCTCTTAGTTTTAATGTGAGTGTGTAAATTGTAAGAAATATTATATATATATATATATATATATATATATATATATATATATTTTCTTTGCTATTTAACTTATCGAACCTACTAACCTTTGAAACATACCTTCTGATTTACATAGACGCTATTACTACTCAAGTTACTTTAATAATATGAAGAACATTTAAGAGAAGTTTCTTGAGTTCAATATTTTGCAAATAGGAAGTGCATGCAGTACTTAATTGAAGTATTTTACCTTAAGGAACCACTTCCTAGCATCAGATATATGATAGTCAAGTAGATGCTGACAATGGCAGATGTGAAAGAACTTCTAACTACCAACATCAGAGCAATAGTTTGTTGCTGTGCCAACAGATAACAGGCTAATTGCACTGCCCCAAAAAACAGCCAGTCTGTTGTAGCGTGAAGTCCAGTTAACCTGAAATGAAAGATAAATTATGTCTAGTAGAAAGAAGGTACTTTATTTATAGTTGTCCTTAAATGTGAGAGAATAAAACATTAGATTTAAAATCATTATTTTTATTTGAGTATTTATTAGAATATATTTGCATTTATTTTTATTCTCGGCACTGATGAAATAAATGACACCCGGTGACTGACTAAATTTGTTACTGTATTTTGTAGAAGTTATTTTCATTAGTAAACATTGATTGTATAGTACTCACAGAAATGTGATACGTGATGCAGCTCCAACACTTATGACAGCAAATGGTACAGCAAGAAACGAATAACTAAGTAGAAATAAGGGCCCACTGTAGAGACCTTCTTGTGCCTCTTGATAATACCTTGTTCGGAAGGCAGAAACTGTGACATAAAGTGATGTGTTTCTATTTAGTTACAGTCAAATAAATACACTATAATAATACTACTCACGAATTTAATACCTAAAAGTAAACAACTCAAAGATAAACTCTTTTGAAGCTAAATACTTATCTTACCGATACCATAACAAATATGACATATGCCTATAAAAGTGTACAAACGTCAATTACATATTGCAGATTCTCTTTACGAATCTAATTCTTCATTGCAGTTTGTATCTTATTTCTGGTACAGTATTTCTCATACCATGTAGACAAGTAACTAATATCCATGTAACTTTAAGCAGAACAATTTGTTATGTAAACCGTGAGTTCCATTAATTATACATTCGTTTATAAATGTTTGTAACTTAAATCGCCAGTCATGGTTTATGCACTGGTTAAAATATATCTTTGCATTATTTCTATGTGAAAATCGATGCATATTATTAATTTATATATATTCAAATACTAAAGTTGTTGTTGATCAGCTATCTGAAGACAGGCTGAAACCTCAGAAGTGACACCAATAAGGCATCACTCATGAGGCAACTAAGTCAGGAGATAATATGGTAGGATGGTCAGTTCCTTTCCCCCTCCATTACATACATCGCTGACTAGTTACACATTACACTAATCATACTTCAGATGCATACAAACAATTATTGTTCCTCCTCTGACACACATCGTCAAGTGAGATACATTACCTGATAATAGATGTATAAATCAGCCAAAACCTCAATCAGGGGGAATACTATAGTATATAAATCGTATTTATAAAGATAAGGCTGATGTTGAAGTCACCATATGCTTAAGTTGCTTTGCAGTATATTGTGTAAATTTTTGTATGATTTTGATTGTTGTCTTATTAGAATTTCATTTTTTTCGCAGCAATTTTTATTTTATTTATTTATCTAAACGATAACAGCTCCCTGTATTAACAGGCTGCCACAAAGACAGAGCATATTGTGCAATAGGCAGTTGGAAGTATAAATAATATACACATGTTTAAGTTGAAGGGAGTCTTACAACAACGACAAGAAATGACTGAATAAATAAGTAGGTACTAATTAATTAGTTGAAGATCATTGTTGACCGTAGAGATGGTTGCGGAGCATAAATATTGATCCTCTCAGAACTGCAAGAACGATGTCATCAATTGCCTTCCTCTGTAGGCCAAAACATTGCCAGGTCTGGAAGAAGAAACCGGGAATAGTTCTGCGCGCTCCAACCATAAAGCCTATTACTTCAATTTGTTGTAGACCATATTTGTCCATGAAATATGGAACGGTACATACATAGATTCTGAATGCTGTATATACTCGTATGTTTGTCTCTTATCGAAGTAATATCTATGTTATCATAGATGAAACCTCAGTTTCAGTATAAACCAAGAAACAGTCCGTGTTATATATAATAAATCCCGACAAAAACGTGATAAATCATTGAACAGCAATAATAATAATAATAATAATAATAATAATAATAATAATAATAATAATAATAATAGTAATAATAATAATAATAATAATAATAATAATAATAATAATTTATTTATTTAGAATATTAACGTGCAAAACAACAGCACAAGGCCAATTACAATAATAATAATAATAATAATAATAATAATAATAATAACAACAACAACAACAATAATAATAATAATAATTCATTCATTCATTTATTTTATTCCATAGATCTTACACGAGCAATGAAGCTTTAAGATGTGGAACAAGTCAACATTTTACAATATTACAATATTACAATTAATAATAATAATAATAATAATAATAATAATAATAATAATAATAATAATAATAATAATAATAATGTAAAGATATCATTCTATATGCCATGAAAGCAATTGAGGCTTTCTTTATCTCGGTACTAGAATGAGCTGATGTGGTCAACTCCATTCTCAGACCACCTTTTACCCCAGAAAAGACCCAGTACTCAATTTGATAGGAGGCTGGATGAACCTCGGGGCTTTTCTGGAATTTTTGACAATGAGAAAAATCCTTCATCATCCTGGATTGAACTCAGTACCTTCAAGTCCGCAGCAAGTTGTGGTGGCAGCAGCACCAGCAGCATTGGCGGTAGTGGTGATAATGATATTAAATATTAAATAAATTACCAAATTGTATGTTATAATTAACTTCACAAATTTATTTAAGTGCATACTGTACTTCCTAACATGATTTTCAGTGTGGGATTGGGAGTATATGAAAATTAACAGGTTCTTGTTTTTAAACTGTCTTAAAAAAGTCTGTGTTCATCTGTAACTTGAGTAGATCAAGATCAAAGAAATTTTAAAAGTTTGGTGCAAATCTTTACCATTTTTAAGAATTTAAAAAAAGTCCTTGAGGTTAGTAGTACATCTCATTATGTCTTACGTATGGTTGCACTAAATAGGTATTAGTTGGTAATTTTTCTCATCTCTTTCCTATTTTATTTCTATATTCTGTATAGAGATTATAAATTTACTTACATGTAGATGCTGTTACAATTATTGATACAAAATAGGCACCAGCTAGGCAGTTGAAAATCAATCCATTCCTTGTGATGAATGTTCTTTGGTAGTCCTCCATCCCACTGTAGAATATCCACAGCAATAAGTGAAAAATAGGCAGGGCCAACAGACGCAAGAAAATATGTGTTAAGCCCACAACACGAAAGTTGAAAGTTGCTGCTAGGTTCCTCCTGTAATAAGTTAATAAAAAAACAAATTAGAATATACAGTAAATTTAGGTAACTCATAAACTAACACTACTATCACGTTTAGTAACATTATTTTTTACTTCCACAGTATATTAAGTGTAGAAAATAATCTGGTGATGCTGCAAAGATTTAAGATTTTTACGAAAATGTAGAAAGATTTTGGGATACTATTTCTTTAAGTTTTTTCTTTCTTTTTTCTCTCAACTGTTGGACAGAATCGTTTTCTTTCAGAATTTACAAATTAACTTGTGTTACCTGGAAAATATGGAAATAAGTGGTCAGAATTCTTAATTGAAGAATAGTATCATTTCATTTAAGTATAAAGCAGATAAAATGCCATCAGCCACCTTATGTAATTCAATAATGACCTATTTTGAAAGTAAGTTGCAAATATTTTAATACACATTTTGTTAATAACAATTTTTCAATAATTACTGCATGAAATATTAATTGTTTTTAAAGGTGATACATTAGGATAGTTCTGATTTAAATTCGACTAGGTCGTTGTGAAATTTTACTTAAGTATTTTTTTATATTATTGTATATTATGGCATTTTCTTTTTTCTGAAAATTAACATAAGCACAACTAATACATGTATATGTATGTCACTAGGTTGCAGAGGGTTGGATGCGCAACACACAGCCTATCCTATCCAGTGGAATACGCAGAATTTTGTCAAGGTGGGGACATTATTAAAATTGTTTACAATTTATATTATGGGTATTTTAAATTTTGTTTATTATTATTGTCATTAAAAATATGAACTGACAAATGCACGAAATGTTAAACGTTTCACAATAAAGTCAGAACTAACTCAAACTAACCAATGGATGAATGCCACTCTTAAAATGAGCTTAACCCAGATAAGACTGACGTCCTATATATAGGACCCGGACGTTTCATTTTTTTAACATTGCTGTGTAAGATTTTCATAGTCGGCAATCATGATACCATAATCCTTATGTGTTATAAATTGCCTCCAATTTTTTTTCTTATATTTAGTCTGTCATAGTCAATGTTATTATCACATTTGTGTGAAACGTCCGGTGTCCTATATGCAGGACGTCAGTCTTATCTGGGTTAAAATCGACAATGCACAATATTTAACATTTGCACTGCAGAACTGTCAAAGCAAAGCAACCTTTTCAATATGTTTCACAACAAGTTTAATGTCATATTGTGTCAGCTTCATTTTGTTCCAAGGTTGGGGTACTAGGCAGTAGAGCTCTCTGTAATAAAATAGCATTGTTATAATTCGAATGTGCTGCAGGACCAAGCACAGGGATTATATTGAAGGGGTAGGAGGACTATGCCTTATGTTGATGTAGATTTTGTTGTTCTGACTGTGAAAAATTAGAGAAGGGAAAACGGTTATGGATAAAAAATATTCAAATCTAAACATGTATTTTTTTTTAAAGTTCAAGGGGGGTTCAAACCCGATAAACTCCCCTTGCATACGCTCCTACTCCTATCCAGATACCATCCTCACTTTCCCGTGGTGCAACCTGTTTTCACAAAAGATGCAAAAAGCAGTAGCTGCACAATGAGACAATCTTGTAATCGATTATTAACAGTACTATATTTATTCCTTATATGTGAAAAAATATTTTCGCTCTTAATTATTAAGAAGAAAATTAAAATGGTCAGAGAAGAGATAATAAAAGAGAAAAATATGAGTGTTCATCTAAAAATCAGGATAACTACACACTTGAATGTCAGTAACTAATAAAGAAACATAACGAAGTCGTCAATAGCACATTCTTACATGTAAAGTGTGAAAGCTACGGTGAATGCATTGGGCCTTCCAAATGCAGAGAGTGGGACCTTATTGTTGGCTAATGACGGAGTTGTTGATCCCCCAACAACTGTAGGGACTCCCATGTTATGCATTCCTACTGGATCCGTTGTAGAATCCATAATCTGTACTCCTCCTGGAGCCATCGTGGAAGTCTTTCGTCTGAAAGGACCACCTTCTAGTTTGAATTTTTCTACAAGAGCTGCAATCTGATGGTTTGATTCAATGAAACGTTCTCTTGATCGACGATCAACAGTTGATAGACATACTGTAAACAGAATTTTTTCTCATACAGGAACAGTAAAAATATGTCACTTGAAAATAAATTGTAATGTTGCATACCTCTATTGTTTACAATTTCAGTTAAGATTGTGTATGATACTGACGAGTGAAATTTATTAATATTAATTTATATCTTATACTTTATTCCTTCTTGATCATTAAAACTAAATTGTTTTTAGTATAAATATCTTTGACGTATTAATCTCCTGTATGTCAATTCTACATTGATTTATGAATATTCACGAAATCAGTGAAATCAGCCAAATATCATCTCATTAGCCATCACTAAATAACTTAGTAGTTGATACAGCATCGTTAAATAACCAAGTACAAAAGGAATTTCATTTTCTGCTTATAAATATTTATGAAAATACTTACAATAATACATGAGAGGGTTTTCTAACTCTGGACATGGAAATCCAATTGATCGAAAATAATCCAACATAAGCCTTGTACCGCCAGTATAAACAACATCTCCAAGACAGAGATAAGCAACACGGTCTAAGAATGGAAAGACATCTGACCGTGGTTTCTCCATAGTTAACACCACTGCTCTTCCATACTTTCGTGCATGGTTTGAAAGAATTGAAATAACAAGGTACGTATTTAAAGGATCCAGGTCCCATGTTGGCTCATCTAACAGCAGCACAACTGAAAATAAAAAGTTTTGACATTGTAATCTGTTGTACAGTTAGGTATTACAGGTCATAATGTTTGCATAAAACTATAATGCAACAGTGAACAGTTTCAGTACTACAGTACAGTTTAATTTGATGCAATACTTATTTTGTGATCTTTATATTTTTTGACTAATAATAAATTGAGAGTAGTATAGTAATTTCAGTCAGTTATAGTATTCCGAACTTAATTTAAATTCCTTGCTCAATTTCTTATAGAGGGTCTGGCAGAGAAACCGACGATTTTGAAGTAACACTTTTTTCTTTTAATTCAGTAGTGGGGGAGAGAACTGCTGTTACCACATTATGCCTTATAGTTTCCATGGAGCATTGGAGTGGTACACAACGTGAGTTTACTGTCAAAAGCTATTAAAAAAATTATAGTTTTGAGGTTGCTAGACGTGAATTTTGCCAAAATTTTAATTTAGTGTGCCATGACCTATACCCATCTTCTCATGTAGTCTAATTGACACAGTGTAGATCATTCGCCTACAGATCGAAAGGACCCTGGTTCAAACCTGAGTGCCCCCTAATTTTTATAATTAAATTAAATTCTTTAATTGTTTAATAATTTCGAAGAAACTGGTTCGATACTCAAGTAAAAGCCTCCAGGTGGGAAAAAAACCTGTCTGTATGCCAGAAAACATTGTTGCACTTGGGGTTGCTGTCGACATAAATCCAACTTGCTCAGCAGCACGGCATAATATTGTAGTGAATAGTGTACATTCAGCGAAATTGTAAGAATAATGCTACATTGAGACCTGTGTTATCACCCCTTCAAGATTCAGGTTGAGCATCAGTTAAACCCGCGAGTTAAGCCCAAAGGACATTCTGTGAATAAATGACAAACTGCATAGATGAAGAAGACGACCACTTTATTGACAGTACGTGGATGTCTAATGAGACGGATTTTCAGTTATGTGTTTCGTGGATAGGCAAAATTTTAGATATTGGTCGCAATAAATCCTGATGAATTACTTGGGAAACTATTGCATAATGAAAGAGTAGCTGTTTGGTGAGCAATGTCATAGGATAATAGGCCCCTTCTTTTTGAAGACGACAAGAGAAATGCGTTGACCATGATGTCAATCAAGTACGTGCATATGATTAAAACGTTCATAACCAATGAAGTAGCACACAATCCTCTGATTACCTGATTTCATCAGGATGGAGCTACTGTCCATTCTGCTGGGATCTCTATGAATGTCTTACAGCACCTTTTCTCACATCGAATCATATCCAATAGAGATGATATTATCTGGCTTGCAAGATCCTACGAACTGTCATTGTGAAACTACTCCTTGTAGGGATATTTTAGAATACCAAGTTCATCCGTAAGATATTGGAACTCTTAAGACAAACATTCGTCATGCATTCAACAACATACCCGAGAATATGCTGTGCAGCTCTATGCACGATATACATCGGAGATGCAAAGATGCCTATGCATGAATTGAGGTCATTTGGCGATGTTAGATACTGGTACATAAATAATGTTGTTGTTGTTTTCTAATGTCAGGCGTTTGACAATAAAGTCATTTGACCTCTTGCATTCCAATATACATAAATAATGTTGAACTACGTTCTTTGAATCTTGTACACAATCATTTTTTAATAAATATTTAAATGCTCATAATCATGTATTTATAATTGCTGTTTCCTTGCCAGATCATATAAATATGAAGTTCGGTGTTTGTAAGTCATTATACAATTTATTATATTAACCTATTAATTAATGCTGAAATACATAATTTTTTAAATTAATACATAGGGCCTAATGGAGAAAATACCAATAGATATTTTTCTTATACAGGTACCTGGATCTCTTACAAGCTGCACGCCAATCATAAGTCTTCGATATTCACTTTGTGTGAGGTCACCAACTGCTCTATTTGCCACCTGGGTCAATGCCAAATCAGCCATGACTTGCTTCATTCTTGATCTTTTCACATACCGTGATACCTGTATTGGAATTTGATTATTTTAGAGGTCATTTTGGGCGCTTGTTGTTACAATGAAGAAACATTACTGAGCTTTAATAAGCATGTATTATTGCCATTCAATTTTTATTAATTAAATAATTCAACATTCCTAGCCTACCTCCAGAGGTTATTAAGTTTTAGAGAAATTATGTATCTTTATGTACTGGTATTGGCAGATAGTAAAGGTCTTAGCTTACAAAATAGGAAGAAAGAAGAATAAAATTGTCGGGATAATTTAATTGTCCTACAAGAAGTAAGGAAAAGCACAGAAACTTCTAAACAGTGTAGTTCTTGGCTATCCAATCCCATACATCCAGAGTAATCACTCACTAGTATCCCACAATAAAACCGTTTACATATTAATATGTAGTATTTCCCCTGTAAATTGTATTGTCATTTTAATTATTACGATACTGGAACATGAAACATTTAAAAAACTAAATAATTTAATTTACAATTGATTTCAGTTATTCCTAAATGCTTAAACTGTATCTTGATCTGAATGCCTGAGACATTGGCTACTACAATTTTTTTCGGTAATGAACTCCTGGAATATAACTCCACCAACGAAAACTTTATCATCTTATTAAATGGTAATAAATTATCTCATTTCATTGTATACAAAATGCAAAATACAGTATCCTTATGCCAGGTTATGGCCTATGTTCATAACACCACTGTCTGGATCCCATCGTCACCTGTGATCACTCTGTGCAAGAGAGTTGGATCTTGGTGTTTCCTTTATGACCCGCAGCCAAAGCGGCAGTCTTCAATGAGTAAAATCTCCCGGCTCACCAAGCAAAAGAGATTCCATGCCGACTGATCAAAGGGGAAAGTAATGCTTGAAGTGTTCTTCGATATCCAGAGTCTCGTACATTTCGACTTTATTCCTGAGGTCGAACTGTCAGCAAGGAGACATATGTTGTAATTCTTCGGCGTCTTCGTGATGCAGTTCGACGAAGAAGACCCAACTTGTGGCAAAGACAGAATTGGATTCTCCATCATGACAATACCCCAGCACATCGGTCACTCTTGGTGAGCGAATTCCTCGCACAACACAAAATACCTGTCCATCCATAGTCACCATATTTTCCAGATCTTGCTCCAGCAGATTTATACTAATTTCCAAAGGTCAAATCCCTATTCAAGGAACGGCGGTTTTCGGCAGCCAAAGAGGTGAACATTCATGCAACAAGTGCCCTGTGGGAAGTGACCAAAGATGGGCTGCAGGAATGTTTAGAGAAGTAGTATGGACGCTGGCAGAAGTGTGCTACTGCCCAGGGGGCGTACTTTGAAGGCCGTGTTATGTAAATTGTTATATGCCATCTACAAAAAAAAAAGGTATCTACACATGTTCGCACTGAGTCTATACGCCTGGAGAGTAGGTCTCATACTACACGGACAAGGCAGAGAAGTTGCCTATAGAGCATGGCGTTGCCACCCGAAGTTCCGTTACTTTCTGACTCTACTAATATTAGTAATCATTAACACTAACTTTATGGCATGGCGACTCAAGAAATCTACTACACTGATTCGCTAATTTCAAAACTTGTGTAGATGCCTTTCGCATAACACAAATTTTATGATGTGGCGCCTCAAGAATTCTGTTGCACTGATTCGCTAATTTTAAAACTTGCTCAGGCGTAATGCTAGCAGTTTGCTAGAGGAGGAAATTTTCGTGCGTTCATGAAACTTGAGTCCAGTTACATATTATAGATTCTATTCCAATTTCAACTTAAGAATATGAATGAGCATTACTGTGATTAACGATATCTGCACTAAGAAAAGGAATACTCTTCCAGTAAAGAGTTCCTAGACTTTTGTTCCTACTAAGTATTGGGCTACCAATGTCAGTGTTTAATTTCTTGCCTTATATGCAATTGTGGCTGCGATCTGGAAGGAGGAGGTCTGCAGAGGCGACTGCATGACAAAGAAGTAACTTTGGAAAAGAAGTGCAATACGAGTCTATACAGAGTCTAGTCTGACCAAGGACATTTCAACAGTACCCCCTAAAATTTGTTTCCAACTGCAGCACTGATTTTATATAATACAAAAAATTACAAAGAAAATCATCTGACATGGTGGAATACCTAAAAGTCTATTTCTGAAAACCATCTGACGTTTCTTACAGTGAATCTTCAATGTGTCTGTTTGAGTTCAAATAAAGACCCGTTAATTTTTACTGGAATGATTGTTATATGTCGTGGACATGGTTCAGCATCTGGATAGCCCAACTGATAGAGTAACTGTTGTGTAGACACTAGCCTACTTAATACTGGTCAATAAAAGGGGAATGAAGTCGTAGTAAATAACATTGAAAATAAGTTTAATACAAGCCTTTGAACCAATTGTAAGATGTGCAGCATAGTGCAGCGTTTGTTCTACAGTCAGACCAGGCAGGAGATCGCACTTGTGAGTGACATAGCCGCAGTTCTGTTGAAAGAGTCGCAAGGACATGGGAGCACCATTCAGCAGGATTTGACCTCTTGTAGGCCCTTGAGCACGACGAGATATCACTTCCAGCAACGCCCTCTTTCCACTGCCTAGAATTAGTTATTAAATAAATCATTTTCATTATTAACTTTCAATTTTGAGTATTATAGCATACCGGTACATACTTTTTACAGAATTTCTAACGTGGCAGAGCATCAATTGTTTGTTCAGTATGGCCTATATGAATTATAAGAAGAATGAAGAAATTAAACTTGTGGGCACAATATAACGATTGAAGAGTGTGGAGTGTGATTCCAAAACTCACTCAGTCCATTTGGCCATTTTTAAGAGTTATACATATGAACCGTTCAGAGCAGAAATGGTGGAAGTCAAAAATGGATTTTTTTAGTAGGTCATTTTACGACGCTTTATCAACAGCTTAGGTTATTTAGCGTCTGAATGAGATGAAGGTGATAATGCTGGTGAAATGAGTCCGGGGTCCAGCACCGAAAGTTACCCACCATTTGCTCATATTGGGTTGAGGGAAAACCCCGGAAAAAACCTCAACCAGGTACCTTGCCCCGACCGGGAATCGGACCCGGGCCACCTGGTTTCGCGGCCAGACGTGCTAACCGTTACTCCACAGGTGTGGACTCAAAAATGGATAATGAGGGTTAAAGTAAATATTCTGTAAAATACAGTGCAAAGTAGCAATCAATATTAAATTTATTTAAACTATTAGTAGTCAGTGGATAGCACGATGGACATTTTAACTGCCATTTTGCGCTGTATTTTACAGAATGTTTACTTTAAACCTCATTACCCAATTTTGACTTACACCACTTTTGCTCTGAACGGCTCATATATATGATTATGTTTGAGACCTCTATCATTATATTTTCAGCTTTTCTTCCAAAACAACGCCAATCCTTGTCTAAAAGGTTGTGTTATTGTGCATGCCACTTGAAAACTCTCCCACTCCGTAGACCAGCGGTTAAAAGAACCAGCTCAGTCCTTTCATAAGAATGGACTGAACACGTTTTAGGGTTACACTCTTCAATTGTTGGTGCTAGTAAACTTCACAGTTTATGAGTTAGTAAGTTAACATGTGGATTACACTTCTGTTTTAGTTTCTGAGAGACTCAGACAATTTCGGAAATGTCATCAACTGATATAGCCTACTTATGCAGATGATTAACGCGTTCATTATTCTCCATAGATCCTAATAACTAACAGATTAGTCTAAATATCCACAAGTCTGTACCTAATTAGAAAGTGTTTCACACATCTTTAACAGCAAGAATAAAACATATTTAGAAAATTAATGACGTTAATGCGAACATAAATGTAACTTACATCATGTAAGCCTATACAGCACAACATAAGTGGGCTGGAAATGAAACTTCTCCCATAAAAAATAAAGTAGTTACCTACATTATATTAGCTAGAAAATAAAATAAGAGACATAATGGGAGTTAATGATGCAAAATAATTGATTAAATGACGATCTTACTCGTGTTAATAATGTAAGCCACACATGCTTACATAATTAACACGAGTAAGATCGCCATTTAATCAATTATTTATATTCAAGTGTTAAAAGTAGTGTACGAAAGATTCAACATGAATTAATGATGCTGTTCTAACCAGATAAACCTTTTACCATCTCATTTTCAAATTTTATACACAGGCCTGATTTACATACAGAAAAGTGACTGAATAAAAGACGTTCTCAGATGTAAAGTCCCTTTAATGAGGCACGTTATCAGCACAAAGTTTTAAAGAAGTTTGTTGATAGAAAGCGCAGGAAGCATATTTTCCAAAATTCTGCCTATTTTTTTTTAACAAAATTTCGCTTCAATCTGATAACTTCACATGAAACTAGCTAGATGCAATTAATTTGTAGAAAACAATACAGAAATATGAACACATCCATGTTGGTGACTTAAAAAAAATTTTACATTCGAAAATCAATCAAGAATATTTAATCTTAAACTTGTCCAACAAAATTAGAGGTACAGTATTCTCATATTCATGAAAATGATTTGTTAATATATGACATTTCGTTAATTTTTCAATATTAGTCTCCATGTTTCTTAATTTTGAAAATGTATACCTTCAGTCCTAATAATGTGTGGTTGAAAAAGAAAAAAAAATATAGGATTACATGTATACATGTTTACCTTTCGAACCCAAGATTGCAAGGACTTCGCCACCGTGGACTTCTAAGGAAACATCTTTGAGGATTATCCCAGTTTTCACGCTTCCCATCAGTCTTTGGAAGCATGTTCCAGGCTCCACCTTAAGAACAGTGACATATTAAACGTACCGGTAAATTGAAACACAAAAATTACGAATTTTAAGGCGCGATTTCGACAAGTAATAAGGGCTACAACAATTTAACTGTACTGGTAATTGTAATACGATATTTGCGTAAATTAATATTTTAAGTAAATTTACGATAGTTTAAGTACGAATATTGTGGGTAGGATAAAATTAGATATGAACTTCATATGAATTCATTTTTAGGTAACTTAAATTATGTATGGATACTGTCGGATAAGGTAATATTAGATACACACTTCACATGAATTCATATTTTAAGTGATTTATCATAGTTTACAAATGGGTATTGTCGGATGAGATAACATTAAATTTTTTTTAAGTTACTTTAATAAATTCTAAATACTTATTATTTCTGTAGAATACATCAAAGCCAGTGTGATATTTTCAGTCTAAGGTGTGTTGATTATGACATTTAAATAATGGATGTGACACGACATACTTACATTAACTACTTAAAATATTTATACTTTAATCACTCATTTATTTTTGGTTTCGAATAGACAGTAGCTTCATTAGCACAGCGAATACGAAGCTGATAATTTGGCATTGAATTTTTTTTTTAGATCTACATTCTTTACAAAGTTTAAGATGCGCATATACACATACACTCATTATTGTCGCTATGGCCTTCGAAAGCGGGAAGCTCTCTTATTAGAATGGTCCTTAAATTTATGACATTTCTTATGCTATTTCTTTTTAATTTTCCGCCCTTTATTATATTTAAAACTGACATTAACTTGCAGAAAGAAAGAAACAATTTGAAATGTCAACAAGTTAATGAGTTCTGATGTACCAAGAGATTAATGCAGAGGGCCTGAATTTTTTTATACGCCACTGTACATATTAGCGATATTTATTTAAAATTACTGAATAATAACTTCAATTGAAGTACATTTCGTTTAGCGTCAAAATCGGACTTCATTACCTATTTTTATCTTATTGTGTCAATTGTTATTTGTAGATTTGTGTCCTTTTAATCTATCACGTCCATATGTAATCTCATATAAAATAACACATACATAGACCGTGTTACTTTTAAAGATTGTTATACACGTAATTTGATTTAAATCGTAAATGTCTAGGCCTACTATATGCTTCCAAATCACTAAGGTATGTAGCTTAGAAGAAATACAAGGATTAACAAATAAACTCGTGTACTAAGGCAAGGAAATATCTGTGAACATACAGTTATTGTAAATACATGAGAAATGTTATTTATTCTCTCATTCCGAACATTCCTAACTTACCTGTCCTGTGTGAAAGACGTTGCATAGCTCCAAGGAGTATTCATTTCCAATCATAATTGATACGAATGGATAAAAAAACCGTATATATCAGAGATGTGGTTCATAAATTTTCTGTCCTTAATTAACACTGTTGAAAGCGTTTGTATAGAAATACAAACACTACCCGTAGCATTCTGTATGAAAACTGACAGGATGGAACGTCTCTCTCCGAGACCCGTTCCATCTGAGAACTTCATTGTCGAGATATTTCATCCTCCATGTTGTTTCGAAGTGTGTTGCTGGTTGCATATTCCGGTCGTTGCCCTCACTACGAAATAATGTTTACGATAGTCACGGATTTGATCACCAGTTTTATAAATTATAGTTAGGCCTACAGAAATTAGGTGTGCACGCCTGTAGGCCTATATAATTGGTCGTTGAAGAGATATTAAAAATTATTCTTGTAACGTCCTTCTTCACGTTATGGCATGGCCACAGGACTATTCTGATTTTAGTCTTGTTAGTTTTTTCTTTAGGCCTATATTATAACTATATTATATAACTATATTAATATATTATATCACAATCATCTTTATTAAATGATTGAGAAATGTGATCCCAAACTAGCTCAGTCCATTTAGCCATTTTCATGATTTACACACACACACACACACACACAAACACACACACACACACACACACACACACACACACACACACACACACACACATATATATATATATATATAATTATGTTTCAGACCTATATCATTACATTTTAAGCGAGTTTTCTACCAAAACAACGCCAATCCTTGTCTAAAAGCTTGTGTTATTGCATGTCACTTGAAAACTCGCTCAGTCCATAGACCGGTGGATAAAAAAACTAGCCCAGTCCTTTCATAAAAATGGACTTACGCGTTTTGGGATCATACTATTCTATTAGGTTTGTGTTTAAAATAAGCCAGAACTGTAACAACTTTATTCTGGACTCACAATTTAAGATGAACAGTAGGCCTACTGTATTAATGTTGTGTGGAACTCACGGTTATTGGTTCAAATTCCGTCTACATACTGGATATTGGCCTGTTGTCAATTTGATGTCTGAAATGAAGGCCTGGAATCAGGCCGAGCTCACATCACGGCGATTCATTCATGTGTCCAACTGAAAATGTGTGAGATTTTTAAAAAAGAAAAATAAAAACTCGCTTATTATTTAAGCAAGGACTCTCCGAATGTTCTAAATACCATAATATGAAATAAAAGTTGTGACGACACAATTGTTAATGGTGTTGATACATGTAGAACTCACATACCTTGCATTTGAATTCCGCCTGTAGGATGGATAACTTACTTGTTTAAAATCGCTCTACTGTCTTGTAGTGTCACAGTTGAGAGTCAGTATCGTTCATCATAGATTACCTGATATTCATCTTAAGGTTGGGGAAAACCTCGAAAAAAACTCAACCAGGTAATCAGCCTAAGCGGGGATGAAACCCTTCCCCGAGCGCAACTTCAGACCGGCAGACAAGCGACTTAACCGACTAAGCCACGCCGCGGAGCGCCGGTGGTTAAATTATTGTATTAAATTGTGTAATTGCATTGAATTTTTGTTATATTGTTTATTAGTATAAAACTATACTAACATGAGCTTGCTCAGTCAAGTGTGCGCTGTGTTTATTCTGTGACTATTAATTTTGTATTATAGTGTGTAGCAATAAAATACAATAAAAATTCAATATCTAATATATATATATATATATAAAAATGACGAATGTTGATGTACTTGAAAGGAAATATAAAATAATTAGCTATAAAATGACTTTGATAGGTTTTATAAAAAGGATATCTACATAAAAATTAATCAAATTTAACAAAGAATGTATTGTCTAATCATATTTTGATTACTTTCTGCAGCTGAAAAAGTTAACAGCTGTGAAGTTTTCACTTTGGTGACAGTCTCCGTGACACGTATTTTCCTCGACAGATATGTTGTGCAATGAAATGTTTAGCCTATCGACTGCCACTTATATCCCACGCATTACAAAATAATATCGTTACCTCTAGTGAAAAAAAATCATTGCCAAATTCATTAGCAAGCTGCTGCAAATGACTTGCTTAAGACGAGAAGGCTATACTTTTGACATTTTTCACTATGATTATTTACAAACATTTAAGCTAATGAAATAGGTAAAGAATTATCTATAAAATTTGCAGGAGCTTGTGAATGACTGTGAAATCATCGTATCCAAGAAAATGAGTGTCACGCACGTACATGACATACATTTTCGTATACACTTCACGTATTTCACAATAATTAGATCCTTTAAACGTGTTGAAAATATTAACGTTTAGGTACAGATTATGTTCTTCCTCTGATTGAGTTTCTGGCAGATATATAGGCTACATCTATCATATAGGCAGTACATCTCACTCGACGATTTGTGTCAGAGAAAGAACAACTTTTTGTTTGTAGATGTAGTAGATGAACAGTGAAATATGACTATGTAGTGAGCGACATATGCAATGGAGGGAGAAAGGAACTGGTCACCCTATCCCAATATCTCCTGGCTTAGTTTCATCACGAGTGATACCCTATTGGTGTCACTCATGAGGTTCCAACCTATCTTCGGGCATTTGACTAAATAATAACAGTTAATTTTCTTGAACTATCATTCAAAAGACAATACAATTATTCGAAGTGAAATCATCTACTATGCACCGAAATAAGAAAGCAACTTATGTTTTCTGGATCTCACACAAGATATACTCGTATGTTTTATAATCTTCAAAGTAAGAAATTTGACTTCATTAGAAATTGTAGGGTTTAATAAATGTATATATCTAATTTTTGCATAAAATCCCCTGAAATATTTATTCGTATATTGTGATCACATCTAATATTATATTTTTTGTGCGAGATCGTGCGTATTTGCTTGGTTTCCACACAAAACTAATCCACGGAAAGTCTAAAATTCCACATTCAGTGTTCCCAACCTAGCACACATAACAATTTCCCTCTTCTTACCGTTTAAGTGACATATTGATTTTACTGCTTTAGGCTTTTAACATATTATTTTTAGAGACGTTCAATATAGTAATAATTATAAATTGGAAACTTACCATTGCAATTTCACCTAAATTGCACTGTTAATTATTGTTTTTAAATATTTGCAAAAATTAAGTAAACTCTACAACTTCACTAAAGTTACTGCATTCGTGGTGCAAGTAACATTAAGGAAGCCGTGAAAAAGTCAACAAGATTTCAGACTCATCATAGACTGGGGGAAAAAAAGACAGACGTATATCACGGCCTGCTGGAGTATAGTAAACACAGAAAACATTTTAAAGCAACAATGTTGAAGATAGATATTTTAGTTTTGCAAATTTGCCGTCATTGAACAGAAACCAAGATGGAGATTTCATTGCAAATAATTAGAAATTTCTCTTTCAGGTATGTAATAAACGATCTTCGCACAAAATAATGTACGATACACGAGTGGTATGTTTTCTTTAAATTCTCGGAAATTAAAAAAGCTCAACTACGTTTCGCTTTTTCGAACTTTTCCTCGAACATGAAAACTTCAACATGCCGCTCTTGTAACGCATATTACTATTATCTACTGTACAAAAAAATCAGAATTTGAAACTGTTATGAATGTGAATATATACTAGTGGCTTGTAATGAAATTCTAAGCATAATCCTATTCTTCTTAGGTATAAGTAATGCTATTGAAATTTTGCTGACTGTGCTTTTATGAAATCCAACCTCACGTAAGAGAGGAGTTTGGAACTGGTGACTGCTAGTCCTTTACGTAAGGAACTCTTTCCTATCTGTACAGTCTTCTGGAGAAGAGAGTTTAAACTAAAATCTTAATTAAATCTAAAAAAAGGACTGTAACGTTATATGTAATAATTCTTGTAAAAAAATTTATTTTTTCTTAATATGAGCTACGCCACTTCATTTGGAATTTATTAAACGTAATACAAAAAAAATCTCAAATAAAATTACCCGGTTTAAGTGGAAAGCTATTTTGTATTTTTGATTTTAAACGAAAATAGAAAACTCAGAAAACTAACCAGGTAAGAGGAATCTTGTTATTTGCAGAGAAGACAAAATTCTAAGGACAATGCTACACAATTAGGATACCAAAATCACTTTTCCTTTTTCATGAAAAAGGCGTAAATTTCTGGGGAAAATATCTAAATAGCTTTTTTTTATCATCACATTACTTTCCCTTTATACTCTGAAAAATGAGAAATGGAAAAAAAAAAAATAATTTCACAAAATTTAGGAAGTGCTATTGACCAAAAATTGAAAACGATATAGGCTAAAATATAACAGTTAAGTCGAAACTATTAGGCGTATAGACCTACTAAGATAATTTACCAACAGTTTCAATTTAAGGGATTAGGTACAGTTTACAACAATAAAATTTTGGAAATATTCAACATTTTTTCCCTCCATTACTATATCTTGTACAAAAATGAAAAATTAGTATGTGTAAAACACTGTCCTTCTGCTACATGAAAAAAATATTTTTACGATTAAACAATTATTTACATTTCTTTTTTTTCTTTTCGCAATTCAGTTCGCTGTGCATTGATGAAGCGTTTCCCACATAACTCAAAAACTATCCAACATTCTGTGATGAAATTTGTTGTGTGTATTTATGCATGTCATATCTACAATATGATGCAAGATCATTTCTCTACCTTTGATAGATTGTCTGATAAAAAATAGATTCATTTAAAAAAATGGTCAAATAGCAATATTTTCTTCTAACACAAATTAAAAAAATTATTATTTGTTAAGGAACGTAGTTGAAAGAGCATGATGTTGTGAACATGAGTTTCAGCAATAAAATAAAAGAGAGAGAACGTGAAAAAGTTAACAAGTTTCTGAGTTAAGAGGGAAATGCTTCATCACTGAACAGTGCACTGCCACCATTGTGAATTTTGAAAAAAAAAAAAAAATATATATATATATATATATAATTTTTTTTAAATCGTAAAAATATTTTTTTCATGTAGTAGATTTTTTTAAATTTTAGTTGGTTATTTTACGACGTTTTATCAACATCTTAGGTTATTTAGCGTCTGAATGAGATGAAGGTGACAATGCCGGTGAAATGAGTCCGGGGTCCAGCACCGAAAGTTACCTAGCATTTGCACATATTGGATTGAGGGAAAACCCCGGAAAAAACCTCAACGAGGTAACTTGCCCCGACCGGGAATTGAACCCGGGCCACCTGGTTTCACACCTAGACGCGTTAACCGTTACGCCACACGTGTGGACCATATAGTATAAGGACAATGTTTTACACATACCAATTTTCATTATTGTACAAGATACAGTAATGGAGAAAAAAGTGTTGAATAGTTCCAAAAATTTTACTGCTGTAAGTTGTACCTAACCCCTTAACACTAGAAAGTTTTTAAGCCTACTACGAATGTATTACTAAATCTTAAGTGACAATATAAAACTTAAAAATAGGAAAAATATCTAATTAACTCTTTATTTACACTTCTTACAAATAGGATACTATGATCAAGACGAAGTAACAAGCTAGAATCATATATAAATTATCAAATACAATAAGCCATAGCCCCATCATTTAAATGCACGCCTTGCTCAAAGCTTCTGTAGCAGTAACATTTCACTTTTTTTTAATATCAATCTTTGTCATACAGCTTGCACGAAACTACATATCGAACCTTACGGACCGTGGCTCTTCACGCTTCTGGGATATAATCAAAAGTTAAACATAGGTAAGCGGCTGTTGGAAGCACACACGTTGTACAACTTTACTTTCGTTTCGGTTTTACGATGTATTCTTACACAACACGGCCCACAAATTTCTCTTCCGCACTAATGTCACGCGTTGTTTGAATACACACACGTTTGAGTGCCTTCCCACTTGCGGCAAGAGTGGGTACGAGTCCGAGGTTCAATGCAACCCAGCCGCCTGTGTCCTCATGTTTTGAGCCAATGAGTCCGAATACAGTATTCGATACTTGTTGTGAAATTCTTCCTCAAATAGTTTGAAGGAAAGTTAGTAAAATAATGTGAACAACATTGAATTCTATGAAAGCCCTCCATTTATACAGAAAATTATATTTTGTATGATATACTATTAACCGAATAACTAGTACGTCGCCTTTTGACGTAATAATACAAGCACACAAACAAACATCACCGGCTGGAACTAATATCGTATGCTTGATTGATTGCCAACACATCCAAGACTTTCCTGAGCTCTGCTAGCTTGGAAGTCTGAAGAATTCCATTTCTTAATTGGGGATTTAGACCTAATATTTGCTTATTTCGGTATTTCACGCTGGAGACCAGGGTTTAAAAATAAAGCCGGTTTTTGGGATAGATTTTCACGACGTACTTGTCGTACTTCCACCATTTTTCCATTCATCAATAATTATCATCATCCTGACATAGGCTAATGTGCTTGCAACCTCGACGCGATTCTTCTACAGGGGTCAATGATGAAAATCAAAGTACTTGCAGACAGAATCTGAGTTGAATTTGATGTGGGTGAGTAATGACAAGTAGAGTTTTCGTGCGATCTTCTCACTCAAAGACAGCAGGTTTATTGTAAGTCTATACAGTAGAGCATCGATTATCCGAATACCGATCAACCGAAACATCGGTTAACCGAAAGAGTTCCAGTCGGCAAATTCAAAATTGTGCGCATGCCGTGTAGAAGTTCCGCTAGCGCTGTTTGCGAGATTGGGGGGGGGGGGGGAAACTTAGCTCTGAAGCAAAAAAAAAAAATTGGACTTCTTTTCCTAAACTGTAGACCTATTTTAATGGCCATTTTGAACTTGTCAAACTAGGCTAGTCAGTTCTCTGTTTTATTTGTAAGACGTGTGATACAAAATATATATGTAGAGTTTTGTGTTTAATAACAGTGTTTCTTTATTTCATACTGATTCTATGACACCGGTACAATTTGTTTTCGTAAATGATCGGTTATCCGAAAAATCAGTTATTCGAACACTACCTGTCTCCAATTGTTTCGGATAATCGATGCTATACTTTAGTAGTTTTGCTTTCTTCCGAAGGAAACCATATCATGATTTTAACACCATTAGAAATCTATCGCCCTTAGCCAGATTGAACTTGCTTTTTCAGGAGCTCCTGGAAAGCATAGTAATTATTGTAAATTATGTTTTATTTAATGACGTTCGCAACTGCCGAGGTTATATCAGCGTCGCCGTATGCCGGAATTTTGTCCCGCAGGAGTTCTTTTACATGCCAGTAAATCTACTAAAATGAGCCTGTCGCATTTAAGCACACTTAAATGCCATCGACTTGGCCCAGAATCGAACCCGAAATCTCTGGCACAGAAGACTAGCACTCTACCGACTGTGCCACTCAGGCCGACCATAGTAATTACTCGTATTACATCAACAAAGACTATCTGGTTTATAGCTTTTTTTAGAGAAATAGGCGGACGTAAGTTCTTCTGCACTGTAATCACAGATAAGTTTATGGTATTTAAAACCTCCTGGGAGGAAGGAGTGAGATGAGAGAGCTCAGTGGGTAGTTTGCATTCCAGATATAGTGAAACTCTTCTTAACGGATAGACTACCTTTCAATAAGAGGCACTTTGAAATTCCCCTGCAAAATTACGTGCGCTCTTATGAGAAAATATCTTCTCTATAGCAGACATTCTGTATAACGGGAACAGACAGTTGCATAAAAATACTTTTTGCTTCAAAATTTATCAATTTCGGACACGAGACGCGCTAAAAACATCGCCATGGTAACCCTACCCATAGTTTGTTAGGTATTAAGAATTATGTCTCTCGTGTGACTCAAAACTTATCTCACACTTTTCCTATTTTGGCGACAGAGCTTTCCTCATCAATGCGCTTGTGTTTCTTACTTAAGGGGCTGCAGTAGAAGAAGTGAGGAAAGTGAAAATAATATTTAAAATGCTGTATTCAAAATTAAATTAAATTATGATTTATTTAAAGACGCTCACAACTGCCGAGGTTATATCAGCGTCTCCGGTGTGCCGGAATTTTGTCCTGAAGTTCTTTTACATGCCAGTAAATCTACTGACATGAGCCTCTCGTATTTAAGCACACTTAAATACCATCGACCTTGGCTGAGATCGAACCCGCAACCTCGAGCACAGAAGGCCAGCGCTATACGACTGCGCTACCCAAGCGGCTTGCTATATTCAAAGTTATAATAATTCGCATAGGCCTACTAAGAAATTCAAAAGAAATAATTTATGTGTCAAAATACGGTAGTCTGAAGTACAACAGTGTTATTTTTCCAATAGTGGTCACTTTAAAATATCGGACTTTTTACATTTCTTACAAATGTCCACTAGTGAGAAGTTTCACTATATACTCGTAGCACATAAATAGACTCGGACAACTGTGTCTAGATCCTACAAACTATCTCCATATACCAGCAGAGCTCGTTAACTAGGCGTTCCCTACAAGTCCTCTGACAAAATGCCTTTTCGCGACACCGATAACGGTCCATATGGTGCGAACATAAATTAGCCTACACAAAGACAGATATTCTTGAGAGATGTTCTTCTGGCTGATCGTCTCCGTCTGACAACATAACTATGTGAAGTTATGGAAAAGTAAATTATAAGTTTAGTAGTCTATGTGTTCATGGCATGAATCAATTGTTTTAAATTGAGGGGGGGGGGGAGACAAAATTCTTGATCTTATTCGTTACGTGTATCTTGTAAGTCATCGCCCCGGGAACCGAAATCGAGTCCGCAGAACAATAAGTATATACTATTCGTTGCATAGTTAATTTATTCCGTATAATTCTCCCTCACCGGGTGTGCCGAGAACGTAAGTATAGTCCCTTTGATGAAGCACTCTCCATTAGTTGGTAAATACTTCAATCAATCACTTCAATCAATCTTACCGAATGTGCGCTACGATCTGTAAGTTTTCTCGTGTTAATGGTGGGCAACATTTTTCCACAAGGAAGAGTCTGTAATGAAGTTTCCTCTCTCTCAGGCTTAAAGAAAGTACTCTCTTAACGAGCCAAACTCCTCGCTGATTTTGAAAGCGATACAGTCGCCATGCTCAGTAACCTTCACAGTTATGAACTCATTTACGTTTGAAGTTGTGATCAAATACAATTCAGTCTTTACTGATGCTTTATCTTTGTCCAGAAGTTACTACTTTCTATCCTCTCTACTCTTACTTCGGCTCTTTTTGTAACTGTCTGGAGATCTGAAGAAGAATTTGGGATTTCCAACCATGTTTTTAAGTTTAATATTTTCGACTATTTACGAATGCCATTATCAGAATTGTATCGCTGAAGTACTGATCGAGTTTCCTAACCAATACGTCTGCTGTTTTGATTAACTCGATTATTTTCTGCACAACTCAATCACCGCAAAGCCTGAAATATCATGTCAGAGTTTATTTTCATCTTACCTGAAATTTGATCCCCGACAGATCCTGTCTGGCATGAAGTGAACAAGGTAAACGCGAAGCAGGTTTTCTTCGAATATCCTACTTCGATATGCTTAGACCATCATTTGGTAATATTTCATGCGTAACAAAAATTCTATAAAGAAATCGAAAGTGTGGACTTTATTAAATCGCCAGTTTCAGCAATTTTGGCATAAGAAAAGGCTAAACGTTACTTTTCATTGTTGGAATTCCAAAAACATGACTATCTCCGTGTATATAATATGTATACCAGTAGTAAGCCACATAATTTCTAGCTTCAGACGTAATTTTCACGACCATATTTTATCTTACCACGATTCTTTACGTACTCTATCATTACAATTATAAATATTATTTTCAATTATTAATAATTTTTAGAAGATTACATTATTTTATTCATTATTTCTGATAGGATGTTCGTTTTCTTTCTCCTTACACATGTTTCAATTTATCTTGTGTGGCTATGTATGTTTAGGCGCTATGTGTAATATTCCTCATAAGTGTAGTATAGTTATAATTTATTTCTGCATATGTAATTCTCAAGTTGTAATATTATATAATATAGTTCACTTATGCCTTGTGTATTCATTGAGAGTACTTCTAAGCCTCATATTCTTTTGTAATTATTGTTTGGAAAATTCGTCTCGAGAGTCTAAGGTCGGATTTTCTGAATACGAAACCAGCACGCTATAGTGTGGCTAGTTTCTCCGAACTAAATTTGATCTGATATGTTATCTTAGTTACACAAATTTTGTTACGAATATTTGAAAGACTTCTTTTGCTCACACTATTGTTTATTATTTATACTGATTTATAATACAACAAAGATATTTATCTAAAAGGGGCCTACATAAAATACAAACCCATACATTTTTATGACAGGTTCTTATTGGTTATTATAAGAGATAATTATAGGGGTCAACGTCATCTTCGTCACTGTCATCATTATTATCATCTTATTGAAAAAAATTACAGATAGACAAAATGAATTATAAATACATAAATGATTTGTCTATGAACGATATTACACATACAAGTATATTATGGGAGAATATTTTGTCACCTTGTTTTACTTCACTGATTTAAAATTGCTTACCTAGTCATTCACCGAAATTTGCAGTCAATTTATTATTCGTATTTTCGTCTCTTTTTTTTATTGATTACTGAGTTGATTAGCATCTCTGTTTGTACAGGAGATAGAAATCTGTTCAGGCCTAGTATAGCCACAGGCAATGTTGAAATCTCTTTTACAAGTAAGAAGTTCTGACATCAGTGTTAATTTAGAAATATTTTGCAGATTGCAGATACTAGTTCCTTTTAGCATGCATTATGTGTTTGCACAGACGATGTTGCGGTGCGCGTCGTACAAACGTTGGTTTGGTGGAAGTGGTTACGTTTTCACATTCAAGATCTTTTGCTAGCAGGTTAACTATAAAATTATAAACCATGAAATTAGTCACGTGACAGAGGTGACTCTTTCTCATTGGTTCCTGTACCTGCTTCATTTTAGAGCTTTCGCTTGAAGGCTTTTCAAAACCCCTCCTTTTGTTGCCCTCACCTGGAGACTTAAGTGTTGCCAACATCAGCAATGATTCACCGAACGCGTACCTCACACTCAGCTGTTGCGAAAAAGTCTTATTCACGCGGTTTTGACGTCATGCTGCTCGCAAATTGAAGCTTGTGTCTGATTATTCTATAATCGATGACTCACAAGTTACTGTTACCATAAGTAGTCGACAAGGATGCATTCACGTGGAGGGTGAAGTAATGATTAGTGGGCAGCGATGACTTTCCGTTTGAATTGCTAAGAGAACAAATTGACCATATGGTGATTATACATAAAATACGAAAACAAAACATTGCAATATCTGGCCATATTATACAGAGCAATGAAGTAAGAATATTGTGATACACAGACGCTTACTGTATCACTCTGTAAGAGTTCGGTTGAAATCAGATTAAACTTGACTAAAATTTAGCAACTTTTGCAATGCCCTCCTTTTCCCATTAAAATTGACACAATTTATTCATACTTAACTTTAACACCTTATTGCCAATGCTAGAAAATTTTTGTATGTCCATATAGTTTTGTGTGTGTAAGGAAATAGATTGAGAAAATTTTGATACAGTTTACATTGTTAAAATAAATTAAAATACTTTTTTAAATAATGAAGAATGTATTTTACAAAATTATATTAAAATTTTAGCCGTAGTAAGAATGATTGTTAAGCTAGAATCGTTAGATGAAGGATGGGTGGAGTGGAGTACAATTCTCTCCAGCATCTGAATTGGAATCCGGTGTGGCTTAATGGATAAAGCGTCAGCACGTAGAGCTGAAAACCCGGCTTCGAGTCCCGGTGCCGGAGAGAATTTTTCTTCGCTCCACCCATCCTTCATCATATAATAACCCTAGATCATATATGTAACAGATATGTCTGGCTTATAAGCTTTGAGGTTAAACAACTTTTGTCAGGTTTACTATGCCGCCATCTAATTATTACATAAGGAGTCACGTCATAATTCCCATTTGAATTGCATTACCGACTGTGCTGCCATCTCGTGTTCGTTTACGGCGGACGGGTGGCGATCCTGGCGGTTGTTCTCTTCAAAGTGCTGTCGATTTTAACGTAGCGAGGAGTTATCTGTTACATATATGATATAGGTAATAACGCAGAATTCCTGCACGGAAATATATGTACTTCGGTATATCACAATAACAAAATCGTTAGGTAAAGAAGTAAAAATAAATGTACATATGTAATTTTTTAACTTTACTATAATGTAGGTTCCAAAATGTCAATTCAAACATCCCTCAAGAGCTGAGAAATTGTGAAATACTTCTCAAGAGGTAATAAATTATTTAAAGTTTCAAAAATGGTCAATCTGGTCAATTTTTTTCATAGTAAACATAACATCATAACAGACCTTCTAACATATCATAGTAGCCTTAAAAATTGTATCACAATAGCCCTTGTAGTGTACCATATTAGCTCTTCTCATTCATACACTAATTACTGCTAGACTGATCAACATTCACAGTTTTCTTCAGAAAAAATGAAACTGATACTATTCTGAATAGAAGGAAAATTTAAAAATTATTCTAGCTTTATTCATTCAAAAGCAATAAAAAAATAAGTGAGTATCACATCAAAGTTTTCAAGCAGCAAAACTGCCTTTTCTTTTAATACCCTTAAGAGGCTGATTATGATTTTTTTAAATTGCGTTCAACATTGCTTATTAAAGGGCATAAAATGTACTTCAATAATCGCAGTTTTAAACATTTTAAACTGAGCCTTTGATACATTTTAAAGTCTGTATCAAATTAGCCCGACTTGTTTTACTGTATCATATCAGTCCTACTTCACCCTAAGTAATTTTTTCAGGGGAAAAGCCAAAAGGACCATCAACCAGTAGAACATTGAGCGGCTGGGCAATTCAGCCAGTCACGCACGAACATCCGCAACAGACAGCTACTACCGCCGCAGCCCACATTATCCCCCGTTAAGTCGTCGAGTCGAGGGAAAGAGCCACCACCAAAGCCAAGCCCCCTACGCCTGCTGGAGTTTTAAGAAGCTCCGCTAATGCCAAGGTTCCATTGCCAGCTGAAGATAAGAGAACGAACGAATTTTGAAATGCGAAAACTATCCACATACTGTTGGCTAATAAATCCGTCCCATTTATTTCAGAGTTAATTTTGACATTTTGTCTTAACGTCTTAGGGTAACCACGGGAGTAATTCATGGAGAATCCTCGTCCTCATGTCGCCAATTACCCTCTTGCTAACACCAATCCCATCTACGCTAAATAACCTAGTAGTTGATACAACGTCGTTAAATAACCTACTAAAGAATATAAAGTTCTAATTTACTCAATATTAACCCACGTCTTAGGCCTATTAGATCTGAGTTGTATCGTTAATAAAACGTATTATTTATTTGTATTAACAGTGGAATGTCTCTTATTAAAGAATATTATAGGCTATACATAACAAAGAATATGAGAAAGTGGGTAACTTTGATAAGATGAATATACAGCAACCCGCATCCAACGCATAATCTGCTGGTGGATTCGTTTTCACTTACACAAAAAAACTTTCTTTTCATTCTACACATTTCATAAAGAGGAAGCAAATATAACGTTATATAGGTTAACGTGCTACTTTATACCGCTGCCTTTATCGTAAATAACCACACGTAAAAAAAATAGATTTGAAATTAAATTACACACTCAACTTATACCGAGAAAGACAGAAAGCTGCAAAAATTATGGAAAATATCTGATATATATTCTTTAAATCAGATTTGTCAGTTAATTACCATTATCTTCACTTTATGTTATTTATGAGATTTCAGATTTTCACGGTGGTTGGATTGTGAAGAAGGTTTTGAGTTTTGAAACCGCGTGTTGAGATTCAATTTCTAACTATTTAACAGGATCCTTCATTCGGATCGTATCATTCAAGCCAACGCTATATCAATTACTAAGTTATTTATTGTCGATGAAATTAGTGATGATGAGGTGATATGTAGTGAGATTAGGTCGAAGATTCGCCAGATTACCTGACATTCGCCTTACTGTTGGGGAAAACCTCGGAAAAACCAACAAAGTGGGAATCGAACCCATACTCTAGCATAGCTCCGGATCAGAGGTAAATGCGCTACCGGCTGAACTAATTGGTTTGCTAAAAATATTTTTCACAGCGTTCTTATTCTAATAAAGTAATAACTAGAGTGCGGATCTGTGTGCGTTATCTGTGAAATTGAGTATGCATGGACTGTGTTGCTACGGCTCGCGCCGTATTCGTGGACTGTGTTGCTACTGCTCGCATCGCGTCTAACCTGTTTCATTTTCTAACCGCACACAGATCCGCTATCTAGTAATATTTCGTTGAAGTATCACAAATGCGATAATAATATTACATATTATGTAAGAGAATATATTAAAACTTTTCATGGGATGTTTTGTTATTAGAGACGAGACATGTAGCCTATTGGGAAACGAAACCCGCGATTCCAAATCAGACGAGTGGAGTAGTACAGTTTCATAACTGCTCTCGATGCCGAGATATCACTAAGAGAGCCCGCGCAGTACGGCTAATTTTATACACAATTCGACTCCTTCATGCCTCTAGTGAGGGAAGATGTGTCATACAAGTTACATTAGTTCATGGCCTAACTACTGTACTAATAACCAATAACTGTGGCTCATAGTCTAAATGCAATAAACTTTTTAAATTTTGCCATTCTTGTTTCACCGCGGATTCCGAAACGGGTGGTCATAAGTGCACTCATGAGGAGAAAGACGTATTTTATGACAAAATAACAAACGTTGTTTACTTAAAATTGGCTGTATTATTTTTAATTTTTATTACTTTACATAAATAAAATGACAACTCAAATAGTATGAACAGCATATCTCCAAAAATGGCTTGTAGAGAAACTGTTAGTACATAATTATGCCCACAATCGATATCTTCTTAAAAAAATTATGACATGAACGATTTTTGTCTAAAATTACATGACGGAAATGCATAGATCTATAATATTATTTCACTACTGGGAAGCAAGAAGCCTATGCCTCTGCTTATTTCTTAGTTGTTTAAGGATTTTGTTCAGTTACTTTTTCAGATTTAATTTTAAGTTTATCCAGTTTTATTGTTTTAATCTTGAGGTTGTGATTATGTCAAAGGTAAGTTGCCTATGTACCTGTCATTAGAATGAATGAATGAATGAATGAATAAGTAAGTAAATAAGTAAATAAATAAGTAAATAATAAGTAAATAAGTTAATTAATTAAATTAATGAAATAAATAAAAAATAAATAAAATAAATAAAATAAAATAAAATAAATAAGTAGGCTTAAGTAAATAGTATTATTTCATTAAGAGAAACGGAGCGTTTCATAACAAAAACTGCAATTCTTTCAGATTCAATTCAACGCACTTCCTATCGAGACGATAAAAGTATTTCATGATAGAGCCCGTTTCACTGATCCATTATACATTTCGCTTGAGGAAGTTTTCCATTAAATAACGTTTAAATCGATTATTGTAATAGTAACCTATATACAGTAATTATAAATTATATACGATATATGTTACTCTGTTCATTTTAAAACTGTTGAGATTTAACGACAAGCCTATAACCAACTAGTCGTGATCAGGATCAGCTGTTATGTGTAACCAGGAAGTCTTCTGGTTCCAGCAATCCACACCGGCCGCGGCCTCTGGAATTCGAGTGTAAGAGCTCAGGGTGCGGGATAGTCAGACACGCTCGTGCCGCACTAGTATTTTTTTTTGGACACGCCCTTGATACAAATGTGTAAGTGGGACTCGTATCGTACCTAACCTCGATAGCCGGTACACCTGTGTTAATGTTGATTTTAATTCCGAGGGGAAAGGAGGCTTGAGCGGTACTTCCGCTCCAGACCGTCTAGTCTGCGCTTGTGCTTCACGCGCTTTGTAGATCACACCCGATGGCAACTAATTCGAGGACACCGAAATATTGCCAATGGGAAGGATGATAAATATTCAGAAATACTGTATTCAAATTAATTCAAAGTTTCCGCTTCTGTCATTCGGCTACAATGATTATTTAGGTTAAAATTAACTTATTATGCATATCTACCTACAAGACTAGTGACGTATCGGGAAGTAGGCAGTAATTTTTTCGGGGTCTGTTGATTCTTTAACAAGTAGATGCATCCATGCGACCTCTTTCTTTTATACTCAGACCCATGTTAGTTTCAGGATACAAAAATTATAAATTATATATATATATATATATATATATATATATATATAAAAAGGTAAAGGTATCCCCGTAACATGCCATGAAGGCACTTGGGGGGCATGGAGGTAGAGCCCCATGCTTTCCATGACCTCGGCACTAGAATGAGGTGGTGTGGTCGGCACCACGCTCTGACCGCCTTTTACCCCCGGGAAAGACCCGGTACTCAATTTTATAGAAGGCTGATAAAATTAAATTTAAAAAACTGTAAGTCATTTATACCTAAACCCACACTTGCTGAAGTCAAAATTGCGATAGAAAAGCTGAAAAATTACAAGTCTGCAGGTATCGATCAAATTACAGCAGAATTAATACAAGAAGGTGGAAGCGCATTATCTTGCGAAATTTATAAGCTTGTACTTACTATTTGGGAAAAGGATATGAACCACTCGACAAAAACGACTTGTCCACCGACTGACCGTGAAACGAGTGGGCCCGGGTTCAAATCCTGGTTGGGACAAGTTACCTGGTTAAGGTTTCTTCCGAGGTTTTCCCATAACCCATTAAGAGCAAATACTGAATGACTTTCAGCCCTGGATCCTGGACTCATTTCGCCGGCATTATCATCTTATCTCACTCAGACGCTAGATGACCAGCAGTTGATAAAGCGCTGTGAAATAAACAACTAAAAAAAAAAAGACTTGAGTCGACACAAATGCGACTTCTACTAGTAGAGTCAGAAAGTACCGGAATTTCGGGTGGCAACGCCGTGTCCTATAGGCAACTTCTCTGCCTTGTCCGTGTGGTATGCGACCTCCTCTCCAGGCGTATAGACTCAGTATGGTTGCGCATGAGAATGGGGAAGAGTAACGTAGCCGGAAATCAATCGAAATACAGTGCAGCTTTCAGCTTCGTTTAGTGAAGACGTGTAATACAGTGCAGTTTTCCGCTTCATTTAGTGAAGACGTGTAGGTATATGTGGTGAAATGAGCTTGAAAGAGCAGAGAGGTAACATTAAATTTTGTGTTAAAGTCGGTAAAACATTTACTGAGACTTTGGCACTCATGCGCCGAGCGTATGGAAAAGAAGCAATGTCTCGGATCGGAGTGTAAGAGTGGCACAAGCGCTTCACAAGGCCGTCTTTGAAAGGATGATGATCCACGTTTAGGAAGATCCAGATCGGCAAGAAAGGAAGAAATGATAGCTCGAGTTGCACAAGAAATCAGACGAGACCGCAAACTGTTAATAGATGATGTGGCTACTTTGTTACACATTTCGTATGATTCTGTGAAGTCCATTCTCCACAATGATTTGAAATGCATCGTGTGTGAGCACGTTGTTCCAAGAAGCCTAACAGATGAGCATCGGGAAGAGCGGCAACTGGTTAGTGGAGACCTGACTGACAGGGTAGACCAGGATCCAACTCTCTTGCACAGAATGATCACAGATGACGAGACATGACGTTTCCTTTACGATCCGCAGCCAACGTGGAAATCTCCCGGCTCACCACGGCAAAAGAGATTCCGTGCCGACCGATCAAAGAGGAAAGTAATGCTTGAAGTGTTCTTCGATATCCAGGGTGTCGTACATTTCGAGTTTATTCCTGAGGGTCGAACTGTCAGTAAGGAGGCGTATGTTGCAATTGTTCGGCGTCTTCGTGATGCAGTTCGACGAAGAAGATCCAACTTGTGGCAAGGACAGAATTGGATTCTCCATCATGACAATGCCCTTGCACATCGGTCGCTCTTGGTGAGCGAATTCCTCGCACAACACAAAATACCTGTCCTTCCACAACCACCATATTCTCCAGATCTTACTCCAGCAAATTTATACTCATTTTCAAAGGTCAAATTCCTACTCAAGGGACGGCGGTTTGCGTCAGCCGAAGAGGTGAAAATTCATTGCTTCAAGCGCTCTACGGAAAGTGACGTGAGATGAGCTACAGGAATGTTTCGAGAAGTGGCACGGACGCTGGCAGAAGTGTATTACTGCACAGGGGGCGTACTTTGAAGGCGGTGAATGGTTATATGTCATCTGCAACAAAGATATCTACACATGTTCGCACTGAGTCTATACGCCTGGAGAGTAGGTCACATACCACATGGACAAGGCAGAGAAGTTGCCTATAGAGCACGGCGTTTCCATTCGAAGTTCCGGTACTTTCTGACTCTTCTAGGAAGATTTGTAACTGGTATCTGTATAACAGATCATAAACGGAATGAATATAATAATTATGAGTAGCAAGCTTAAACTTCATATTTATTTTGAATAAACTTTATTTATTCAGCTTCCTCTAATGGAGGCTGCCTAAAACACAAAGCTTATCATACATTTTTTAATGAATGGTCGATTAACAATTGTAATGGATAAAGATAAAATAATGGAGAAGGAAAATAAAAATAACTAATACAATTACAAATAACTGAAAACGAAACAAATCACCACTTATTACAGAAAAAAACATCAAATCTTCCTTTCCTGATGTACCTCAGCAGATTGATTTTCGTATGTTTCCATCCTTAGAGTTGGATAAATTATAAGAGACTATTAAAAGAAGTGGTATATGTACAGATCTACAGGCACAAGGAGAATAGAACGCCCAACGAAGAGGTGGATAGACGACTTTACATAAAAGAATGTGTTTAGCCGAAACGTTCTAGTCCCTGCGGTGACTTTTTGGCCTAGACTCTAGACAATCAGCCTGTCAAGCAGGATTCAAGTCCCGGTAAGGCTTGCAACTTTTCATTGAAAAGTCCATATTGATACTTGTAGCCGTTAATAACCAGAGAGTTTTCTCAGGGTTCTCATATTTCCCCATGTTACACATCAACATTATTTTGTCCGCCATTCCATTATAATTCCATTGCATACCGGATCGCCGGCTAGCTGCGAGCGGTGAGTAGCTAATGGTCATAGACAAATAAATAGATACTGGTCTAGGAACGGAGGAGATGGCTTACTTAGAAACCTGGACACAGTGAACCTTAGCGTAGTCAGCTGGTGTAAGTTGGAAATGCTTCATGCTGGGGGGTTAGCATGAAATATCTACAAGACCGCAGTGCTGGGTCGTCGTGACACCACTCCAATAATATCACGATTAGTATCAGTAACCGTAACAGGTTGGCCTAAACCGTGATTATGATGATGAAGTGTATTTCCTCTTAATACTCCCGTTTACCCTGCTGCCACTCCGTCAATTTAAAATAGGTCATAGTCAGTGTAGCAAGTAATAGAAAGCTTTAATATCGCATGTTATGAATTGCTAGTTTTTATTGAATAAAAATAAAATTGATAACGTAATATAGAAGAAGTCCGTGGTTGTGGCTGTGTGGATAGCGTGAGCGCTTTTCAAGCAAGCGGTCCGAGGTTCGATTCCCGGCGTGGGTAATGAAAGAAATTTATCTTCCGTCCACGGAACTGGGAGTTTGTCCGTTGTCTTGTGACTGTCCTGTGATGTCCCTGCGGTCCCATTTCCACAGAGGACAGCATTTGCAAGATGTCTACAGTATAAAGTGTACGATCTGAAGAATCTTCCTCCCCTAGCCGCAAAGGTGTGCAAGTCGGAAGAAGGGGAGGTTAAACAGATAGGCTTCGGCCACAGTGCAAGCGGCAGGCGGCGCGGCGCGTTGAGTGGCGGCGTGGATGAATCACAAACGCGTGTTAGCAAATGCAGCTAGCCATAGTGTGAGCGGAGCGGCATTTTGGAGGGGAAGTTGGTTCAAGGACAACGCTACACGCCGCTGGCCGCTCGCTCTTGTTTGAGATTTTAGCGGCGCCGCTCACAATTGCAAGTATGAATTGTCAAGAGATGAGAAAGAAGTTATCATTTAAGAAGTGAAAACCCGAATATTCCTGTGGAATAATTGGGAGAAGAGCTTCAAAAACCTCTCCATGACGAGGAATATGTAGAAAGACATTTTACTGAACACGAATAATATTTTTATAATATGTCGTGTGATTATTATTATTATTATTATTATTATTATTATTATTATTATTATTATTATTATTATTATTAATCATACTTCGTAGAATATTGTCGGGATAAACACTCAGTACTGGGTACAATATTAAACATATTCCAACTCCGAAATAAAGGTACAATTATATGATTTAAATATTTCTGTTGTTACGATTAACGATCGTTAAAGCAAAGAAATACCGGTACGATTAAAACTATTAGGTCAAAACTAATTATTTACAATCTCATACAAGAAATTGGCACTTCTGTTATGAAAAAACACAATCTATTAAGTACAAATTATAATGTTATATTAACATCTGCGACTGATTGAAATAATCAATGAAGTTATCCCTTATTTGTCTATCAAATTTACTGCAACTATTATTCCTGCGATCTGAGTTCTAATGAGTTTGCACATCATCAGTTCTGTAAATTTGTAAAGTCGTTTCATGATACTGCAGATCATTCTTTGTCGCAATCTTTTTTCAAATGGAAGATTATAATATGTGCTGGCTCTTTTCACATTTGTGTCCATATTTCTATTCGTGAATCGCCACTTAGCACGCAATATTCCAAAAGCACATTCCACGTATTATTTTTCGGACACTAGATAAACGTTGATTAAAATTTTCCCTTCTAGGCGTTAGTTCTCTCACTAGATATTGCCTCATAAGATAAAGTTTTAGAGGATAGGCTTCATCTCCAATAAGTACAAGTGATACCTTTACAATTGAGTTCGATAGTTTAGGCACATTGAACCTGTTGGTCTCCAACAAATTGAAAAGTGTAAAGTTGTGAAAATGCCTCCATCACTGTGTTTTCCTCTTCCCACCAAATCAATGGTTAAAATGTTTAGTCTGCGCCAGCAATACTACGTAAATTAAAATATCTGGAACCGAATTTATCAGGACCCTTTACCTGACCATACTTTTCGTCGTTTGTTATTAAGCAATTAGGGAACCACAACGTTCGTAGCAATCACTGACTACTTCGTTTAATTTTTCTTTATTTGGTTATGGTATAAATTTTTTAATCGATTCATTTTAGATTACCTCACACGTTTGTCTTGCCATTCAATTGCTGTAAATTTTCCTACCCTGAAGGGAAATGCCAGTAATCGCAATGATGTCCCTCTGGTTATAAACCTACAAGAAAGAGTAATGTTAGAAATTTACCTTAAATTTTTCTTCATTTTAAAGTAGTAGAAGACTTAATATTAGAATATATTAATATTTTAGTCACTAATTCATTAAATATTCATTATTGCATTCTATTTCAGAAGACGTGGCAAAAATAAGTGGTAGAATTTAAAAGATAAATTTGAGAAGGAACTCCAGAAGCTCCCAAAGATACGAAGCGGTTACAAAGTTCTTGAATCGCTACATCGTTATGGACGTTTTTCGACCTGACGATGTTTATGAAGGACGTCTTCCTTTCTGATAGGACTGCAGGAAATCTTTCCTTCCAGGAGATCCCATCGACTCCAAACAGTCCTGATTTGGGAGAAAGTAAAGACAATTATCAGCGATGATAACGTATCACTTCAGACGAATATATCTTCGAATGCCTCAACAACAAAGCCAAGGGCTCGAATATAAATCTAAATTATTTAAATATATATCACTTATATAAAAATATATTTATGTTAAATCTATTTATCAATAATTGGTTATTTAAAATAGGACCTTATATACACTAATATAAAAAAATAATTGATGCTGAAACTAGAGTAGTTCGATATCCTGTTAATAAAGCAACGGCAAAAGAGCATATTTTCAGTGGTACGGAGCACAATTTTTAAAGTCTCTTTTGCCGCATATGAAAAGTAATAATTATAAGTGCAGTGGAAAAATTAAAATTGCACAGCACACAATTGTAAGAAGTTTTAAATGCAATAAACCAAAATGAAAAAAAAAAAAAATATATATATATATATTGAAAACTGCTCATTTCTAATGTTAAATTTTCGTAAGTATAAACATGTGTTTTTTTGCCATGTAAGATGCAGCCCATGCAATTATTCGTAATGAATGAGACTTAATTCCATCAACACAAAAATTTAAGGATTCGTAGGACTATTTTTATTTAATTTAATTTATATGCAGTATAGCCTACTTGCATCAATGTTCGAAGAATGCATGATCCTGTGTCTTTAACTTAAAATAATTGTTCTTAATATGATTAGCCATTGTGCAATAGTGATAAATCTCCGAAATTTGATGCCTTGCTTCTGCAGTCGCTCCTTATTTTTATTTATAAAATAGTCGAAAGTTGCAATAGGCATGCGAGTATACTTCAAATATCTATCTGGAAATGTCCCTAATTCTCCATACAAACGATGAAATTCTCAGAGTTTCATATCTCTTATTAAATAGATGAACATAAAATTCTTTTCCATTCCTATTTTAAGCTGTTCCTTCTAGATAAGAATTGCCTAAAAGCAAACACTGTCATGATCTCATCTCCACGCCGCGCCGCGCCGCGCCGCTCACCAACTCTGCGCTATATGGCCACACCAACGCTCTTTCCTCCCCACTCCTCAATTTTTCGAGAGCGGTACCGCGCCGCTCGACGCTTCCACTGTGGCCGCAGCCTAAGAAAGAAATTGTAGAAAAAAAAAAAAAAAAGATTACATACAGACGAAAAAATTTTTGTGCGAGATCGTGCGTATTTGCTTGGTTTCCGCACAAAACCAATACGCGGTAAGTGTGAAATACCACATTCAGTATTCCCAACGTAACACACATAACAATTTCCCTCTTCTTACCGCTTAAGAGACATTCATTTTACTGCTTTAGGCTTTTAACATATGATTTTTAGAGACGTTTAACATAGTAATAATTATAAATTGGAAACTTACCACTGCAATTTCACCTAAATTGCACTGTTAATTATTGTTTTTAAATATTTGCAAAAATTAAGTAAACTCTACTACTCCACTAAAGTTATTGCATTCGTGATGCAAGTAACATTAAGGAAGCCGTGAAAAAAAACAACAACATTCCAGATGCCGATGTTATTACTGCAATATGTTATAATTATAAATAATATTGTTAAAATATTAAAATGAAAAATAAATCATTACATAACCTTACCGTTTGTTTTAAGTTCGCATTTATAGACTGGGGGAAAAAAAAAGACAGACGTATATCACGGCCTGCTGCAATATAGTAAACACAGAAAACATTTTATAGCAACAATGTTGAAGAGAGATATTTTTGTTTTCCAAAATTGCCGTCATTGAACAGAAACCAAGATGGAGATTTCATTGCAACTAATTAGAAATTCGTCTTTCAGGTATGTAATAAACGATCTTCGCACAAAATAATGTACGATACACGAGCGGTATGTTTGTTTTCATGTTCTCGGAAATTAAAAAAGCTCAACTACGTTTCGCTTTTTCAATCTTTTCCTCGAACGTGAAAACATCAACATACCGCTCTTGTAACGCATATTCTATTACAGAATACGTGCTAAATGCGCTTTCCGGCATCAGGCATGCACATTTCCTTTAACATACTTAAATATAATTTTTGTCTTCACGATAATTTCGTACAATGATAAGTTAAAATTAAAACTCTTCATTTGAACTATGCTCTTTTTTATAAGTCGTTAGGGTTTTGAAAATCTTCACGTAGAATTAATTAATGCAGATTTAGATTAAAATAACGTTTGTTTCTCTTACAGCAGTTTCTGTTGTGGAAATGTTGTGACACTAATATATACGTAACGACCTACGTATATTGTTTGGAAGGTCTATATCCGGTGGGTTACCGATCAACAAAACATTCATTCTGTAAGTCGCAGCTCAGGGCGTGAGATCTGAACTGTATAATGGAACAGGCGGAGTAGAATGATTAGTTTGTGGCCAAACTTTTTAGAAGCAAATTTGGCTTCAGAAATAGAACACAATCAGAGTGAAAACCTAAGTTCCCATACCAATTTGGCATATTTTGTTTGATATATTTCAAAATTCAGAACGGTATACAATTACATATTTTATAAACGTATAATATGTCAGATACGATACCCTTAAAAAAATTGATTTAAACTGTTCTTGACTTTGCTTTCAGTGGGATATAATCAATTTAACACTCTTGGTATGTATAGTAATGTAAAAATTTAGAACAATATAGACACAACCTTTTGAGGAAAGTTACATTTCTTATGATGCTGTGTTAAATTATTTATAACAATTTGTTGACAACAGCTATTCAAAAAGTATGTTTTGACGAAGTATCTTAAAAGAAAATACCATAATAAACATGCATATCATTTTTTGTGAAGATAGCATAAAAATCATAGGTGCTAGACAATTTTTTAAAGAATGTATGGTTTTCACAGCTTTATATGTTAATACTCCCTTAAATCAACACAGAAGAAACATTAGACAAAATTAATGGCACACACCAATTCATTTTGAGAAAGAGAAATTTTCACTTCCCTGCCCGGAATCGAACTGTAATGCTATCTGTGTTAATAACCTTAATGCAAAACAGATTATAAAAAGGTGCAGGTTTTGTTTCGGTACATAAAAAACGATTGGGTTGGGTTAGATATCTTCCAGGGGAATGAATCTCTGACATATGTCTTCTATCTGGGTCGTAAGGAAGTGTTCATTCACTTGGTAGAATGAGGGTCCAGTGAGCCCTGAGGCATGGTACAAGCGCACAAGTGACGTAGGGGTCTGGTGGAATTTCGCTGCTGCATGTTGACAGCACAGCCCGCATTCCTGCGCTGGAGTTTACACGCACTCCGGCTCACGCTCCAACGTTGAAGCTCGGAATAAAGTTTTAGAACAACCTGAAAACGCTATGCAACTCTGCTTCATGCGGGAATCATGACATTTCGACTGCGCTTCGGACCAATCATTAAGAAAGAAAACGTAAACGGTATTTCTACAGTGTGACAATACTTGAATAAACTACAAGAAGAATCAGTGATTAATATGTCTGTGGTGTTATGTACTGCTTAAGTTTGTTGAAAGCAATTAAAAATGTGCGGTTAGTGAATAACAACAATCAAGAATGTGATGTGGAGTATTTCGGAAGGATTGATTAACCATTCCTGTGGGCCTGCGTTTGTGCGGACAACCAAATCTTCCTTTCTACGGTAAGAGTCTGAACATATTATTGTTATATTTAGTTTTTGTAATATTAGAGAAATTATTTTTCTGTCATTGATATCAGCAACAGCAAAAGGATGTGTCTATTGTCGTGTGTTTTCCCTGCATTGTCTTAAGCTGCATGACTCAGTGTTATGTTGACCACATAAGCAGAGAGCCCTGCTGCTCGTGAATTAGTGTTGGATCGAAATCCTCGCTAGATTATGAATATAACTGACAAAAGGATCCATCTTAGGAGTATGCAATGATTATGAAGATGATGGTCAGTAAATCAGCATTGTTTTCGAGTAATTTCTTTACAGTTTTGCATTTTGAATATTATAGTTTTATTACTTTACGTAATAATAATAATAATAATAATAATAATAATAATAATAATAATAATCATCATCATCATCATCATTATCCTGACAAGTATTAATCCGAGTGACCTGTTACGGTCTTGTTTTCTGTCCATCTCTTTTGAGGTCTGCCAATGGATCTTTTTCCCCTCGGCCATAATTTAAAACTGCCTTTGGAAATCTGTTGTTGCTCATTCTGTTGACGTGATTTTTCCAATTTTCTTGATATTGCCAAATGTATTCCATCACTGATTATAATAATAATAATGATAATAATAATAATAATAATAATAATAAATAATTATTATCATTATAATCAACTTCCTTCGAGAGCTCATTGGATTATTTGGCCCAATCCATAGGCAAATGCATTAGAACCAATTCATTCTCACTCTTAAAACTTATGAATCAACTTTAGATCTACAATTGACAGGACTCCGTAGTTTTTGAGAAGCATTGCACTAAACTACTGCTTGTGACAGCGCAAGAAAAGTAAGAAAAGAAACACATCTAGTTCTTAAGATAGGAAGAAAAAATGTCATTTTTTCCTGCTGGGAATGAACCTGGATCATCTGAATTTGTTAGCTAGATTCGCAATCGTTTGAACCATAACGTAGGACTAATAATTTACATGTATGAATCGTTCTCTTAATATAATACGTATGCTTGTTAAAATCAAAATACATTATAGATTTTACGCATTGAGGAATTAAAACAATAGTTAAGTTAACCTTTAAAATACTCGTAATTATGACATATTTGAACATTCTCAATACATTTAGGTCAAGTAAATTCAAAGATAAGTATGTTTACTCAGTACCTGCAGTTGCACATTATAAGGAGCCGTACTATGAATAATAAGTGTCGTATGTTACCTGAATATTAACTGAGGATTGCGTGACGTCTCCTAAAAGTTCAAAATCATTATAATAATTTCGGAAGAATGTTACAAGAGCCTTGTAGAGAGTAACTTACTTGTTATGATATCGTACCGGTAACGGTTTCGTGCGACGATCCATCATTATGTGCCATTAAGTAATTCCTGACGCTAATAAATACAGAATTCACATATTATCTTAAATATCTCGCAAGCGACGCAATGTGCTTTGGCGTGGAATTGGGATGCGCGGTAACATCTGATCACAATTATTATTACTAACTTTAATATAAATGGTTATGAAAAAACGAAATAAATTCTTAATTGCAGATAATAGTAAGAATTGGTATTATGTTATACTGTTGGTCGCCTAGTACTAGCGACTTAATCAATTTATGCATATATTGAAACATATGGAAATCTGTGACTAATACAATGGTGAAGTTCGCCACTATCCTATTATTAGTCTACTAGCGTATGTTCCTCCTGTATTGGAATTTGATTACTCACTTCTTATTATTTGCACTCTTAGATTTAAATTATAGCCATGTTGTTCTTGTATGCCTAATGGTCACTATGCTTGCCATTAAGATCCGAGGTTCGCGGGTTCAAAGCCTGTCGACAACAATAGGCTACAAACTTTTAGCTTCGGAAGGAGAGTAAGTGAATCTATACCCCATGAAATCTGTACCTATATCGTATGTCTCAAAACAAAATTTATAATCATTTCTAGCACACATCAAAAATTTTTTTTGTTACTCATTATCCACATATTTCCATCAAGGATAAGTAATATGTTATCTCTGGCAGAGTACCTACTCCACGTAAAATGTGTCGGCTATTTCTTGTCTGCGTTGAATTTCGATGAAGAATAGTCTTTGCAGTTGAAAACGTCTTTAAATAAAATACTACTCACTCACCATCAATGATAATAATTTTCTCCTCACGGATACTCAGTCTACAGAAGTGGAATTATCCAACTGCAGTTCAGAAAGATGATAACTTAACATATATATTTTTAAGCATGTTATTTTACGACGCTTTATCAACATCTCAGGTTATTTGGCGTCTGAATGAGATGAAGGTGATAATGCAGGTAGGATGAGTCCGGGGTCCAGCACCGAAAGTTACTCAGCATTTGTTCATATTGGGTTAAGGGAAAATCTCGGAAAAAACCTCAACCAGGTAACTTGCCCCTACCGGGAATCGAACCCAGGCCACCTGATTTCATAGCCAGACGCGCTAACCGTTACTCCACAGGTGTGGACTAACCTACCATATCTTGGGAATTGATATTAGAGGAGAAAAATTCGCTCCAGCGACGGGGATCAAATCCGGGTCCTTGGTTCTACGTACCAAGCGCTCTAACCACTATCCTAGATCATTTATATATCCAGATTGCTCGGCCTTATAGGCTTTTACAGTAACAACTTTTGTCAGGTTTACTATGCTACCATCTAGTTGTTTATTTATTTATTTATTTTTCTATCTATTTATGTCCATAACAGGGCAAAGCCCCAATTACAATAGACAGTACAGATAAAAAAATATTGCATACAACACGAAAAAGAGGTAAAACAGATACAAGTGTAATTACAAATTAAAAATGGAAAAGAGAAGGAAAAAACAAAAAACAAATAGATACCATCTAAATAAAAAAGACAGATATAGATATTAATGAAAAACACCAAATAAACACAAATCAAAAAGAGCCAAGTACAGACATCACAGCCAAAAATGCAAAATGTAGGCGTAGCTATAATTGGCAAATTGCGGAGCAAATACAACACCATGTTAATAAATTAAATATACAGCACTACACAGCAGGCCCAATAGGCTCAATTAATTTATTCAAATTCATTTACATAAGGAGTAACGTTATAACTCCCATTTGAATTGCATTAGCGACTGAACTGCCATCTCGTGTTCGTTTACGGCGGACGGGTGGCGATCCTGGCGGTTATTCTCTTCAAAGTGCTACAGATTTTAACATAGGGATGAGCTATCTGTTATATATGTGATCTGGGCCACTATCACCAGTGACATATGCCTTCTCTTCATATGCACTGCGGAGAGATTTGAGATTTAACGCAGGCAAATTGGTGCACAATCTAGTGATTAGAGGTTGTGCACCACCATCTCTCGTAGTCCCGAGATAGAAATTTTACATGAAAATTTCTGACCCTCCCCTCCCGGGAATCGAACTCGGTTAGTCTGGATGCAGACGCGCTACCACAGAGCTAACTCGGCGCGCTACCACAGAGCTAACTCGGCGGACTGTGTTTTCAAATATTGTAATCTTATTCTTCGAATAAAAATGATCATATCTCATGTGCATACTACACGGATTGACACGAAGATATTAAATTGAAATAACCACAGTCCAGTTGTTTAGTTGTTGCACACGAATAAAGGATAGACAGCTTGAATATCAGAAACACTTTCACAATAAATCGCATGTATTTTTTTTAAATCTCTAAATACATTTCTTGTTACAGTACTTCTTTTATGCTTCTACGATTTGGAAGCAAAATAAATCTAAAAATAGAATCTCTTAAAACTGTAAACAACAAATGGTGCAATGATTTTCCCATTCTATAATCTCTGAAACTGCTGCTTCATCCATAGCCAACAACTGTCAGGATACGTTATTTCCTCTCTGCGCTTTCAATCTGTCACGCTTAACGCCTCATTGTTTCACCATTATGCATCCATTTAAAGTATGGAAAATTATTTATAAAAATGCGTTGTTTGCAGAGTTCCAAAAATTGCATAAGTTTGAATACAGGAGTGAAACAGCGCAGTGTGATTCCTAATTCTAACATTTTAATACATTCATATAAAAATGTAGGCCCATTAGGTCTACTGACTAGTAACGGATTCATTTTTCTTGGTTTTGCTGGTACACAGTAACTACATATTTAGGCCTAATGAGTAGGGTCATTTTAAATAAATGTAAATTTAGTTACAATCCCTGCAGTGAATATTATAGGTAGATAAATTGGAATGACAAACAGACATATAAAAGTGGGTTAGATTAGTTCTGAACACTTTAGTCCCAATGTATGCAATATGTCTGTCTTTTTAATATAGAACACTTAAAACTGTTAACCCAGCTCCGATCAATTTCGCAAGCTTTAACGATCTTCTAGAAGTATTTCAAAATCTTCGCGACGATGCTATGAATATATATATATATATATATATATATATATATATATATATATATATATATATATATATATATATATATGGGAGAGTCGGGTAGTATTGGACATCGGGTAGTATCGGACAGTGCGTTTCTTTCATCTACCACCATATGGTAATACCTGAATGACATGGTTACTTGGTTAAGGTTGTAGTCTGCAACTTCATCTGGGGTCTTCTCATTCAGGGATAGAATTCTTGTAAGCACAACAAATCTACAATGTAAGGCTCATAGCTTTACTTTCCCTTCGGAAGAAAGCCATTCTAAGAATATATTTTATCACTCTCGAGTGGATTTGAACCCTCAACCTCTTACCTAATAGCAAACATGATAACCACTAGACCAAGAGAACGAGGACACAGACATAGTAGGATCATTATTTCTGGAGAGAATAAGTCAAACATAACAAATGTTGCAATAAGTCGTTTTACAAATTGAGGGATATACTTCAAATAGTAGGTCTATACATGCCGGATTTTACGCTCTGAAAGAAGTCAATTGAAATAATCTTAATACGTTCAATCGCAATATGCAATAACGAATGGTGAATAGTTACCATCAGTGTAAAAGCTTTTCATGCCGAAGACTCGACCTCACGACATTGCAAATTGAAGTGTAATAGGTGGTGGTTAGAGACAGAGTTTGGATTGGTCTTATCATAGTTTTCATTTTCCATTTTCAATAATTCTACAGTTGCTAAATTTACTATCATTCATGTAATGAAATAGGATACAGAATTACTTATATTTCCTTTTTAGGTATCTTAAACGTAGCTGCCTTTGCATCCAACTTTTTACAAAGTCTAATTGATTAAGAGAATTAGAATATAGTGAGCAGATTATAACTGAATTGGACATGGCAGGAAATAGGTTCAGTAAATATAAATGTAATAGGTAAAATTAAAAATGACTGGAGTAATGAGATAGTGTGGCAAGAAGTGTTTAAGAATCGATAGAATCTATATTTAAGTGTACATATGGTATAATCATTATTGTAGCTACTCCAGAAATTAGTTTATAAAGTGCCAGATTTAGCGTTATAAAGCATCACTCCTACATCAGGTGGTTCAAGGCGTTACTGAATCCTTCTAATAGCGACACTGCCAGAGGCTCACAGTACAGCGAAAGTGCTACAATTATTTTTTTAATTAGGCCTAGTTCATATCGAGGTCGGAGCCGAAACATTTTTACGACTCCACCCACTGATTCGAATTGAGTCGGATTACACACCTCTGATGTAGGCAAAATCATTCATTGAGGCTTGAAACATTTCTGCAGGACATTATTTCACGAAATCGCAAAAACTTGAGATAGAGAAAAAACATTAAACTAAAGTACAAAATGTTGGATGTATGAATGAATGAATGTTTATTGTCATCAAACATGTCTACTTTACATTCCCATTAACGGAGGTCCTGACAGATTTCTGATTTCCAGATAAGGTAAAGTTGCCTATTTCCGTGATACCCCTAATCCCGTGATACTTTTTTAAAATTGAATGTCAGTCAAAGCTTTGCCGTTCGACCATAGCTCCAGACATCTTTCTTGAAAGATTATATCTTTCGCCTACTTTTGAGACATCAGTGAACCTCCTAGCAAGATACCCAACCCCGTGACATTCAGTGAAAAAACCGTATCGCGGAATTAGGAGTATCACGGAAATAGGCAACTTTACCCTACTCACCTAAACAAAATGTTTATTATAAAAATATATTATTGATCTGAGCTAGTTCTTATGTTTTAAGTTTAACAATTATACCTTTTATCGTACATAACTAGTCATTGTTATGAATATGCTTAGCTTTTCCTGCCATTTCTTGTTTACTGCGTATAGCTAACAATTTCCCTAATTCCTTCAAGTTTCTTTCTTTTAGCGATCTATGTAATTTTCTATACGCTACTCTTAAATTTAATTTCTGAATTGACTTTTCAATAAATATTTTCTTTGTCCTAAAAGCAAGATAGTAGAATATGCATAGTGTTCTCTTTAGAACGGATAAATATCTTTTTCGATGTTTCCCCTTCTGTTTCTTAACCTCCAGATTTTTTTTTATCGTACATAACTAGTCATTGTTATGAATATGCTTAGTTTTTTCCTGCCATTTCTTGTTTACTGCTTATAGCTAACAATTTCCCTAATTCCTTCAAGTTTCTTTCTTTTAGCGATCTATGTAATTTTCTATACGCTACTCTTAAATTTAATTTCAGAATTGACTTTTCAATAAATATTTTCCCTGTCCTATAAGCAAGATAGTAGAATATGCATAGTGTTCTCTTCAGAACGGATAAATATCTTTTTCGATGTTTCCCCTTCTATTTCTTAACCTCCAGATTCCTATTCTTCACCATGTTAGACCTATCCATTCCTCCCTGCCGTTAATTCTTATGTAGGCCTATTCTTCGTGTCCCTATAAGATTTGAATTTCCCTGTAATCACTTAATGACCGTAATCTGCTTAATTTACTAAACACTTCGTATTGCTATGATGTACCGAAGTACATATGGAGTTTCAGTGCAGTAATTCTGCTTTTCCATATGGTGAAGAATCGGCAGAACGGAGAAAATTCTCTCCGGCACCGGAACTCGAACCCGGGTTTCAAGCTTTACGTGTTGGGGCTTTATCTACTAAGACATGCCTCTCATTTTAAGTTCTACCTAGGTACTGTGTTCCCCTTTGTTGGCCTACCCTCGTGTACCTTGTCACAGTAGACACAATGTCCAACCACAAGTACAGAGGTGCACTCATTACGAGTGACTAAGGGCCGGGGTCCGACGGAACATGAAGCCGTCTTGAATCACAAAGTTCCGTCAAAACAGTTAATAAAAAATATCAAAATTGTAATGATGGGTTGTTTGATATCATGGTTTATGAAGAATGGGTTGCTATGACAGTTGTGAGGTATTAATATTATTGCACGGAAAATAGCTACTAATATTAATTTTATGGCACAAGTTATGCCGTCATAATAGAAGTCATTAAGTCTTAGTATACATGATAATATTTTGGGCACTAGTACAATAATGTGGCCTATTGTGAACGATTTGACTAACGATAAAGACTTTATAATTCTGATTCACAAAAAATTATTGTTACAGAACATTCGAGGAATGATTGACACAGAAACAAAGAGAACATTTTACAATACCATGACGTTAAATCTACTGCTGTAATTTTCTCTAGAAAATTCGATTACAATATTTCTGTGCTTATTGTGGTCCGTGATCGGTCGTTGTAGAGACACGTGCACCTGGTGCAAACAAGTACTGTGTACGTAGGTGTTGCGATTGTTTATTAACATGCTGCAGTATTTACGTTGTGTCGAATGGTATAACTCCTCTCTTTTCCAAGTGCAGCTTTTTGCTAGAATCTGTTGACACCGGTTAATGAACTGCCATATGTTGTGGAACGGTGTTACTCAGCAAAGAGCTGAGCAGGCTCGATGAAGCTGGGAAATAGACATATTTACAAACGCTATGTGTCAACTTACGGTACTGATGGTTCAATATACTTTATAATAATGTAGGAAGCGAGAAACTTCAGCCAAACCGTCGAGTTTTTTCGTTTTTACATAAATCTATTACTGGGAAAAACGTAATACGGCGAACGCAAAGCTCCGCCCACGTCCCCTTTCCACTTTTCCCCTACAAGCTCACCACACACCCTAGCGGGAAAGAGTGGAAATAGGGGTTTAGGGTGGGGTGACATCTAGTGTAGGAAAGTGGAACAAAAAGAGTAACGACATCTACGAAGCAAAAGAGGAACTTCGTCCTCTCTCTCTCTCTTTCCAGCCTCTCCTTCTCTGTTCCTTGCTTCATGTCTCTCTCTTTTTTTTTCTTACGACTTCGCAGGAGGGGAGATTTGATCCGAGAAAGTTCGTACCTAAACCTAAACGCACGCTTTTTGTTCACGCTTTAGACCTCTCGGCTACCGAGGCGAGTTGGGGGTAGAAGGGAAAATGAATCTATTTATGTTTAAGGGAACTGCCATAACGTATTGTAGAAGGGGAAAATGACCGAATAGCGTGGGTAGAAACTGGTGGGCTTGTGAATGTCGCTTGGTAGGGGTTGACTACGGGGGTGGCATAAGCTTCATTGTGTCCGTTCAACTTCGTGTACAGACGTAACCACGTGTAGTGATGATCCGTACCGAAGACGTGTACTTCTTCCTGAAAATGTCCAGGGAGAATATGAAGGCGGATACGGTAAGGTACTGTGAGGAGCATGGACTACTTGCTAGTCATTACGAGTGTCCAACCTGTGGGAAAAAAAGACTATTATGTTACTTCGAGGACGTGCAAAGTTAACAGGTGAGTGTTGCTTAATGAAAACCACATTACATTGTGTTGTGTTGTGTTGTGTCAGTACATGTTGTGGACAGTTGTCTAATGCGTATTGCATTGTGGTTGTGGACAGTTGTCTAATGCGTATTGTCTAATGCGTATTACATTGTGATAGGCAGTGATCCATCGAAGCGGGACAGATAATTTAGAGAGAGAGAGAGAGCATGCGAGCTAGGTGCCGAGCGGCGCGGGTGGGGATAACTTCCCCTACTGGCGTTCGCCGTAATACGTTTTTGCCCTATTACTTATCATTAATGTACTGTACTTAAATGTATTTTCTTAAATTTTTATGAATGGTATCTCTTTTTTAAACTGAATAAGAGAGTGTGTTATTGCTAAATGAGCCTACTACTAAGATTTATTTCAAATCATCCGTCCTCAAGTGAGGTTGACCACTGGGATCCGGAATTAACAAACATAAAAGATAAAGGGAAATGAAACGAGCAAAATAATAATTCGATTTGTACATTAAAACAAAAATTTACGTGTTAACATATAGATGATAGTGATAAATAGATAAATGCAACAAAGAAATAAGAGACGTATTAAAAAAATACTTCTTCCGACATTTTGATATAAAACATTTATATGCTTACAGTGGACCATTTTAAATCTAAATATAACCTGAACCTTATTCAAGTTTAAGGCTTGCTAATAGATTCTCGAGAAGCTATTTCAAAATTCTTTGAGGATTTTAGAAAGACATTCGAATTGCCAGCTTCCCTTAGGGATAATATTCTTGCAGTTCATTCATAGTGTTCTGTCCAAGGACAGGTCTTTCACTGTAAACCCAGGTTTCTCCAATCTTTCCTAATTTTCTGCCTTCCTCTGTCTTCGTATATGATTCATATATTCTATCATGTGATATCTTCTTCTTCCCCGAAATCTACTCCCGTTCACCATTCCTTCCAGTGCACTTTTCAGTAGGCAGTTTCTTCTCAGCCAGTAACCCAACCAGTTCATTTTCCTCTTCCTGATCAGCTTAGCATCATTCATTCTTTCTTCACCCACTATTTACAACATAGCTTCATTTCTTATTCTTTCTGTCCACTTCACACGTTCCATTCTTCTCCATATCCACATTTGAAATGTCTCAAGTCGCTTATCTTCACTTCGTCGTAATGTCCATGTTTCTGCCCCATACAGTATCACACTACACACAAATCACTTCACTAGCCTCTTCCTTAGTTCTTTTTCCATAGGTCCGCAGAAGATGCTCCTTTTTCTATTAAGAGCTTCCTTTACCATTGCTATCCACCTTTTGACTTCCTGGCAGCAGCTCATGTTACTGCTTATAGAACATCCCAAGTATTTGAAGGTGTTCACTTGCTCTACTGCCTCATTTAGAATTCTCAAGTTTACCTGTAAGTGTTCTACAATATCACATCAAATTTTAACTAGTTGTGTGTTCTTATATTCTTTCATGTTGTTTTATGATCTAGATATTAATGTAATAACTATGTAAGCAAATGTATTTAATTAGAATTAGAGTCTGGCTGGGCGGAAGAGAAGGCCTACTGGCCTTAGCTCTGCCAGATTAAATAAATAAATTATTATTATTATTATTATTATTATTATTATTATTATTATTATTATTATTACCTAGCCGCCACAGTGGTTTCACAGCTAGAGTGCTGGACTTATAATCCTGTGGATCCGGGTTCGATCCCCGGTGTATCCCCGATTTATAATTTGTGTTGGGTAAGCCCGTGGCCCAGGTGACGCAGGGGTTTTCTCCGGGAAGCTCCGGTTCCCCTGTGACATCCCAACAAATCTCCATAATCATCTCATTGCGGGTGTAGCATAGACCAGCCTCCTTTGGCGCACTCTGGGCAACGACTCTGTCGGTAAATTGGTCTGCATAACTGGCTTCACATGGGTGAATGATGTAAGTGAAGTATCCACCATTAGTTAAAAAAGTTCTTATTACCGTATTGCTGATATTGTTATTATGTTTCTGTACCAAAATTAATTGCAAGTAGGCCTCCTTAGAGATAGTCTTAGGGCTACCTTCAGTGGAAGGCAGTTTTGCAATAAATATATAATTCCAAATGTCATACTAACTCAATATGTAATGGAACACTGAAAAGTTGGCGAATACGTTAAAAAGTTTAATATTTCTGATAATTTAAATTGTAAGTGTGGAAAAGAAAACAAGACTGTTAAACATGTTGTGTATTCGATTGTTCTTCGTTTAGTATCAGAGATACAGACCATTTGTTATTTCACGAAACCTACCTGCGCGTGAGGGAAAGAAGAAAGCGGACTTAGAAACTTCCCTTCCTCTTTACACTTTCACTTGTAGCTAGTTAGCTCACTTACCCTCACCATAATGTCCTTCGCATAAGCTAAGGCTCAAGCATGCATTTGGTTTCATCGATAACGAATGGCCTATGCACATTGACTTCCCTTTTAAATTATTAATATTTATACTACTTCAATATACAGTGCGTCTCATTTAGCCTTTCCTAAATTATTTTAAGCATCCCACACAACACAGAAAAGGGTGAACAAAAAATGAGTTTTATCGTTAAAGTTCTCTAGCTCGCAGGTTTACATTTTAATGTTACTCTAGCTCGCAGTGTTTACATTTTAACTCTAGCTCGCAGGTTTACATTTTAATGTTACTCTAGCTCGCAGTGTTTAAATTTTAATGTTAGGAAAGTGTTTGAAATACTTAGAAAAATAATTAATTGATTAACTCCTTGACACGTTTGCTCAAAACCACACTGAGTCATTCAGAGTTATTCTCGTGGCAGCCATAGTTATTGCTAGAGTAACGAATTTGAAATACATTTGAATAAATGATGGTTCGATTCCTGCTTCTTCCGTTAATATTTCCTAATTTCTAGGTTATTAAATTCAAAACGGAAACACGCAATTAATTAAAATAATATAGTGCAGATTAGAATATTCCACAGCAGTGTACAAGCTCGGATCGCCATTGTTCAGTTTGAACAGACAGAGAAAGAACGGTAGAGGGAGCGTGAGTGTAGACCGTCATCAACGGCCAAGACCTGTGACGACGTTCGTGAAGATTCGTACATAATAACACAGAGAAAGAAATGTTAAAGAAAATAAATGGAGATACAATAAATGAATGAATGAATGAATGAATAAACAAACAAATGAAAAAATAAAGAAGTAAATAAATAAATAAATAAATAGATAAATAAATAAATAAGTAAATAAATAAATAAAGAAGTAAGTAAATAAGTAAATGAATAAATAAATAAAGAAGTAAGTAAATAAGTAAAGAAGTAAATAAATAAATAAAGAAGTAAGTAAATAAGTAAATGAATAAATAAAGAAAGAAGTAAGTAAATAAATAAAGAAGTAAATAAATAAATAAATAAGTAAACAAATAAAGAAGTAAGTAAATAAGTAAAGAAGTAATTAAATAAAGAAGTAAGTAAATAAATAGATAAATAAATAAATACATGAAGAAATAAATAATTAAATAAATAAATAAACAACAATATATGTCTACGACTAAAATACAATTATTACGGAACACTAAAATATCGTAGGGTTGAGACTTGAACCAATGACAAAATAATAAACTTATTATTGGCTATGGCACTAACCCACTAAGACGGCTACCCTCTAAAAACCCGTCCTTGCCGCACAACTCTTCGAAACTAAATCCGCCTGCAAAATAGTTGTTGAATACTTCCCGCATACCAAGAATGTTACTTGAGTTGCCTAAACAAAACAAATGGCTTAGTTGGTACACAAGACACCTAAAGCAAAATACGGAAAGCTACTTCTCCTCTCCTCTTTTTTGAATAGTGTATTTATTAATATCTAATAATTACATTATGTAGCAATTATTATTGTAAAATTTAAATCAATAATGCAATAATTGTTGGTACCTGAAATTTTAATCTATAATCATAATGTATAAATGAGTGAAATAAGATTTTAAGTTTGGATATTAAATGATACAGTCAAAGAGTAAATGACCCTGTATGCAAAGTATCAATCAAGTTAGTTTATTGGTGCAGTACACGGATAGGCAATTGCGTTTCTTTAGTGCATTCCGTTGTCTTTGTGAATTCTGTGGCTTTAGTTCAACGTCCTTTAATTTCGCAGACGAGAGAACACATGTGGATTCCAGCAAGTTGGTAGCAGCATTGTAACTTACTGGTTTACAATTGGCTTGTACACGGCAGGATGTGGTAGAGTCGTTGGAAGCAATGGAGCGAGGAATCGATTTGGCGTTCAGCTTCGTTGGCCACAGAGATACGGTATTGCTCTTCGGCTGGGAATACTCGGTTCTTGACTTGAAGTCTTTGTTTTCGCTCCCGATTTAAACCTCACATAAAGTTTGTTTTCTTCAGAAATAATTGAATTGAACAAATAACTGTGGAATCTGAAAGGAAAATAACTCTTTAAGACCTCTCAGCAGCCGTGCGTATCTCATGCTTATGTTCTTATATGTGACCAAGTTAGCAGTCATCAAATATTTCTTACACATCGACCAACTGATAATATTATTTTTAATATAAGAGAGTAACATTTTAGATTCAAAATGTTAAGATGGACTGCTGGTTATTCATTAAGGTGAAATCAGAGGCCAAATTTTGAAAAAAAAAAAAAAAATCAAAATTTGAATTTTTATTTCAAATAATAAGTATTTGAAATTTTCTGCATATAATTTGTTGGAAACTATAATTGTAAGTGCTTTCAATTACGTAATACATTTTATATGTCAAACTACTTTTTTCTCATCTCACACTATTGCATAAAATATAAATATCGCTGAAGTTATCTGGTAAAAAGGGTTGTGATTAGGCGTGTTTTGTAGCTGAATATTTGTTTCTAAAGTTAGCGGCATTGTTGAAGACTGTAAAGGCGAATTTTAAAAATAAGTTTAGTGGTATGTGTTTTTGAAAATGTCAATTTTTCTAATGTTTACTTTGTCGCTCATTTTCTGGGAAGTTAAAATTCCCAACATATGTATTTCTTTTTCAGAATCTAAGATAGCCAGAAGCATTATATTTTTACAGCTTAACTGCAGTATCACATTAACTATTGCTGAGCTCTAGTTTCAGGTCATTTGGATAAAAATGTTTTTGTGCTTGAATATTAATGTAATTTTATTTTTCTTAAAAGTGGTCTGTTACGAAAAAATCATGTCTCACTATTTTTACAAAGTACACTTTCTAAATAAGAGCTCAACATTTTTAAGATAATAAAGAAACAACCGGAAAATTTTCATAGAGATTTTTATATTTTCTTACATAAAGGAACTTAAAGGTGATAGATTTAACATTGGTGACATAGGGTGTCTGAACTCACCTCTCACAGATATTAATTTTTTTTAGCTATTTGAAGATAAAGATATGTACTACTATGATAGACACAAAAGAGAGAGGAAGTAAACTATGCTATCGATCTGACTGTGGAATCTTTGGACGAGTGCGCAATTTATTTTCACGTCGAACTGAGATGTTCGAGAATCTCTTGTAAAATGTTAAGATTTAATAGAATAAAAATGTTTACAATCGATTTCCTTCATAAAATATTGCACTGCTGAAAGTGTGGCCATGGAATTTTAAAGGTATAACTTGTTATGAAGGCTCATAAGCTATATTTTTATTATTATACTTACTTTGATACCCAGATACAATTCTGTAAAATATGTTCGGTAATAATGATATTCTGTACATCAGAGTGGAAAAAATATGTTTTAAGGATGGGTTCAGACACATTGATTACAGAATGGACGTTCGAGGGAAAGAAGCAATGGCCTTAACATAATGATGATTATGCTTCTAACCAATAAGATAATCACTATCATCATCATCGTCGACCTGGTTGGCGAGTTGGTATAGCGCTGGCCTTCTATGCCCAAGGTCGCGGGTTCGATCCCGGGCCAGGTCGGTGGAATTTAAGTGTGCTTAAATGCGACAGGCTCATGTCAGTAGATTTACTGGCATGTAAAAGAAATCCTGCGGGACAAAATTCGGCACATCCGGCGACGCTGATATAACCTCTGCAGTTACGAGCGTCGTTAAATAAAACATAACATTCATCATCATCATCATCATCACCACCACCACCACCATTACTACAGTCACTCACTTAATTAACAGTTATTAACTTAACTGACAGTTTTACACTTAAAGCACAAAATTTTTTAACTCTGGCAGATCCTCTAACATTTGTAGCGAAAAACAATACTATGGAGCGGGATTTTTCCTAATACTTAAATTTCGGTTGCTATTAAATAGTAACAAATTTTGTATTCCGCTAATTTTCCATTACACTCTAATTAGCACTTGATCGACTTTGAATAACATCTGCAATTCTTCAAATATTTATTTTATTCCCACAGATGCGTCTCTTTACACTCGCATTCTTCTAGCAACTCTGTATATTTTTGTAGTTTCGAAGTATTGTGTAAAAGAGAACACTTGTTGTTAGACATGTCCTCAGGAGCGTACCGCAAGAATGCGAGCCCCCATTATTAAAGTCAACAAACATGGCCAATTGCGTGTCTCCTAAAGTAAAAAAAAAAAAACTCTTCCTGCCTACGATATTCCCAAGGCGCTAATAAGACAACTGTCGTGGTCCACGAACCTATTTTCCTTCCACTTATTACGAATTCATGCGTTTACTTTTGCTGATCAAGACTATGGTGTGATAAAATGACTGAAATTGTAGGAAAATAGTAATAACACAGGATGCCCAGAAATGTCCAGAGATAATCTGTTCTAATATTTTTTTTCATCAAAAAAATTCTACGTTGACTCAACAGGACTTAATCCGGGCCTTCAATATGGAAATCTGGCGTTTTAACTGTTTAGTTAACAATGCGCGTAACAAATCTCTATATATGTAAGTCCGAAACTATTTATTTGATAATCTTGTCGAAGAAGATACCTTGTCACTGCTTAAAACAGTACGTTATAATATTACAATGCAGAATTCATATTTTTATTTAAGAATTTTCATTTGCACTGAAAAATTGTATCTGTAAATCGGAGTAATTTGTATATAATTGGCAAGACAACACATCTCTCCTTTCTTTCTTTATCTTAGTTTAACCTCTACCTTTTAGATTCATACACAACTCTTCCATTGTCAAAAATCGAATTAGAGACTTCCTTTGACTCACTCGGCAGCCATGAGAGGTCTGCGAATGAGTCACGTCTGGGACTCGCACGTGAGAAAATGCATCCCAAGCCAAGGATAGGTCAAAGCGGATCCATTGTGTGACCCTTGCGCTCACCTGACCTAAATCTCATTAATTTCTATCTGTGGGGACATCTAAAAAGTGCACTTAGAGAAGTGGTTGAACCACTGCAGCGAAAACTAGGCGGATATGAGTCAGTTATGAATTTCTCAAGCAAAATTTCCAGTTACACGAATTATTATAAACTTAAAATATTGTAATGCTGCAGTAATCGATTTCTACATTTCCACAGAAACGCTCGTTTTCAGTATCCTTGTTATTGGAAAAGTGATTTTGGACACGTCATTTGTAAATGTGTGAACACCCAATGAATTTAATAAAAACTTGATTTGATAGGCCTACCAACAACGTAAAATATCAATTTACTCTAAAATAAAGCCAACGGTTTTCTTCGTGATCTGTCGTATTACCCAACTTTATCTAACAAATTAAATGGCATAGTTCGCACCGGAAGAAAAATTACTTCCCCATAAAAATTAATATTGTATACAAAGTGTTTCAGCCCTTTTTTCTGATTTGCCATCTAGTTCTGCTGCCTAAAGTGTAAGAAAAAAGAGGCTATTATTTATTTAAAGCTTAGAGGTCATTAATTCTCAACCCTCCATTGTCTTGCTGGGGGGATGTCCACAAAAGTAATTCGTTTTTCAACTTACCCTGCAACGCTCTGATTCGACAGTACTGCTATTTATTTGACTATAAAAGAATATACTCAGTATCTTATTACAGTATAAACTAGTTATACTAGTTTGTCTTTTACTACAAACCCAGCATTCTCCAATTTTCCTGTTTTCTGCCTTTCTCTTAGTCTCCGCATTATGATCCATATATCTTAATGTCGTCTATCATTATCTATTATTATCTTTTTCTGCCCCGAACTCTGCTTCCGTTCACCATTCTTTCTACTGCATTCTTCAGTAGGCAGTTTCTTCTCAGCCAGTGACCCAATTACTTCCTTTTCCTCTTCCTGTTCAGTTTCAGCATCATTCTTTCTTCACCCACTCTTTCCAACACACGCTTCATTCTTCTCCATATCCACATTTCAAATATGTGTATATACTGTATATATAATGTTAGAAATTAATGCAATATACGAATAGTTAATTTATATGAATTTGTGCAATATTAATGGCATGCGTACATAAACTTAAACCGTACGATTTATGAATTCAAATATATTACTTCTTGGGATTGTAGAGATTGCTTTTTGTTAGAAACATGCAATACTAGAGCTTTTCTTATTATTAGAGTGTATAATAAATTATTTAATTATGTGTATGAATTTTGAATTATAATTGTAAGAAAATTAATTTTAAAAGAATTATAAAGACATGTAACGTTGCGAAGTGCCTTAAATGTATAAAGTGAAAGTAAGTTTTTATCTTTATGATATTGATCTTTATAGTGTTAGAAACACTTCGATATTTTTCGGAAATGCATTATTCCAACAATTTCCTGTAAAATGATTCCTATGAAAAACAATCTCATACAAGAATGCTTTAGAAGAATGTGATCTTTTCTGCTCCCCTGGTAAATGATATCTATGTATAGGTGTATATAAACTCATTTAAATCAGTTTCTAGACCAGGTTTTGTTATTGGTATGACTGTACCTTTATATATATATTTTATACTGAGATCATTATTATTATTATTATTATTATTATTATTATTATTATTATTATTATTATTATTATTATTATTATTATTATTATTGAGGATCAGACTTCTTGACATATTCTTCACCGCTCTTGTGAGGGTTTTGATTCGACACTAGACTTTCACAACTAGTGAAATTCCACAGTCATGTTGCCATGCTAATAATTTATGATATTAATAAATAATAATTATTATTATTATTGATGTTCTTGGTGAGAAAAATTATATTTTTAAAAATCTATAGATATTCATACTCATACGTATACTTTTCACAGATGTAATCTTTGTTCTCTTTAGTATTCGTTGCTGTCCACATATTTATAAAACTAACAACAACAGTTACAAAGAAATCTCCAATTATTCATATTCATTAGATACTTTTAACACTTTATATCGCTTAGGAATATAGTTAATATAAAAACTTTCATATCGGTTCTGATAATGGTTGACATAAAGATAAAACTAGTCAACTAGGTAATTACAGCTTAGTTTATTTTAACTCAAGAAAGTGGTTATATTAAGTACATTTCTAAGAAATCTCTCTCAACTACATATATTTTCGAAGTTATGCAAATGTATATCTCATTGCTCCATCTACCCTATACGTCTTCATCATATGTACAGATATTAACTATTCTTATAGTTATGGAGAATTTGATATGAATTCTAAATAAACTGATACCATAGGTATGTAATAAAATTTTTTTTTTCTGTTATAACTTCACCCGTTTAGTATGAATGGTGATATAAATGGACAGAAAGAAGAATGAATACAAAAAAATCATACAAATTTCTCTCTTGCACCATGCGCTTTTCTGTATTGTCGTAGACAATTCGTCGCATTTTTCCCTCTCCCATAGAAATTAGAATACAATACTCAAAGACTTCCGTTCAGCTTCCTACATTATGTGCTTTAACACGCCATAAAAATTATAGTCATGAATGTAGCCACATAACAGAACAATATCTCCGACTGTCATCTTAAAAAAAGAGTCCTTGAGTATGAAAGATCTTAGACGGAAATTTCCTGTTAGGATCATGAAAGGGCGGGAGATTTCAATGCCAGTTGAAGACACGAACCCACATACGTAATATCATATCCTATTGTAATATGGAAGGAAATTTAAATAAAATAACACTGTCACTTCAAGGAATAGGGCGTACAAGATAATACCATGATGCGAAACCTTGACTCTTGTCTATCCATCCATCAGATGGAGGTAATTATCATAAGGTTAGGCACGTGTTAATTAATAGCGATTACGTAAAGTCATAATAAGAAATCTTAATACCGTGAGATCTCTCTGTGTAAAATTCAACACATGAGGGAATAATTCTCAAGCCATTAAGCGTTTTCATTGTTTAAGTTGATGTGTTTAACCATGCAATCAACTAAATTGGATTGTCTATGAGAAAAAGTTGTATAATGACATTGGCAAAATTGTTACACAGGCAAAACAAATTTCGTAGCGAGAGTTCGATACTGTAATATACCATAGTAAAAGTTACAAAAAAAGAAAGAACAAATAACTAGTAAGGTTTAGCCATTTCGCTACCCGTAACACTTTTGTGATTCATCAAGGGCTGTTTAGTCAACTATCCGAAGACAGGTTTGAACCTCATAACATCAATAAGGCATCACTCATGAGGCAATTAGGCCAGAAGATAATGAGGTAGGGTGGTCAGTTCCTTTCCTCCTTGATCAAGGGTGTCCCATAAAATTGGAGGAAAAAAAAGAAACGTGATAATTCTAATGATTTATAATAATAATAATAATAATAATAATAATAATAATAATAATAATAATAATCATCATCATCATCATCAACTCCCAGAATTGGGCTCTTTATGTCTCTACCCCATTGTGCAGATTTCGAATCATTATTAATTTGTACAAATTTATATATCAATTTCGCAAATGGCAAAGTAGTATTTGAAGCGATTACAATATACCATGTAAACTTTTGCAAAATTAATTATACACATCTGGTTAACAAGGCATGCGTGATAACGTCGCGGTTAAGGCGCAGCGATGTAAATTGAAAGGTCAGGGGTTCGATTTCCGATGGGTCTTGGATTATCTCGATTGATACAATTCTTCCGGCCGCCCTATAGCTCTGAGGTTCGCTCAGCTTCTAACAAAAATGAATAACATGGGTATTTCCTTAGAGGTAAAGGCGGCATGCATACGGGACTGATATCCCTACTGTTAATAATGCCGATTATACGTAGAATAACGGGGCGGCCGGGTAGCTCAGTTGGTAGAGCAGCTGGCTACGGACTGAAAGGTCCGGGGTTCGATCCCAGGTGGTGACAGGATTTTTTCTCGTTCCCAAACTTTCAGAACGGCCACAAGGTTCACTCAGCCTTCTATAAAATTGAGTACCGGGTCTTTCCCGGGGGTAAAAGGCGGTCAGAGCGTGGTGCCGACCACACCACCTCATTCTAGTGCCGAGGTCATGGAAAGCATGCGGCTCTACCTCCATGTCCCCCAAGTGCCTTCATGGCATGTTACGGGGATACCTTTACCTTTTTTTATATGTGGAATAACTTTAATTTTACTAGATATTAGGACACAGAAACTCACTGGTTGTGTGATTACCATGGCGCAAAACTACATGAGATATACATTAGACAGCGACACACACTGTTCCTGTGAATAAGAGAGGAATCTCCATCACTCTACCGAGAATCGATCTCAGGGCTTTTGCAGCTCGATATACTACACTTAAATCACAGATTACAGATCTAATACCTCTGGATATGTCTTAGCCTTATGTCATGCTATTATTTGATAGAACGTAGGGTAGCAGTGAAGTCCTCCATTGCACTCTCTCTCTCTCCCTCTGGTCAAATGTTTCACTTCTGTCCGTCTCTTTTATCGTATGATTCATAAAATTGAAATTAACGTTGTTAATACAATATTCTTCCCCGAATTTTTGTCAAGAAGAATATGTTTGTCCTATAGGCCTACAAAACTTGTTTCTTTCTCTTTTAAGAATTAGATTCTCGACTCCTCTCAGGATTCTTGAAATATTAAACATGCCTCTTCAAATAATGAAATGTCTATGAACAGTAAGAAGTATTGAATTATATGTTAAATACTAGAAAAGCAAATGCTAAGTAGACTGTCCTGCATATGAACAGTAACTAATAAATAATAAAAACGTAACATCGCTGTGTTCATTTCAAACAATGTAACTTAGTAAAAAATCTATCACAGTAGAAATGTAGACTATTATAAAGTAGTATTGTATCTATTTCCACGTCTCTGTGAGCGAGAAATAAAAGTCTGCAGTTGATGTACCGTTGTAAATAGCCTAGGAAGAAGCCGAAATCAATAACTTTCTGAGGTTCGATGTTTTGTATGTAATAAGGCAGTAAACCTAGCACATACAGGATGTTGATCTTACAAAAGGAACTATGTATGAAATTGCACTGGTTAGCCGATGTGGAACAGTTATAGCGATTAGGGCTAAAAAAAAAAGTGTTAAAAAGTTCCGAACAAAGAAGTGGATTTCTGCCATAGCGTTCTACTTGAAAAATACAGTAAGTGTAATCTGTGTAATAGAAAATAATTTCAGGCACAGGTAGCAGAAATTTACTTCCCATAAACTTCGCTGTGCACACCGTTAACCCAACAACAACAACAACACTGACTTTCTACGCTGCAGATTTGAGTTGTAATCACGGCGAGTTCGAATAGAATCTATGATGGATGGACGATGTTGAAGTAGAGTTTTAGGAAAGTCCTTCGTTTCCAATGTCACTCTATAAGTTAATTCACAATATCATCCTTGCCATCGGTAGAGGACGCAATGGAAAACTACTACACCGTCTCATCTTCCAAAGGAAGCAACTCCATGACAGCCCACGATAAAAGTTCGGCGGAACAATTAATCGTAAGAATTTTTTTGGTGTGGCGATAATGCTCCAATCATCAGGAATGATACGATTTCAGTGACGTGAAGTTAAGGAAAGTCACAATTACATACGCAGCTGAGTAGAGACATTAACTGTTTATCAGTGTACAGAGTTGAGAAATGTTTCTTCAAGATTCTATTCTCAATTTTATAGACAAAACGTTAGAAACATGTGAGGGTGATGGATTTTTAAATAGGACAAAAATTAATAGTTGACTTTCTTTGAGTAAGATATAAATCCAGAAGTCTGGAATTTTAGATTATTTTTTTCTTCCTTCCTCTTCTTCCTTTCTTTTCTTTCTTTCGCTTTTCCTTTATCTGCTTTAGCTCTCCTGTAGCTTACAAACCACTGTGGAATGAGTACTGTCTCTGAATTCAAACTAGACATCTACACATTGCAGGACTCACAGAATGTGGGATAAGCACAATGCAGGGCCATCGCCGATACAAGACTACTGACAACATTCAACTCCGTAGGCGGAGTACAAATTTCTTCCACTCCTACGCCAGGGAGTTTTAAATTGATTGTACTGAAAACAAACCTGTCCCTGAATAAGAAGGTTCCCGGCAAAATTAACGGCAATATCTTCGCCACAGATTCTTATTTAGAGAAGATGTTTCTGTAGATTTGTGATATTGCCGCAGTCTCTTTATTCTTGTAACAGGAAAGTGATTTTTAAAGTTGCAATAGTTCTTAGCAATGTTGAAACGTTACCGAAAACTTCTGTAGTTTAGTAAAACTTGGGTAAATGGATGGAACTGAGATAATAGCGTTAGGTAGGCCTATATTGGTTTTATTGGATGAAGTGTCAACTTATACTTTAAAATTGTAATACACAGGCTCTTCAAAAGTTGTCTATCAAACTACTGCTCCCTTAGTAAAGTGTTATAATTTTGTTGCTGATTCATTCACTTTGTCGATCTTTAGCAAGGTATGACATTTTGTACGTCTCATGTTACAAATATGTGCAAAGAACTGGATTACACAATGTAGAATGTATACATGAATCATCTTCACGTCCTCTCATCATGTTTATGTGTGGGTAATTGTTGTACCTCCTCTGATAATTACCTAGATCTGTGGGCACAATGCAGTGACAGTATGATTTTAACGCACCTATTGTCTTTATGGAAGATGTGTGGTGTGGCAATAATGTCTCTCCTGCTGACTCACTGGCGCCAACAGTAAAAGTCCTTGTTTGTGGCCATTTGCTCAGTGGGATGTTATGACTTATGTTGTAGGAATTCCGTGAAGGTGGTTTCCTGGCGACATGATGCTGTTTTTCTGTGCAGTTGATTAGAATCATAGTGAATTATGGGAGAAATCGTTGAAAATAATATTTCAGAACTTTCTGAAGTATTCAAACATAAGTTTATTTTTTTAAGAATGAGATTTCTGTACTTTTAAAAGATTTCAACGTCTTTAGGCTTTTAGTTCTTTTGTGCTACGAAAGTTTCCACCACTCGCAACTTTTGTGTGCTGTGTAATTATATCAGGTGACGAATACAATGCGTGCAGTTCTGCGATGTGTAACTTTCTCCATTCTTCTATAACTTCATCCCTCTTAATCCCAAATATTTTCCTAAGTATCTTATTCTCGAACACCCTTAACCTCTGTTCTTCTCTCAAAGTAAGAATCCAAGTTTCACAACCATACAGAACAAGAAATAATTCAATATTCATAATTATTCTGTTTCGAGAATGAGGTACAATATTTTTTTAACATTAGTGACTGTTCTAAGCTGAGAGTAATATTTCTTGAAAAAATCCAACATTCGTAACTCTTATGTGTTGAGAATGAGACTGCAGTACTTTCAACTGCGAGTATCGGAAAACAAATACGCCTACGTTTCATGTTCATGGTCAGGTCATTAAACTGAAAATATGAAATCTGAGACAGAACATTTCATGTAGCGAAACATAACCGATGTTAGTCGCTGGAGCACGACATAATATCGAGTTTTTATGCGCTCTCAGTTACTTGTGCTTTTTAAACGTCTACTCGATACCTAGCACGGTGGTCCCGCGATGGAGTCAAGTTCACCACTTTTTCTCTTTAGTGTCGCTACATGATTGCGGTTGGTCGTGTGGGCTCATTGGTACAGGTTGCGTCAAAAATTTGTTCATATAATCATAATCGTATTCTATAATTTTGGAATATATATTTTTTCATAAATTGTCCTACTTTATTCACGTACGTTATTATTCTTCTCTATGTTAATATTATATTATATAATTTCATTGCCGCTGTAATTTTAATTTTATTTCCTATGTTATTTTATTTTATTTTCTATATTCCTCCTATATTAATATATTATATTATATAATTTCACTGTAGCTGTAATTTTAATTTTAGTTCCTATTTTATTTTATTTTGTATATTCTCTTATAGGCCTATTAATAATATCTGAATTGCGACCGAACACGAGCGCTGCTCATTCGGTCTCCAAATTTTGTTAATATTACTACATCTCCTTTTTTATATTGATTGTAGTATTTTATTTATATTTCTTTTGTTGTATTTATATTCTGTATATATTTAAATTTAAATAATAAATAAATAAATATTGAACAAGGGAAAAAAATATTTCCTTGTCGAGAGTTTTTCTGTACATTTCACTATGAATACTAAGTAGGCCTACAGACATTTTCATTGCTTTCCGGAGGACCATATTATACAATTTCGCTCAAAAGTATGACACGATAAAGTAGTTTGTCGTTTGCAAGGCCTTGGTAGGTTACGTACAGTACAACTTCGACGCTGCGCGGAATTGAATCTCAACTAGGATACTAATATTGTAGTCTTCAGAGGTCTATTATAGTGTTAATACGTTTGCTTTTGAATCTTAAGTTCGAGGGCGATCCCAGCGGTAAAAGTATGTCTTCCTTCGAAGGAAGTGAAGCCGGATGTGTTCTGATCTAGACAATTAACTGTCAACTGTTCCAGAGAACTTTTACACAAAAGCGGAAATTTTAACGGGAAAATTAAGTAAAAATAAGGAAGAAATTGAAGTCTCCTAACGAATCTTCTATGTCTATTTCCACTTGAGTCAGTGGGGTACAAACGAACATTGACAAACGCATTATTTTATTATGATGCCAATAGTGGAGAATGGAATTCGTGACATGCGAGTAAGGATGACGATAAACTCTATTTTATGGAGTAGGAATATTTATCCAGAACTAAAAAATTAATATTCAAGGCACTGTTACTGAATACAGACGTGGAGAAATTATTAGACTAAATTAATTATATGTGCAACAAAGCTATATTTATCGGCAGAAATAATGAACAAAAATGTATTTTGCACAGAAATAATAAACAGAAAATTGAGTCTGGAGGTTACTAATATTTTGTGAACATTCCCTTAATCTTTATTAATACGTTGATTTTGTCAGGGATGCTGGAAACCAAAGTTTGACACTTTCTTTGGATATCAACATCATTTAGCCAGATATTAGACAGTGCTTACAATGAGTCCATGTTTTGTTGTAAGCCTCTTTTGTTCACTTTCTTCTTCAGTATGGATCACAGATTTTCAATTTCATTCATGTCCGGTCTTCTTGCAGGCCATGGGAGAAAAGACTGTTGAATATCTTCTGCAGTATACAATTAAAACACCAGTAGTACCAACATAATATATACTTAACCATTGTAACAATATATCGGAAGATGTAAACAATCATATTTACAACAATAGAGACTCTGTGAATTATACTGATAGTTGATATGACGAATTGTATTATGTTACCAAGAAAAACGTTTTAGTCTAATAATAATTTGCCCACATCTGTACTTTATTATGAGGTTGAAACATGGAGATAGAAAAGGACTTTTGGAGGAGGTCCAGAGGAGGTAAAATTCTAAATAATAAAATAAGGGAAATTATGCAGGTCGACAGGAACATTTTAGAGACAAATCAGAAAATAATAGAAGAAAAAACGTTTGAGATGGTATGGACATTTAAAACGGATGCCAGAGAACAGAATATCAAGGAAGATAATTAATTGGGAGGCGAAAGCGTAAAGAGGAAAAAGGTAGACCACGAGAATGCTTGACGGATGAGGAGCGAAGAAGCATAAATTGAAGGGTCTTTGTGAGAAAGAGACCTTTGGCGGCAGAAGATCGTTTTAGGATAAAGGGGAACCATTGTATACGGGAATAATAATAATAATAATAATAATAATAATGATAATAATAATAATAATAATAATAATAATAATAATAATAATACCAATAATAATCTATAGGCCTATGCGTATTTCTTGATTTTTTTTAAATTTAATTTACAGTCTAATGGATGGAAAATAAAACACCTATTTTAGGTTCTAAAACTCAATTATAGAACCTAAAGTTCGTTGTACAATAGTAACGAAATAATGCACTATCCCACACGATCGATTTACTCAAGAATAATGAAGGCAATAGTGGTGATGTTGGCTTACTACTAGATTTTAATTCATGCGTACTAAACGACTCGTGATTGTCACCTTCGCTTGTCTTACTGTCATTTCCGACGCAGTCACTCCACACACAATGGGATATAAAGATGCCAGCAGACGGGTGTGGTTGGTATTCCAAACAGTCGCTTGCTTTTATAGTCTGTCGTCTTATCCGACTGACGGCATTCGACATTGTCACAGCGTGTCTTGCAGAGTTCTACTCCACCCTGACATCCTGCAATTTTAAGACATCTCGTCTGTTGAAAATTTTAAGGTACATTTACAAGGATCGAGATTTCACGATTAGCTCTGTCTTTGACACAATCGGTAGAACGGCAGACTATGGACTGATTGAAAGCTTGTTTGATCATGGGTGGAAAAGCAGGGAACTTTTCTTTTCGTTCATCATAACGTCCTTGAGTCCCAGTATTCCATCTCTTTTGAAAGTAAAATGGAGGCATGTGGTTTTGAATAAAGTAATGGGGCATATTTACATTTAACATCTAAATATTCCTATTCTGGGCGCGACAGTCCATACAGGGCCTAGGCCGACTAGCCGACTGTTGGTCTCATGTCCACATTCCTCAACAAAGGCGAACAATCATCCAACCAGTATAGGGGTAACGTGTGATCAGCACGATGATAACCCCCCCCCCCCCAGCCATTATAGCTGACTCGCGTTACCGGATTTCGCCATATATAGCCTACATATAGTAGTTCCATGTCTTCTGATAGGCTATCTAATCTATACTGCTTTTTATCTGTCTATAGATTATCTGGCACATCTCTTCCTTTTATTTTGTTATCGTTTCCTTCACCCCCAGCTATTTAGGTTTTCCGATATCTCCCTCGTTTCTTTCTTCCTTGTGATGTCCACAATAAAATTTGTTTTTTGATAGTCTACATTCATTTTCTTTTTCTTCTTCTTCTTCTTTGTGAGCGAAAAAAATATATCGTTTCTACGTCAGTGATGATGATAATGATAATAATAATAATAATAATAATAATAATAATAATAATAAATGGAGTTTCCATCTCTCTTCAAACTGTATTTTAAGTCCATAATTTGGGCGTCTTTCGACTCACATTAGGGTTATGGTTTGACTCAAATGAAGTAAGACCAGAACGATGTTGTACCTTCATCTAAGATCTTACAAGGCATTATATTTATAACGGACAAACATCCATGTCCTACGCAGGATTCAAACCCATGACTATGGTTTCTACACAACGTTAAAATTCCGCACCTTAGCTGCTCCTATACCATGTCCATAATAATAATAATAATAATAATAATAATAATAATAATAATAATAATAATAATAATAATAATAATCTGACTGGGGTTTTCATGGTTTTCTTCAGTCACAAAATCAAATGCCGGATTGGAAATTTACATACCATAATTCATCATCGCCTGCATCACTAATATAAACATTAATAAAAACTCTCAAATCAATTTCATGAACACAAGCCATCTAACACACAATAGAAACATAATAGAGCAGCAGTAAGAACGGCCTACTCCCTACTGATACCCATAGATCCTACACGCGACATGACCACAGACGTTAAAGTGTGCATAAATAAACTTATAAAAAGAATTATGCCCGTAATAATAATAATAATAATAATAATAATAATAATAATAATAATAATAATAATAATAATAATAATAAACATTACACAACAACACACTTATCGATGTTTGTCTTGCTGTTTTTAATCTCTGAAGCAAAACACGTTTTTCGTTTCCAAGATCATGCCCATATTAAGATTTATGGTATCTGTCATAATACCGACTTGATAGGTCTACTTTAAGATGATTTCAGGCCTAGAAGACAATGGATTAACATTCTCTTCTATAAACTTTTCCTCCCACTAATAGTGAAAATATATTCTATACACTTTCGCCTGTTTTGTAAGCGGTTTTGAATTGGTGGAGTCGAACATTCTGCTATCCACCACTGTGTGCAGGTAACTGACGGGCCCCAACTGGCTCCGAACTCTGAGAATACAAATGAGGAGTCTCATGCATTACTGATATTGGGCTATTTGGCAAATCCTGCATTAAGGGAATCTTAAGGATCTTTGTATATTTTAACAATACTTAGGCCTAGGTTTTCTACCGGCATTTACATGTTGTATAGAGAAATTAGTGTAACAGTCTCATATGCTTTGTATGAATAATATAAATAAGTACTACGAAATATTCAGGCTATTTTTACTTTTTATTTAAGAATTAAGTCACTCGAAGTAGAGTTTGAGTGGATATTAGATTCAAAATTCTGTATTGAAATAGAATCTGAATATTAAAATCACAATTTTGTACACATCTTGTCAATGCAAAACAGATTATATTTGAATTACAATTTTCAAGAAAATTCTACTATGTAATTAAAACAAAATAGTAAATTTAGCTAATTCCAATCACTGTCATGCCTGCCAACAGCACAGCGGGCAGAGAATTTAGCTTCACCAAAGCTTACTGCATTAGTTTTCGCACATATTTATGTCACTTTTAATAAATGTATCTTTTGAGCACTTTAAATTAAAATTTCATAAAACATAAAATAAACATTTCCCTTGAAAAACATTAACTTCGAATATTAATGCTGAAAACAAAACTTTCGCGTACCGGTATACACAAAATAGCAGGCCGAAACATGTTAACAAGGTAACATAAAAATTAACACGTGAAAGACATATAATACGTTTTCCAAAGTGATATAGTGTTAGAAGTTGTTGAATCAAGTTGTAATATAATTTTTGCATTTATCAGCTGGAAAACCGTATTTCATGAATCTGTGGCTTGCGAAAACTAAGTAGACTATCTCTAATTATAATTTAAAACCAATTGAGTGGATACTGTATTCCGGACTTAGTTGGATCGTGAATGTTTTCGTGGATTTTTTTGAGAGCGTAACTGCGTGATGTCAGTTCGTAGAAGTATGCGTATATTGGAGAAAAAAGTGGAGTCACATCCGCACACGTTGCTGGTGCATGTAGCATGACTATTTTCCCATTGTAGTTTTTGCTACTCAGACGCAGCAGCCATATGGACACTGAACTTGTCGTCTGCAAGATGCCAGTGGATTGATTCTTTTTGTGATTTCCTGCACTGGACGTGGGTTCAGATCTCACAAAGTAGCAAACATCTGTTTGTGTTGAGGCGATGCCGTTAACGTGGAGTATGTGCACATACTGTTCCACACAAAAGCACCTCGTCAACAGGAGATTGTACGAAACCGTTTGATAGCCTTGAAAGTTAAATAATGTGAAGTTTCCATACAACTGGGTTAGGTCATCCTAATCCTATTACAAAACTGCCAGCCGTGGTGTAGCTAACGTAAATAAAAACTCAATGAGAATAAAATCACTCGTGTTGTTGACCCCGTTCCAGTAAGAAAAGAGGAAATGCTTTCAAACGTCATGATAAATGTAAGTGAACGTGTAATGCTATCAGGATCCTATGACTAACATCCGAGTCAGAACTGCGAGTAATTAAATGCCAAACGAAATGGAAATGTTCGTATAGCAACGATGTCCAAGTGTCTCGGTGGCACAGACAATATTTAAGAATCTATAATTTCTATCCATGAATTAATTTCCTACATGGAAATAGTTTCAGAGCCTATAAAAATATTAATATACTGCTGTTGGTTTAGTTTGATTTTTGAAGGGCCGAACTCGAGACGGATCCATGCTTTTAGGCCTAATTTGGCTCATAGTGCGCTATATACTAGTGTATTCGATAAGTAATGGCAACAATTCTGTTAATCAGTGCTCCTAGCGGCGACCATTGAAATCTTGTACTACGTAATAGAGCAGCGATTGTTTCATAAATTTGCAATACTGAAAGTCTCGAAATATGTTTCGGTGCAGTACTAGCAGACAGGAAGATAGTGACGGATTGTATCAGGCTTTTACGAACATTCGGCTCTTGCTGGTCGCCTAAAATCCATCACTGATACACAGATCCCTACTCTGCATTTGTTTATAAATCGGTGTAAGCGGAAAAGACATGAGCGGGGGTTTCTGCGTCCCTTCCATTTCCCCTCTTATGCCCAGGCCTGATCTAAAGAATTTTATTTGTACGGACTTCATTTTATTTTTATTTGATTTTTATATTATCGAGTTTTTACAAGCATAGGATCTTAACATAGGGATAGTTATTGTTTTAACGAGAACTTCTGAGTATTCATTATAAGAAACATGGAGGCCTACGTGACTCTACTTAATTATAATGGTTTTCAAATTGTATTTTCGATTGATGGAATCGATTGCGAGAAGTCGATAACATCAATATTACAAGGTAATATTATTTATAATGTGTCATACAATTGAATATTGGTAGAATGGAGCTATTTATGTTATTCTAAGCAAGTTTTAGACTTGTAGATGCTCTGTAAGGGTTATTTTATTAATTTACAGTCAGGTGAAATCCTTTGTATTTCTTTGTATGTACGATTCGAGTCTCAGTTGTTCATCAACGCGTCACTCTTATCTTGTGAGTAGTTGAATTCTTCCTTTCGAGGAGCTGTCGAGCTTCTTATTTTACTACTCATTTTGTGTACCTTTGCTGACGGACGTTTCTGGAACTAACCCACTGCTCTGCATGATGATATTTGCTCGCCATAGAAACAAGAGGGCTATACATATAATTATACCTAACCCTCTTGCATAGAAATACTCTCAGAAAAGTGCACTCACTTATCAAATGTGTAATATTATGTCAATATACGGTTGTGTATGAACATATTGTGAATGGTCACGTTCAATAGACTAGTTTATGGCTTTCGTGTAAACTTTACCTTTTAATTTAATTTTGCATTGTGTATGAGATCTTACTGATCCTTCTACTGCTGCTATTACTGCTATTGTCACTGCCACGGCTGCTGTTATTATTACTGTCATGTCTTCTGTTACTATTATTGTTATTAGTTATTAATGCCGTTTCTTCTTTATGCCACTAATATTTCTCGACCTATCACGCTACATAAGCTCGTATAACAAAGCATCAGCACGATAACGTGTCTGTTCCTAAGGCAACATAAGACATATTGAAATTGGAAAACATTAATGTTTAGTAATTGTCAAAATTATTTATAGCATAGTATTTCAGATAATTTACTTTAAACAAATATTTTACAGTTATTTCAACTCTTCATTTAAAACTCCCCATACTGATTCTTGCTCAATTTTGTTTGACCTTTCATATAGGTACAGCACATATTTCAAATAAAGACTCGAGCATCTATCGAGTTTTGCTCCGAGTAACAACATATATCGATATATTATTATCATATCCCGAAGTACATATGATATTTCCGTGCAGATATTCTGCGTCATCATATGAAGAAGAATGAGTGGAACAGAGAAAATTTCTCTCCGGCACCGGGATTTGAACCCGAGTTTTCAGCTCTACATGCTGACACTCTATCCACTAAAGCCTGGTTCAGACGGTGCGTGTTTCTGTGATGGATTCCAAGGTGGCTGCGAGGATGGGTAGCCTGCGTGCTCATTTGCTTGCTCCCGTGTTGCCTACGGTGATGGTAGTTGTTCACACGGCGCTGGCTCTTTTCACAGTTCAAATTGGAAAATCATCTGCTGCTTCATCTGTTGCCAACACTCATGGTCAGAAAGAAACTAAACCGTGAATGGAAAACAACTGAAGTCCTACATTAACAGTAGTAAATGTCGTAATAAAGTAATTAAGCCATAAGTGCAAAACAGCTAAAGTCCGATATTTAATTGTTGTTTCTTAGAAACTAAAGAATGTAGAAAAAACAGGTTTAGTTGAAAACAACGAACATGGCGACATGGTTTCATTGGTGATATTATATAATCATCTTTGGTTTCCAGCCTGCAAACCATCACGAAAAATAGCAAGGAATCTACCCTCGAAATCCAGCAAGCTAGCCATCCACGGAGCCACCAGAGCGCATTACTTCCGGTGAGTGACCACCCAGGCTACCCATCCGCGCAGCCACCTTGGAATCCATCACAGAAACACGCACCGTCTGAACCGGGCTTAAGCCACACCGGATTCCCATCCCGATGTCGGATCGAATCCTCTCAGTTTAAGTTCCACCTCTTGGGTTCCCTCTAGTGGCCTACCCTCATGCACTGCGTCATAGATGTATGACAGTGGCACAAAGTCCACACATGTGCAAAGGTGCACTCGTTATGAGTGACTAAGTGGCCGGGATCCGACGGACTAAGCACCATAAATAATAAGTACAAGTAAGTAATAATAATAATAATAATAATAATAATAATAATAATAATAATAATAATAGATGTAGTATTTTATTTGACGACGCCTTTAACTACAGAAGTTATTCAGAATCGAAATTCAACTTGGGCGAGAAATGGCGACAGGTTTTGCCTACAGCCCTCTATCGAGACAGGGTTAATTTAAGTGTGGTAAATTTACGATACGAGATTCACAGTTATATTTATTTCCCTCCCAAAGGAAACCATGTTAAGAATTAATCGTCCTTTAAAATGTAACGCCTACTTTGCCATTTGTGAACCTTGGTTCCAACGGCTTATATAGCAACCACTACACCACCGACGACGACAAGGACGAAATATATGCACTAAACAACTTTAGTAATCGGTATAAGGTGCTACAAGTAAATCTGTTTATAGGCCTAATTATTTGTGTTAAATATTTTAGTGATATTTAGCTACTGCCTATTGTTTTATTTACACTGTTTCTTGTGCAATGAGAAAAATAAGAAAATCGTTGAAGCTGACTCTGAGTCAATCATCGTTTTGCGCATTTTTTTCATGGGGGTTTAATATAATATGTTATCATAAGTGAAAAAATGATTATATTTTGTAGACACTCTTCCCCAAGTAAATTGATCCATAGATATTGACTGTGAAGAGAATCCGTCCAGTAGTTTAAGGAAAAGGATATACACGAATGGACAGAAAAATAGTTGCATTTTCGTAAAAATCTTGATATATTTGCTTTGGGAATCACACCGGTTTGTCTCCTATTCCATATAATAAATTGAAAACGAACTTCCATTTCGTCTTACTATTGCGAAAGTGTGAAATAGAACAGCCAGGAACTATAGTCTCAGAATTAGTATATGATATAAATAATTGAGTAAATGGCGATCTTACTCGTGTTAATTATGTAAGCATGTGCGGCTTACAGCTGTTTCGGTGCTTCTTCACACCATCCTCAGAGCCTACTAGATCTCGGCGTCATCTCGAACTTTGCTGCCTGTTGTGTGGGTGCGTTCGATTGTTGAAAAGTGTTGAAATGTGGTGTCAAATAGTGTGTGTGTTCTGAGTAAGATCGCCATTTAATCAATTATTTATATTCAAGTGTTAAAAGTAGTGTACGAAAGATTCAACATAGTATATGATATTCACTCAGCAAAGAATCTTTGGTCAGGGAATAGTATAAATGCGCTGCAACGGTAAATTTGAATGCCGCACCTAAAATAACTTTCATTATAAGTAATACCTAAAAATGTGTTCTTCCGGGTAGCTCTAAAATCTGCAGATACCATTTAAAAATCCCTGTCTCTCTGCTATAACTGAATTGTAGCAAATATTGACGCAATCTCTGTGTGAAGAGTTTCGTGGAGCAAGAACGTCCAGTTGAGATAATGGATGTTTTTAAAGAGCAGGCAGGATAACTGTACTTCGCCAGCATCCAGCTAGAAACCACCTGACTCGTTTTGCTTACATCACAGGTAGTGCTGTGTCGTCACAGACTTGGAATGCTGTTTCCTTAAATGATGGAGCTTCGCTTGCATCTCATTGCGCCTCGAATTGTGGACTAACGGAGAGAAGTTACTGTGTACAAGATGCTTTAACCTTCTGTAGCGTTACGAATGCAGTTTGCGTTTCCTGCTTAAGCGCGCTAGTACCTTTCAGTCCTCTGGAATTATAAAATCGATAAGAAAGTGCAGTACTATGCAGTTGTTAGCTGCAAGAAGGAACGGTAATAGTATGGCATGCGCGTCAGTCATCACACGCAGTTATGAGTTATGACTCACGAGATACGTGATTTATCAAACTTTCCTCACGTATATTTAAGGTTCGCAATACCGAACAAAATCATAATACTGTACCAGTAAAGTAAGTCGATGTGTTTAATTTCTTTTTTATGAAACAGATATTCAAAAATAAATATTTTATAATAATCTTAATGACAGTTACGTTAATGACGGTTGTGCTGTATGGTTGTGAAACTTGGACTCTCACTTTGAGAGAGGAATAGAGATTAAGGATGTTTGAGAATAAGGTTCTCATGAAAATATTTGGGGCTAAGAGGGATGAAGTTACAGGAGAATGGAGAAAGTTGCACCACGCAGAACTGCACGCATTGTATTCTTCACCTAACATAATTAGGAACATTAAATCCAGGCGTTTGAGATGGGCAGGGCATGAAGCACGTAGGGGCGAACCCAGAAATACATATAGAGTGTTAGTTGGGATACCGGAGGGAAAAAGACCTTTGGGAGGATTATATTAAAATGGATTTGAGGGAGGTGGGATGTGATGATAGAGAGTGAATTAATCTTGCACAAGATAGGGACCGATGGCGGGCTTATGTGAGGGCGGCAATGAACCTGCGAGTTGCTTAAAAGCCATTTGTAAGTAAGTAAGTAAGTAAGTAAAGAACATTAATTAATTCCATACATGATGATAAGTTAATTCACTCGATTCACTTCTGTTCTTTACAGCATGAGATAAAGTGGTAGAATTATGCTTTGATGATTACAAAATTCGAAAGAGAGGAGTTGTAGTATTATCCGTAAATTGTTTTAGTCTGATAACAGTAATTTAAACTCCAATAATAATAATAATAATAATAATAATAATAATAATAATAATAATAATAATAATAATAATAATAGTTTTATTTTCCCTGGCCGAGTTAAGGCCATTTGGCCTTCTCCTCCACTCAACCAGGATCAAAGCATGTACAGAAAAATACATACTGGCATACAAGTATTAACTTAAAAAAATAATACTTACTTACTTACTGGCTTTTAAGGAACCCGGAGGTTCATTGCCGCCCTCACATAAGCCCGCCATTGGTCCCTATCCTGAGCAAGATTAATCCAGTCTCTACCATCATATCCCACCTCCCTCAAATCCATTTTAATATTATCTTCCCACCTACGTAAAATAATAATAATAATAATAATAATAATAATAATAATAATAATAATAATAAATATAATAAAATTAAAAAGAGATTGAATATATATGAATATAACCACAAACAGGAAAATACATTCTGGAATACAAGTATTAACTTAAAAGAAAAGAATTAATACATATGAATATAATGACACAATTAAAGGAATAGTACAATTAGTATAATCAGCATTGGTTACATTGAGACAATGACAGTTACCTAGATATTAGTATTGATGGAAAAAGCAAAGTAATGACCGTTTAAAATAGTAATAATAATAATAATAATAATAATAATAATAATAATAATAATTAATAATAATAATAATAAGTAAAAATTATATCTAAAAAAACTAATTCTGTGTATTTAAAATATTTCTAAACAACCTAATTTTAAACGACTGAGGACTAAGACTATTACGGCCAGAGAATAGAATTCGAAACATATAAAGTAATGAACCACTAAAATACCGCATGGCTAATCCGTTTGTTTTCTTCATTTACCATATTGCATATGCAAAAATTACGGTAGTCACAGACTTGCATGTTACAAGTGAATGCAGACTCGGGGAATTTGGTCATGAAGACTGTAGGCTTAAAATTAACGGGCTGGAAAACACGCAGATGGTAAGCGAGATTCATAAACATCTGTAGGTGTAGTCGGTACTCGAAGAAACATCTCCAGCATGCGAAGTAGGAATGCTGTTCTATGTATCAAGTAACACAAGTACTTTGGATTGTAACCATAGAACTGTGATAATTTTATGCAAAACATTATTGCAGTCCTGTTAATATATTTGCATTAGTCAAGAAAGAAGAAAAAAAGAAACAAACAAAGAAGACCCCAATATGTAATACTGTATCTCAATAACTCTAACAATTCAAAACTTCCTGTCCTCGTCTAACCCGACGATGTGAAGAATCTCATGTGAAGTGTGGGACACCTGTAGCGTAAAGATTTTATTTGCTATTTATTATAACTGGTGAGAATGATGACTAGCATTATTGATTCTTTAACTTTAGTCTTTCACAGTCCTCCGAGTTAGCTCTGTGGTAACGCGTCTGTCTCCAGACTCGGGTTCGATTCTCGGTGGAGTCAGAAATGTTTATATAAACTTACTACCTCGGTACTAGAAGAGATGCACAACTTCTAATCACTAAATTGTGCACCAATATCCCTGGGTTAAATCCCAAAATAATCTCTCGGCAGTGCATATGGAGAGAAGGCATATGTCACTGTTGATAATGATTCGTCCGTCGCAGGGGGACGTTAAGCTTGGCGGCCCCCTTGGTGCTATTCGACGGAATAGGCTACGTGCCGGTACCGGATTTCTCCTTCTGCGTTCCTCACCTTCACCATCATCCTCATCCACTCCCTATACTACACTTACACATACACTCACCCTAGTACACGACATAACTCTTCACAGATATACATCATGCATAACGTGAAAATGGGTCACAGTCCTGTCATCTATTCGCAGTATAAGGAATCCGAATTACATAAGTGAAGTGGGTAGACATTAGTACACATGCACTTTTGTTTTTCACTGAATACGTAATGGTGCTGTTGATATTGATGATACGTAGAAATGTTCATTGGGTTTGGGAACGAATATTTCGTAAAGAAATCTCAACATCTTCTTTGTCCATCATTAATTTCATCAGGGGTCACCCCATTTGAATTCGGATCTCTGGCATGAATAGCCGAAACTCTACTCCAGTAAAAATGTAATCTGAGTGCATAGTCAAAGAAAATAAACAAGTAATCTACAGAAATTAAAATTAAGGTAGAATATAAAAAATGCAGGCACAAAATGATAAAATAAATGAATAACGTATTGATTTAAAAACTCATAACGATTAAATTATAGATATTTATTTTAAAAGTCATTACATCAGAATCAGAATTTAAGCCAATAATATGCACTCAATAAAGAAACGAAATATAAAAGCTTTTAATTTAATGAAAAGTTAATTTAATAAAAATTACTTATATTGTTAGTTTATATGTTAGTTACCAACAAATCTGAGCCGCATTGGATTTTCGGTACATAAAAAATGTAGGCCTATTTACTTTCCTTAAACAGGAACACTTAGGTTCTGTTTGTCTATATCGTCCCGAGAGATAATGTCTTTGCTATGCTGACCACATTATTATAAGTATATTGGTGCACTATCCCTCATGCTGGTGAGAATCTTCCTACTTCTCGAGAGATGTTGACGATTTAATAAATTAAATTAAATTAACCATATTTCAATTAGATAGACGGTTCGAATTTATTTAAAGCACTGTTTTCATGTACATTTCCCTTCTGGATTAATAAAACATTACTTACTTACTTACAAATGGCTTTTAAGGAACCCGAAGATTCATTGCCGCCCTCACATAAGCCCGCCATCGGTCCTTATCATGTGCAAGATTAATCCAGTCTCTATCATCATATCCCACCTCCCTCAAATCCATTTTATATTATCCTCCCATCTACGTCTCGGCCTCCCCAAAGGTCTATTTCCCTCCGGTCTCCCAACTAACACACTATATATTGTACATTTCAGGATTCACCCATACGTACTACATGCCCTGCCCATCTCAAACGTCTGGATTTAATGTTTCTGATTATGTCAGGTGAAGAATACAATGCGTGCAGTTCTGCGTTTTGTAACTTTCTCCATTCTCCTACAACTCCATTCCTCTTAGCCCCAAATATTTTCCTATGAACCTTATTCTCAAACACCCTTAATCTCTGTTCCTCTCTCAAAGTGACAGCCCAAGTTTCACAACCATACAGAACAACCGGTAATATAACTGTTTTATAAATTCTAACTTTCAGATTTTTTGACAGCAGACTAGATGAAAAAAGCTTCTCAACCGAATAATAACACGCATTTCCCATGGATTAATAAAACATGCAAGTCTGAAAGTCTCGGTTGCACTTTCCAGTTGTTCTCTACCACATTTAAAGAAGTTTGTGACCATTTTTGAGAATTCGTTCTCAAATTTTATAATTAGGAAAACAGCATTTAAGTATCTTTTGTGAACTTTGGAATATGATACAAATTGAGAAGTGTAATACCAAAACGCGTTCAGTTCATTTTTATGGAAGGACTGGGCTAGTGTTTTTATCCACCGGTCTATGGACTGAGCGAGTTTTCAAGTGATATTCAAAATAACACAAACTTTTAGACAAGGATTGGCGTTGTTCTGGAAGAAAACAAAATTAAAATATAATGATAGAGAACTCAAACATGATTATATAGCCTATATGTATAAATCATAAAAATTATCAAATAGACTGAGCGAGTTTTCAAGTGATATTCAAAATAACACAAACTTTTAGACAAGGATTGGCGTTGTTCTGGAAGAAAACAAAATTAAAATATAATGATAGAGAACTCAAACATGATTATATAGCCTATATGTATAAATCATAAAAATTATGAAATAGACTGAGCGAGTTTTCAAGTGATAATCAAAATAACACAAACTTTTAGACAAGGATTGGCGTTGTTCTGGAAGAAAACAGAATTAAAATATAATGATAGAGAACTCAAACATGATTATATAGCCTATACGTATAAATCATAAAAATTATCAAATAGACTGAGCGAGTTTTTGAATCACACTCTTCAATTATTTTCAGTCGTTTTCCTTGTGTATACGTTTTTGTTATCAATCACTCTTTATTACTTCATCTGAAGTGAGTTAAACATGGATAATTAATAAAAGTACAACAAAACTCGCTAAGAGAAGCATAAATACATTTTGTAAGATCTGTCTAAGGTTGCTCTGAGAATTATACAAATTTCATAATGAGGACAAAAAATTACTTAGAGTCGTAGATTTGCAGATAATTAAAAATAAATTATTTAATAACGGCATAAATAATACGGAGCATTTCGCTGACAATTGGCTTTGGTTTTCGATGACTCTGTTTCTTACCGGGTGATGACCGCTAGCTTTCTGACACATGATTAATTAACTCATTATAGCAAAGCAGTTGTCAACAAAACATCCGTTATATGTACAATGGCAAGAGAGATGTTCATTTTAGAAAACAATGGAGCGAAGGAGCCGTAGCCAGATGTACAGTATTTTTAATCGGTTATTTAACAACGCTGTCTCAACTGAGCCGTTATCTTGCGTCAGTAGAAATGGTGATAAGTTGGTATTTGGAAAGATGAGTCGCAAGACACCACAGGATAATCAAATAGAATTATTGGCAACATTCACGATTAATTAAAAAAATAACTGCGCCCTTTGCATCTCTTACATTCTGTTCCTCAAGCAGGTATTTCTGGTTTGTCACTATTGTACGTTGCACGTACGTGGATATAGAAGTAGAATGATTAGCACAATAATCTGTCGATGCCTAATTGGTAGACTTATTAGACGTTGTGTATAATCCACCAGGGCTAATTAAAAATGGTATATTTGCAACAAAAAAACTGAATGTCATTCGTGATAATTACACATTTGGTAGGCCTACTCGCAAAAGCCTAAGTAAAACATTTTGTAGAACTTTAGTATCATTCACATTAATAATGTTATTTTTAGAAAACCCTTTCTTAAAGAATTTCGCACATTAGTGAACGAGAATGTAAGTGTACACCATCACTGTGAAAAGAGACGCAACTCAGTGCCACTGATTACTTCCCCATATTGCAAAGGATACGATTGTTGAATAAATTTAATAAATATTGCAGATAGCCACAATTTCAACATTTACACATGAACAGAGAAAAAGCACAAACATAAGAAAAAAAGGCAAGTTTTCTTATACTTTTCAGGGAATATCGTTGTAGAGAAGGCATTCCCAACCGGTGTGTCGCGAACGTTTAGTATCGTACTTTCTTTGCGTCTGGGAATTCTCGTCACCGGAGATGTCGTCATTACACCTTCTTGTCACCGATTATATTTTAGTCACCGGCGTTCGGCCAGAGCTAAAGATATCGCCATGGCTGGAAAGTTAAACGTAAGAAATTAATTTCTACACGACGCGTAAAATACGCGTAGAAATTCGTAATTTGTTATAAATGAAAAATGTAATAAATGGAAAATTGCTGCAATACATTAAAATTGTTCCGCCAGTTCCTAGGCTATCATTTTAGTCACCGATTACATTTAATAATTTATTAATGTTTTATTGGAAAAATTTAGGATTTAGATAGAAGGATTACTAGGATCATAGAACGATACCCTAATTGTAAAGAAGATGGCGATGTTCTTACTTACCTCAGAGCCATCGGACACAATTTGAGTGGCAATTTTGAAATATAAAATCATGTAACATGCAGTGTGGCAATTTTGAAACATTAATCACATAACATTTTATACAGTGTACCTATGGATATTTTACTTGTTAAAATAAATTATTATTTTTGAGAAAATATGTACTGGTGACCAAAATATCGGGTGAAAGCCTCATCCGTCGTTATACCATTTCCTAGGGTTATTGCGAAGTGAAGCTGGAAGGATTCACGAACATATCGAGTGGGTAGAAGAAGGTCACTCCCCACCCCGTAAAAAGAAGAAAGTGGAGGGTTTAGATAGAAGGATTAGTAGGATCACAGAATGATACCCTGATTATAAAGAAGGTGGTGATGTTCTTACGTGTCTCAAAGCCATCGGACACAATTTGGGTGGCAATTTTGAAATATAAATCCTGTAACATTTTATCCTGTGTAGCAATTTTGAAACATTAATCACTTAACATTTTATACAGTGTACCTATGGATATTTACTTGTCAAAAAAATATTACTTTAACAAAATGTGCACTGGTGACCAAAATATCAGGTGACCAAAAAGTCGAAGTGACCAAAACACCGGGTGACAAATTTGCAGTGATTGGGTGGTACAATGACAAAAGTTCCGGGGACGAGAATTCCGCTTCCCACTTTCTTTACCGTCGTTGCTAAGCAACTGACGTCGTGATGTCATCGCATTTCGAGATAATGGGACAATTTTATCCATATAATTCTTCTTAAACGTTTTACTGTAAAAAGAAAACAAAACTTAATGTCACATAATGTTGTCATTATCTGGTTCTTGCACATTGGTCTTCAATTAAAAGCCAAGAGGGAGACGGATGTTTGTTAGCAGATCGAGAAACTCTGTGAAGACTAGGTCAAACTAACTTAAAATGTATTAAGGCAGAATAGACCAGTAGGGCTAACCGATTAGTTATTGATGATGGAGATAATGATTATGATTATATGTAATTTATTTCTCTTTCACTGTACGCATGCTTTATGGTACATGTTTTACTACTATAGACGCTCTAACATGGTTATCAGGAAAATGTGTTCTACTTTAGTTTACATTCCAATACGCACGCACGTATTTGTCTTGTTTCTTGTGTCACCGATTAATCCCTGAAAACCACTTAAACTACTAGGAACTTGTTCAGAAACTCGTTAGAGAGACAGGTTTATTGCTACTTTTAAAATGACTTACTTTCATAGCTTTAAATTAATTTCCCCTAGATGAATTTTTTATTTATGTCTCTGTATTAGCATGCATATCCTAATGTGCAGTTCTTGTCTTTTACGGCCCCACTTCTACCCATTAAACATTTCAGTACCATGGGTTAAGGTATGTAATGAATATATGACAGCTACTTCCTGGACTTCAGTTAATAGTGAAATCGTCATAACATGTTATTAAGTGTAAAAATCCTTGGTGGTCTGCTGTCGTTCACAGGATTATTATTATTATTATTATTATTATTATTATTATTATTATCATCATCATCATCATCATTATCACTATTATTGCGTCATCATCCTTGTCTGTAATGAACTCCGCCTTAAAAGTTCGTCCACTTCAAAATGGAATTGTTCACATTGCCAGACCGTCCAGAATTCAGGAAGGTCTAAATTGAGGCGCTCAGAATAATAACGGTAGATCCCAACCAAAGTTCATTTTGAGAAAAATGACATTTGATGTTTGTTTTAAAGCTCTGCGAATTTTTAACATTAAGATTTCGTTTTTTTTTTTTTTTCAGAATTTATTAAATATGATGCTTAAAGTTTGGCTGCAAATTCTTGAGCCTTTGTCATTAGTAGTTCGTCTGTTTTTCTGGTGTTTAGTTAAACAAAGTATATGCAAATTTAAAAAATTGGATAATGATGAGTTTTCTTCATTTATATATCCTGATAAGAATAATCTATATGAATCCTATAGATTCAAAATTCCCTATATCCACTTCCAAAAATTAAAGGATTTTGACAGTAACTGGTGGCAAATGTAGGGAATTTTCAACCTAACAATGACTTTTAAGAAACCTTTTGCTTTGAATTTAGTGGCTTTTTGAATTCAAACTACATAAATCATTAGAATTCATTCTTAGCAAGCAGTATGTGGGCATAACTCAGTTTTGAACAAAATGGTCATTAGGGGGTTTTGAATCCAGAGGATTCATATATGATTGCATCGAAAACTTTCATTTTTACTAAGTAAATCCAAAGAGAAACAGTATTAATGTCCAGCAAAACTGTTAATGGACGTCATCATATTCACTACATCATGAACTTCATTTCCACGAAGAACTAATTTTCAATGTGAAATATGAGAGCTTTGGCATATCCCAAATACTATGATACTTCACCGTATGAAAGGTAAATGACAGGAGTCCACAGTCGTACATCTATCTCAAAATTCGAGATTGATTGGGATCTGGCGTTATTATTCTTAGCGCCTCAGTTATGTTGAGACGTTAACAACAAACCAATCAACCGAAAATCAACTTGGTAAAATAATTTTGGTATACTGTATATAAGCCTACATCTTTTCTTAACTGGCCTTCTATGCCCAAGGTTGCGGGTTCGATCCCGGGCCAGGTCGATGGCATTTAAGTGTGCTTAAATGCGACAGGCTCATGTCAGTAGATTTACTGGCATGTAAAAGAACTCCTGCGGGACAAAATTCCGGCACATCCGGCGACGCTGATATAACCTCTGCAGTTGCGAGCGTCGTTAAATAAAACATAACATTTTTTTCTTTTCTTAACCGATATTTTAAAATGATGAGCAGGAATGAATTTAAAAGAAAACGTTAGCAACTTAAAAGTTAAAGAATCCTGAAATGAGAAGGCTTCAGGTAAAATTGATTGATTATTCCTTGTTAATCTCTATCTTCAACTTTACTAGTCATTATCACCGTCTACTGCATCTATAAATCACAGGGTAATAAATTCCTCCTTACATATGCCTCCATTTCAGAAACGAAATTCTTTGCAACAAATATTGGTAGGATCATTGTAGATCATAAATGATCATATCGGACAATGTTAGTAACCAACCAACTAACCAGATTATACGTAACTATTCCTTTTTCTTTATCCATTTAATTCGTCATCGTCTCCTTCTTGACCTCGTCATTTACTGCTTTATTCATCGATGTTTTGTGTTTCTTTTTAACTCAAGTTTCCTTCTCCTTGTATGGTTGTGGTGTCCAAATCAAACCTTAGCTTCTTTAAATCCCGCTACCCACTCTCTTCTGGCAGCTGCATCTCTTTAAACCCAAACACGCATAGTGGCTTGATTCATCTCGAACTCTTATGTTCTGACTCATAAGAAACGTAACTTGAACTTTCCCCATTGCCTGTGAAGTATGTAAAGAAACTCACAACTTTTCGAAGATTAGCTCTACTTTTGTTTTCAAGTGGACAGAGAAGTGATAATGATTTCCTGCTCGCTGGGAACGTTACAAATGGCTAAACCCAGTGACTGAGTTTGAGTAACAGGAAGAACGTCTTCAGACGTGAATTAGCTTGATGTTGGGAGACAACTCTGGCGAGACTACAATGTTCACATTCGAGATTAATTTTACTTTTACATGGAGCGAATCTCAGACCAAGTTTTTGATATAAGGTGGGTGCTCCTGTTATGGCCATGTTCCTGATATGGCCACCCCCTATTGTGAGTTAGTTAACCAAAAAATCCGCTAAATTGCAGCAGCAACCAGAGAAAGGGCATCCTGGTATGTCACTTGATCGTTTTCCATCCAGTCAGGTTGAGCAATATGGCGTCAGTTGCCTGTTTTGCGGTTTTCATGTGACCTCTTCTTATTTTTCTCTGGTAAGTCTCCTTTGTTTTATGCATGTTTTTCAAAGACTTGTTTCATGAAAACCATCGTACTCCATTCAGTTTTTAATGTTCTGTTGATTGGTGTTGTAGTTGATGGCGTATCTTTTACGAGTTGTTCATAATCAAACGATTTTCGTGAAAGCTTACCTGCTCCTGATATGGCCATATCAAGTTCATTTCACTTTTATTTTTTCACCTGACAAATTTGCATGCCTTATAGCTGGGATTACGCAAAAATTTTGTATTTTAAGAAAGACAACTTATTTTTTTTATGGAAAAACCTGTTTTGACTACACTTTTGAATTATAAAAAAGATTATTAAGTGTCATTTTTATTCATTTTATACCAAAATTATTTAATTTTAGCACAACTGCGCTATCAAAGTGAAAACAATCACGATTTGTAGAACATGGAACAAGGGTGGCCATATCATGTGCACATGTTCCTGATATGGCCACTAGGTAGACTTTTGGAATTCGGGACTTTTTGGACAAGTAAAGCTATTTTTATGGGGAAAGGAAATGTTTTTAAGAAAGTCCATTAGACTGAGAACGAGTAAGAAAAAAGTGGTTTACATATTTTTTCAAAATGGCGGCTAGAAAAATTCCCAAACCTTAGCATGGCCATATCAGGGACACCTACCTTAGTTATAAAATCCTGGAGCCTGTCATGTGGATTTAATCGCTTGTAACGACATCGAGTAAGATGAACTTTTCACTCTTCTGTTCAATTGAAGATAAAGGTAAATACGGCCTTCAAAGCTTTTTGGGTTTTTATGCACTTCATCAGCAAGCAATAAAGTCCAAATTACATCTCTTCTGAATATTCACCATTTGATTCTCTATAGTTTAGAATTATACTGTATTGTTTCTATTTTGCTCTTGTTTTCCTTCATTTCTTTTCCTATTAAATTTCATTTTTATCAGTCTTTTCTCATTTCAGTGGTCAGTCCATTCTGGAGAATTCAACCAACTAAACGGGATATTGCTAGGTCTGCAACTTTATGCATTGTATTTTATTTCCCATCGCATTCCGTTCTTTATCATTTGTGTAATACATATACTTCGTAAAGTATTTCGTTGAGACCATTCTCTTATTAAATAATAATTGTACAGAATGTTAAAAACACATGTCAAATGAATTGACTGCGGCGAATCTAGGTGATTTAGAAGAAAGAGAACCGAGGTTCGATCCTCTAGATTAGATACGCTCAACGATATTTTTCATAACATATTTGTCTCTTCGGAGATGAACATCATCTCCTATCTCAGAAGCCAGAATGAAGCAAGTCCAAAATCTCCATTTTGAGATATGGTGAGATTAATGTTTCACTTTGCATATAGTTTTATGACTTACTTCTTTTGAATATCGGAATATATGCAAATATCCACCCCTTTAATCTGGGAATACCAACATCAAAACAAACATAAAATACTATATGAATCAATTATAACCTAAAAACGCATGTTTTAGCGTTCATTTCCTTTTGATTTTTGACGCAAGAGCTTAGTGATATAATTTCTAAGTTTCTTCGGCAAATGAAGAACTCTCGACAATTTTTTTTACAAATATCATACTATTATAAGTCCATGAGAGCTTGTTATCAATGTAAAGTCCGAAAAGTTTAAGAACATAAAAATTTCCACAACTTTTAAAACTAAAAACATAAACAGAGTTTTAGACAAATTTAATTAATGCTGTTTACATTAAACCAAATAATTAATTTCTTTATAATAGCAGAATTATAATTTATTTCATATGGAGACATAGTCGCATTGTGCACCATAAATCTGACAGAATTTTCAGGACACGAAACCTGTATTCATTTTATGAAGGGTTGCCATCCGACATTTAACAGCAAGGCTCAGATTAAATTACATAAAGATTAATTTAACTAGAAACGCTCGGTAGTACATGCATAATAAATACGGCTGTCAGGTGTTGGTAGTTATTTAAAAAAAAAGACACTAATTAAAGATTGATCCTTCATCATCTTCCTTCAGGCAAGTATTATGAAATCAATATAATGATAACATTGATACATTCAACATATAATTTAGATTCTTCTTTAAATTTTAAAGTTTGATTTCCCATGATTCAATAGCCTGCGGCTAACTTTCAGATCAGGTTTATTCAAAGCACAGGGGAAGACTGGGCTAACTCTGTCTGTTAAGAATATATATATATTTAAAGAAATAAATAATAGTCAACTAGAAAATCTATGTAACAAAAATAACTCCTCTTACATTGGCCTTCAATTAAGAGTGTTGAGTTTCGAGAGATAATATTTAATGAGTTCTCAGGACGTTTAATACAAAATTGTACTCGCCGAAATGGTCTCTTACTAGAGAGCTAAGTTCGTGAATAGACGTAAAGCGACACCAACTAGGAAAAAAGTACGTTGTAAATCTTATAATTAAATGAATGAATTAAAACGAAACACTTAGTAAACCCGTGAAATAAAATCAAAATCCCTACGATGCGTTTTAACTTGAGATTCAAAACAAAAAACTTCATTCCTTAAACATACGTAGCTTAAATGACTCGTGGTGTTCTTTTCTCCTTCATCCTGGCACGTATTCAAAGCAATACCGTTGTCAGTCACACTTTCAATAGCCTATAGCAAACGTATCTAAAATACTATAAGGAAATCTTTAAAACGTCACGGCAACAAAAATTACGTATAGAAATCACATTTTTTTTTATGTGGATATAAACATTTTATTTTACTGTTTCTTCATATATTAGCTCATGCGATAAGTATAACATTGTAAACTAATTTCATAATAATGGTCCATGGGCGTGAATTTGAATCACAATTAGTATATCTCACTCTCATCAAGCGGAAACCTTTCCCAACTATCTAATATCTTAACAGGTTCTTATAAAAGCTATCAAAGTAATTTCTACAACAAATTTGCCCCGTTCTCCCCTATATTAATAGCAGAATATATGGGAGATGGACGCGATGACCTAGCGACGTGTAACGTGCTGCAGCAACGGGTCGCTCATAACTGATTTCTCAGAACTCGTAAATACTCATTGCTGAAGCGTTGCCAAGATGTAGCTGCATAACATAATTTAGTAAAACAGTTACTTCGTGAAAGGCCAAATGTCTGTCGACTGCTGCTACTTATTCCATCTTCTCGTGATCAGATTCAAAAACATGAAGCTAATTAGGAAGGAATAAATAAGGATATGTAGTGCCCCTAGTAAGTAATTACTCAAGACAACGTGAGATCCGGTTGCTTTTAATTATTTGCATTTCTTGACTTCATATCCAAACAAACATGGAGCCTGCAAAGATGTTTATTTTCATGGCTAAACATATCTCAACTACAACGGAATGGATGTTTGAGAAGGTAATATATTTGCGCATTCCTACAACTTCTTATCTTGTACAGATGTCCTCGAATGTCATGAACAGATTTCACAAGCAAATTTGTTGCAGTCACTGTAGCAGTCAGTGGCGTAGCATGGGTTGACAGTACCCGGGGCAAGGAAAATATTCACCCCAACCCATGCACCGTTAGTGCTCCTAGTGTCCCTTCCATCAGTCCAGTATTGAACACCCTTATCCACCAAGCACATGTATTGAATTTTAAGAAAATAGATTTTATTTATCTGTTTATTTATTTATTTTGCTAATAATTGTAACATGAAATATAATATAAACAGAAAAAAAACTTTAGCTCGCCCCTAAAACTCGTGCTCAGGGGCGGATTCCTGAATTGAAATTAAGAAGTATATAATACAATTTGTCTTATGTCTACTACGCAATAAGAATGTATAAATTTAAATTTTTCAATTTTTATAAAATCCATACATAATTTTTTTTTTAAATTTAATACTAGAACTATTATAACTGACAAGATTAGGATATTTAAATATGAATGTGTTATATATTCTTGGGTATAAATTACTACTATGATTAAATACTGTAGTAGTGTTGCATTTTGGTTCAAACAATCTTAAAGAATTCATACCTTTTGTTTCATAACTATTAGAAAACAATTCAAAATTATTTCGATTTTTATATATGAATTTTATTAATACAATATAATAAATTTGTCTTATTTTAAGAACATTAAATTCTAATATGAAAATATACTCAAATTTATTTAAAATTGCTTGGTTGTAATTTGTGAAAATCTGTCAATTCATTAATGCATAGGTTTCTGCTCAAGGGCAGGTCTTTCACTACAAATCCAGCATTCTCTAAACTTTCCTATTTTCCGCCTTCCTCTTAGTCTCCGCATAAGACCCATGTACCTTAATGTTGCCTATCATTTGATTTCTTCTGTCCCGAACTTTTCTCCCTTTCACCATTCCTTCCAGTGCATTCGCCAGTAGGTAATTTCTTCTCAGCCAGTGATCCAGTCAATATTTTTCAATAACAATATTAACATTCACATTGAAATCTTTCTAAATTTATAATTTTGCTAGGTTATTCAGTCTTTCTTGGCTTATTGTGAAGCTCTGATAGATTTTGATTAAATATTCAAGTTTTGAGAAACTTTTTTCGGAACTGGCAATTGAAACAGTGATCGTTGTGTGTGGTGTTTTTCAGAACCTTACCCCATGATACAGAGGCTTCATTAACTAATATTTCAAGCGTATTGAAGTTCAACTCCACTCACGTACTTTTAAATTGATAGAGGAATTAAAGGCACACATATGATGAGCATCTCATAGAATTTATTCATTTTAGTTATGGAAAGTTATTTGGAAGATTATAATCTCTGTTTCTAAGTCCACTCATAAAAGTTCATTCTTTATAATCCTGTTATCTCGAAAAAATAGTTGAAAGTATAGCTACAAAGCCAAATAAAATACTGTTCACACGATTTTATAAACATGTAATAGTATTAACTGCGCGCAGAAACGTAATTCATGGTGAATGTAAACATTATGCTTTGCCAAGGTTGTCTAGCAATAACATGAAATTAATTCAGGTTTGAGAAAGTTATGTTACTGGCACTGGTGGCAATTTCACATGCTCCTTTAAGTCGGATGTTGAGTAATAAGTAGCATTAAATCACACAATTTCATAGTAGTATTACAAGAAACAGAAGGTCATGTCCAAGTCATTCTGTAATAAAGTATTCCTGCGCAACAATAACAATTTATTCCCATACTATGTGGACGTAGAAAAATATTGAGGCCATCCAGCCAATATTCATAAAATTGCATGTCGAAATTGCTGAAAGTATCCCCTTTTTGTGAAACTTTGGCCTCAGAAAAAAAAATTAAGTTGATAATAATGGAGGGGCACGTGACCGTAGGATGGAATTGCGCCTAATAGCATGGCACAAGGACACAGCTTAAGACAACATAGAACAATATTAAGACAAAGGCTATCTAACGCACATAGCATGAAAATAACTATCTAGTTAGCCTATCTGCCACTAGTCGAACTCGGACCAACTGGACTTGTAGCCGATGCACAACTTTCAGTGACTAATTCAGCATAAAATACAAATTGATGAATGGATTGTAGAAATTAAAGTTAATGTAACATGTTCATTACTTACCATACTTTAAACAGGTATATATATATATATATATATATATATATATATATATATATATATATATATATATATATAAATTTAAAATGTTCATATGCCAGTAAGTCCATTGGCATTTTCAAACATTGTAATGTTAATCACAGCTTCTTTATATTGTCTATTATCTAAAGCTGTCACTTACTTTTATCTTGTGGTTGATTGGCTTCTTTACTTCGAATAGTTATGGAAACATAACATAATTATGAGTTTTACATAAACGTGTCTTCAAAATAAAATAAAAAATCTTCTAAATTAAGCCTCTGATCTGTGAATAGAAATCAGCTAAAAGGATATGTTCTATATAAAACAAAATAAATATATAAACAAGAGGATTCATCCGCTGTAGCTCAAATAGTAGATAGACTGATTAGATTCTTGGCTGGCTGACCGATGTTGTGTGTGGTGCTTTGCACCATGTTGATAACAGGATCAACGAATCTGCTTCTTGTAAATGTCAAATACTGATTGAAGTTCTTTAAAAGTGAGAACGGAAAATGCCTAGTTCTTGAAGTGGGTGATGATGACAATAATAATAATAATAATAATAATAATAATAATAATAATAATAATAATAATAATAATACATAAGATTAGTGTTATGCGAAGACATCTACGCAAGTTTTGAAATTAGCGAATCAGAGTAGCAGATTTCTTGAGGCACCATGACATAAAGTTAGTCTTAATTGCAGAAATATCGCAGTGGTATGCAAGCTTGAAATTAACAAATCTCAAATACTCCTGAAGTGCCAGACCAAGGTTTTCGATAAAACAACGAATGAACAAGGGTTTAAGCAAAGGATATGAGGTGTCCGCCGCTACTTTATACGACATACCAAAATCAAAATATATTTCAAATAACTAACATTGTCCATTTCATAGTGTATTAAAGACTAGTTAAACATAATTAATATATTTTCGAGTCTATATATTTTTTTCGGTACGGTAACAGCGAGTTTTTATTTTAGACGGCACGGCGTACCGGCCCAACTACAGCACTAATTAGAGGAATTTAGGTAGGAATCGAAGATAATACGAAAGACAAAATTCATATCACATAAGCTATTTTCAAAGAAGAATTAGAACTTTCAGTTATGAATTGTATGTAAGTCTTAACTGCAAGCATCTGTTTTAAACAATCTGTGCATTACAATCGGCATTTGTCAAGATCTCTTGATATTTTTTGGTGAAAGAAATAAATATGTTCCGGTTTGTTCATATATTGAAAACTTGTGCGATTGCTTTAACTTGGATTTACGATCACCGACTCTTTGAAGCACGTAATTGCTTGATTCACGATGTGCTTTAAGTCTTGTATTTGCAACAGGAGCAAAGAATGCGTCGTTAAAAGCGACTGATGAAGCTTAAAAATTCCAAAGCATGCGGTCAAGACGTACAGATGATGTAATTTCCATAGCCTCGTGGTTTCACGTTTCTGAAAGTTAAAACCACGAACACGACCTGCCTATTACAACAATCGTTTTAACACGATGTTACACTTCTTACACGCAGGGAAACAGCTCGGACAGAACTCTTCTTCTCACGGCTACAAACCGTGAAAAACAATCGACATAGCAACAGCTCCGCTCTTATTACATATGCAGACATTTCTGCATGCATGCATGCCTTTTGTGTACGTACAAGAGGTTGCTTAGAAGTTTCCCATTACGAAGCTGCAAATTCAATCTCCTGCTTCTTATTTGGCAGATTGTACGTTAATTCTTATTCTGACGATTCTTACACTGCAGAGTCTATTCAAGAGTTTGTTATCAAGTGAATTTGTGGAGTGAGACAGAAAGATAAGCCCAAGTACTCTAAAAGAACCTACCACTTAGTCGTTATACCTACCAAAATTCTCTCAGTATCTGATTACATGTAACAATGTTTCTTATCTAGTGAATTTGTGGAGTGAGAGTACTCTAAAATAACCTACCACTTAAGGCCCATTCACAATGAAAATTAAACATAACCGTAACATAAACACAGACGTTTGCACGCAGGCTACCAAATGGGATCATTCACAATGATTCACATAAGCATTGACATAAACATTACCGTAAGACGTTAAGATGAAAGTTTGCAAACTCCAAACTTTCATGCTTATGCTTACGTGATTTGCTAACAGAACACAAACGTGGAGCGCTGAAGTATACGACAGAATATGAGGAAATGGCGTCGTTGTTATGTTTCTATGGTTACCAAGTATCTTTGCGGTTATGTTTATGTTCCCATCGTGAATGCTCTTGATTTTACCGTAACGTTTACATTTTTAAGTTAACGCTTACGTTATGTTTAATTTTCATTGTGAATGAGCCTTTAGTCGCTATACATAACGCTTACGTTATGTTTAATTTTCATTGTGAATGAACCTTTAGTCGATATACATACATACTGTACATACATACATACATACATACATACATAGGCCTACATATGTATATTTTATAGGTGCACACGTAATGCGTACGAAGTTCGTCATTGCTTAATTGAAAGGGCGGTCTCTAATATAAAGAGTCTGGGTTCGAAATACTGCTATTTTTTGTCTCTTTCATTATTGAAACTTCGATTTTGCTACGCAACAAACACGGGACTGACGTATGATTTGTGGTACGTTATTTCATGATGAAATAGAGATGACAATTTAAAAATTTAAATTATGGTTTATTTAACGACGCTCGCAACTGCAGAGGTTATATCAGCGTCGCCGGTGTGGCGGAATTTTGTCCCGCAGAAGTTCTTTTTCTTCTTCAGTAAATCTACTGACATGAGCCTGTCACATTTAAACACACTTAAATGCCATTGACCTAGGCCGGTATCGAACCTGAAACCTCGAGCATAGAAGGCCAGTGCTATACCAACTATGCTACCGAGGCCGACGAAATAGAGATGATATAACTTAGAAATATACATAGCCTATATGTGGAAACATATATAAGCGAGTTTTCATAAGGTCGAGAATCAATGAAAGGTTAGGTTTGGTCTGTTCAGGACTTTGTTATGCCTTGTATAGGGTATATATGCAGGTAAATTGATTGAAGGTGAGTTTTCGTAAAGTCGCAGGTCAATGACAGGTTAGGTTTGTTTAGTTCAGACTTTTAGCATCTTTGCATAAACGCTTTTTGTTATTCATTCATTGATGGTGTTCTGCTCAAGGGCAGGTCTTTCACTGTAAACCCAGCTTTCTCCAATCTTTCCTATTTTCTGCCTTTCTCTTTGTCTCCTCATATGATCCATATACGTATCTTAATATCGTATATCATATGATATCTTCTTCTGCCACGAACTCTTCTACCGTTCACCATTCCTTCCAGTGCATCCTCCAGTAGGCAGTTTCTTCTCAGGCCAATGACCCAACCAATTACTTTTTCTCTTCCTGATCAGTTTCAGCATCATTATTTCTTCATCCACTCTTTCCAACACAGATACATTTCTTATTTTGCCTGTCCACTTCACACGTTCCATTCTTCTACATATACAAATACTGTATATTTACCCTGGACCGAAGAAAAGAATGCTCTTCCTCGTAGTACAACATCATGGTGGTACTACTGGGCTACGTGATGATTGATTGTGAAAATGTTGGAGAAAATCATTAGAGATGGATTGGATGGGTTTATATCTTTCGCAGTGATCACATAGTATCTCTGGAGTGGTGTGCTTCAATTCTGAGGTTGTTTTCAGTTATTTAGGTAGATTTTTTTCTCCTATGTGTGGTGCGTAGCAGGATCGAAGTTTCACTCTTTCATTTGCCAATTTGATTATACATGTAACTTTCCTATATATGCGTACGTGAATCCTTTGCTTTCGGAACGGGGTGTGTGATAAGTACTAATGGGAACTGACTAGATTACAAGTATGAGCCGAGACACTTAGCTAAACAGCATACAAGAGTTTAGTTTTTGAGCTTTCGTTGTTGTTTCTATTTAATTGAACTGACTCAATTGCGTTTCAATTGGACTTTCGGTATACATAGCAAAGCAATTACACTTCATTGATGAATGTTGCGACAAATGTTTTCTTAACATATAGTGTTAACTACAAAGAAGTCACTGTTTCGTTTCGGCGAATCATTACTGCATTCCCCAGGCTTGTAATTTCCTGAGCTGGTAACATTATGGATTTGACTGACCGTCAGACTCTGATACTACGCTAATAACTGTTAAATGCAAAGAATAGTAGTCCATAAAAATTTCGCCTGTTCTTACCTAAACTCGAGTTTTCGACGTTGTTACGAAGTCTCTAATTAGAATAGAAACAGTTCGTTCACTAGTTCCAGTTATCAGCGTTTACACGAGTTGTGATTTGGTGAAAAGCAAATTTCATTCATGGGAACGACTCGCGCCGCCGAGCTTATAAGCACATTGTCCTTTCATGCCGCGTTAGACATGGACGTTTCTTGATACGCTGGTGTGACTGATTATGAATGGCAGGCATAGAGAAGGGCGGAGGTGAATCAATCGTGCACCATCGTCACTGGTACTACCCTCCCTTTCAGTACAATATCTTTGAGTCTAGCAGCAGTGAAAGTTCTTAAGGGAAATTTTGTGTTTGACGGTTATCACTCTTGCGTCACATTAGAAAAATACAGTTCAAAAGTGCAACGGAATCTAGAAAAGACATCAACTTATCGAAATTTAGGAATGAAGAGAAATAACTCGTATTGAAGTTTGTAAATGATATGTTAATAAAATTATTAAACATGCTTTTCATGAAAGCATTTAATTTTTTATCTGATTTATAATTTATTCGTATTAATAAGAATAGAATAGAACAGAATAAAATATTTAATAATTTCATTAATATTGTTTCTACAAGACAGACTTGTTACATTATATCTTCACAGGTCTGCCTTATTCTGTACCTTACAGATTCCTGTGCCAAATCAAAAGCCTAGCGGCTGCTCTCGACGGTCTGGTGTAATCAGGCCAAAATTCTTTGTATCTGTTACTCAATGTCCTATGACATTCTCATGCACTGACTATTACAGAAACTAAAGCTTATAATGTAAGTAAATCTAATCTACTAAGAAAACTTTCCATTCATTACCAATTCATTTGTATAATATAACGTTTTTCAACCTTTACCTACAGAAAGTTGTAAATCCCGCGGCACATCCATATAATCTAAATCAGTGCTTCTTAACCGAGGGAGGGATTTTTTCATAAAACAAGTGAAATGCGATATTTTTTAAGGTTGGTACGATATTACAACTTTATTGATCTGGCAACCCTGGCTGGGCGTCAGTCATTCTCTTTTCTGACGCTCTCACACATAGGCCTACACTGTGTTTACATATTATGTAATATTTAAACAGAAAATCGAAGCCAATATCTCGTCAACATATGACCGAAAACTTCCAACGTGGAGCATGCGCAGTGTGGCATTCTTTGACAAAAAAAAACCGGAATCGCCCAACTATTATGTCCCCCATACATACGTTCGGAAAATTTGTTTTTCGCGTTCATTTCTCTTTCTCTCTCATTTCTTTATTGTTATTGCTAAGTTGTTACGATTGTATAAATGTCTCCATAATAAGACAATGAAAGAATTTATACAAATGTTGGTCTTATGTGGAGATTTAGAAAATGTAAAAGTCATTTTTGTGCTAGTGCGGTTAATACTTCCCTAAGAAGGCAAATATCATCGATAATGTTATATCTGAAACGATAAATCATAATTTCATCAAATGTTATGGTTCACGTTATTTACTTCTGAATAGCCTCTCCAATTATTATTAAAATAGCGTATGGATATCGATTCTGATTTACTCAGCGTTAACGAATTTACGGACGAAGTGCGAAAACTCTCTATAAGTACATTTTAATTTATTGCACGCACATTCGTTTAGATCCTCACTAACTTCAAGATTTAGCTCCCTTGCTGCGCTTCTGTCTTACTCTTGTGAAGTTTTTGAACCAACACTAGACATTAGACTCTGTTCATGTTGTCAGCATGGGGCGAGGTTGCCACTGTAAGCCATCACAGGATGAAGAGGCCTACAAAACGAGGAACATGCCTATTCTCACTGAGAGAAATGAAACCCTTTTTTTTTCTCTGAAGGGAGTCGAACACGGTTCCGCCAGATTTGCAGCTACCGCTTGAACCACAGCGGAGGTTGGGTTTTTTAGTCACTGTGGCATAATTGCATAATGCTTCATAGAGCACACTTCAACCATTGCATGTAGAACAATAGATTTCCTGCTTAGTGTAACAGGCCAAATATTAGTGAAAAGCATTGCAATGTATAAATTGCGAAATTGTCTCTTGTAGTATTAATTTCCCACATATAATAGCGAAAGTATTTTGGTGGTTTTCCTGCTCAATTATGTCTATGGACTATATGATAATTAGTATGTTTACAAGTATAATTTTAACTGGAAACAAGGAAAGCTACAATCCTGTGTACAGAAGACAATAGGCTGGAGCACCTTCCTGTCACAATTAATGGTAACTCTTACTTCCGTTTTGTCCCCTGTGGTTTGACGTGCAGTTGGCACTTTCTCTAGCCATAAAGAAAACAAAAGACGACTCTTATTTTATTGCCAAGGTCTTCGATGCGTCCTTCATGATGCTATACTTTCCAGGACATACTTATTAGACACAGGAAGTGTCTTTGTTTTCACTTTGGTTACCCGTCAATACAACCCGTGAATAATATGAATAATAACAAACTGAGCTGTCGAACTACAATCTCTTAGTGGGTAATGCATAGACAAAGCTTGAATAATAGATCAAATAAAATAATTAGATTAAAATTAAATGCAGATAGTCTTCGTCTGTGACTCTACAGGTAAGCATGTCTGACTACAAATCAACTGATCGTCATCATAATCCGCATTCAAGGATCGGGCCCTTTACATTATTCTGTTCTCATTTTTGTGTGGATTACGAAATAAAACCTGTAGCGGAATTCTCGTCATGTGATCAGCATGGCATAAGACCACTGCTTAACCAAACACAGGCCTGACACAGAACAAGAGACGCTCATGTTCCCTATCAGAGGAGGAAAATTCTGCACATGTCTGCCTGAAGGCCGAAATCGAACTCAGTTACGTTCGATTTGTAGCTTGTTACACTACTGGCTATTATTATTATTATTATTATTATTATTATTATTATTATTATTGTAATTGGCCTTGTGCTGTTGTTTTGCACGTTAATATTCTAAATAAATAAATAAATTATTATTATTATTATTATTATTACTATTATTATTATTATTATTATTATTATTATTATTATTATTATTATTATTATTATTATTATTATTGTAAGATAGGACTTCTGCAGACTAAGTACGTCACAACTGCAAAGTTGTCCTCATTGAAACTTCTCATACTGTGACATGTTTGATAATTACGTTCCATCTCTTTGAATTGTTATTGTGATTATGATGATCATTATTACGATTATTATGATTATGAATATTATTATTATTATTATTATTATTATTATTATTGTAAGATAGAACTTCGGCAGACTGAGTACGTCACAACTGCAAAGTTCTCCTCATTGAAACTTCTCATACTGTAACATGTTTGATAATTACGTTCCATCTCTTTGAATTGTTATTGTGATTATGATGATGATCATTATTACGATTATTATTATTATTATTATTATTATCATTATTATTATCATTATTATTATTATTATTATTATTATTATTATTATTATTATTATTATTATTATTATTATTGTAAGATAGGACTTCTGCAGACTAAGTACGTCACAACTGCAAAGTTGTCCTCATTGAAACTTCTCATACTGTGACATGTTTGATAATTACGTTCCATCTCTTTGAATTGTTATTGTGATTATGATGATCATTATTACGATTATTATGATTATGAATATTATTATTATTATTATTATTATTATTATTATTATTATTATTATTATTATTGTAAGATAGAACTTCGGCAGACTGAGTACGTCACAACTGCAAAGTTCTCCTCATTGAAACTTCTCATACTGTAACATGTTTGATAATTACGTTCCATCTCTTTGAATTGTTATTGTGATTATGATGATGATCATTATTACGATTATTATTATTATTATTATTATTATCATTATTATTATCATCATTATTATTATTATTATTATTATTATTGTAAGATAGGACTTCTGCAGACTAAGTACGTCACAACTGCAAAGTTGTCCTCATTGAAACTTCTCATACTGTGACATGTTTGATAATTACGTTCCATCTCTTTGAATTGTTATTGTGATTATGATGATCATTATTACGATTATTATGATTATGAATATTATTATTATTATTATTATTATTATTATTATTATTATTATTATTATTATTATTATTATTATTATTATTGTAAGATAGAACTTCGGCAGACTGAGTACGTCACAACTGCAAAGTTCTCCTCATTGAAACTTCTCATACTGTAACATGTTTGATAATTACGTTCCATCTCTTTGAATTGTTATTGTGATTATGATGATGATCATTATTACGATTATTATTATTATTATTATTATTATTATTATTATTATTATTATTATTATTATTATTATTATTATTATTGTTATTATTATTTCCATTCCTGGACATTTCTCACACCTCACAAAATTTAATTTTAAAAAATTTTAACTGAAGTGCCTACCAAAAGTGGAACATGTGTCCTGTGCAATACCAAATCTTCATATTCTTAGAAAGTATTAAATAAATGTATTATTTATAGTAAGTTAGGTGTGAGCTATGATAACGTATTTTAGTTAATTTAAGGGGTTAGGTATAGGTTACAGCAGTAGAATTTTTGAAAATATTCAACATTTTTTTCCTCCATTACTGTATTTTGTACAATAATGAAAATTAGTATGTGTAAAACACTGTCCTTCTGCTATGTGAAAAAATATTTTTACGATTAAAAAAATTATTCACTTTTTTTTTCGAAATTCAAAATTGTGGCAGTTTACTGTGCAGTGATGAAGCGTTTCCCTCATAACTGATAAACTTGTTAACTTTTTCATGTTCTCTCTCTTTTATTTTACTGCTAAAACTCATGTTTACAATATCATACTCTTTCAACTACATTCCTTAATAAATAATATATATATATATTTTTTAATTTTGTGTTAGAAGAAAATACTGATATTTGACCATTTTTAAAAAATGAGTTCATTTTTTATCACACAATCTATCAAAGGCCGAGAAGTGATCTTGCATCATATTGTAGACCAGTTCAGACCCACAACCAACTCATCGAACAATCAACTGATAACATTAGTCTACACCTGCAATTTACAGTGGAAAATTTAAATAAGTTCTGGCTTGCCCGTCGAAATGAATAAGAAAATTAATTACAGAAGCCTTGAAAATATTAATCCCTTTCGCCATGTCTTATTTATGTAAAAAGAACTCTTTTCCTATTGTAACACCTCGAATTAAATATAGGAATCGGCTGTCATCGCTTGACAACATTTGCTGTTGTATGTTTCTAATCGGATTCACGCATAGAAAAACTTTAAGGTGAGAAACAAACGCATTCATCACATTAAAAAATTGGATTTATGATATTTTATAACAATTGAAGAGTGTGATCCCAAAATTCTCTCAGTCCATTTCTCCATTTTTTATGTTTATACATACTGTATAGGCTATATGTTTATGTTTGAGACATCTATCATTATATTTAATCTTGTTTTCTACCAAAACAACGCCAATCCTTGTCTAAAAGTTTGTGTTATTGTACATGTCACTTGAAAACTCGTTCATTCCGTAGACTGGTGAAGTGAATAAAAAAAAACTAGCCCAGTCGTTTCATAAAAATGGACTGAACACGTTTTGGGATCACACTATTCAATTGTATGTCTAATAAATGTGTTATTAATGTGTTCTTTTTCTCAGATATACTGTATTTTGTCCCTTTTGTACAGTTAACTTATTTTTACTTCGCGACCCCTTTGATATGACACCACAATACCTCCGCGACTCCCTACTTTAAAAAACGCAGTTGAGATGAAGTGGTTGTCTCAAAGAGTTTTTAATTGCAACGGAGGAAATAAATAGATGCTCTGGATATGTAACAGAGAAATTCTGATATACCAAGTTTGAAATATAAGTGACTCCTGTGTAAACTCTTTCTTGTGACGCATAACTCGTCTTTATACCCTGTCGAGTGGATGGAGCTTTTTTAAGTGCTGCACTTGAGGGCGTGACTTCCTTCCACTTCCTCCATTAAAAAACACAAAGCGGGATTTTGACTACGGAAACAGAGACTTCGCAGTCTGTTCAGGTACTTGTCCGGAACCACTTTTTATTGTTCTTCGTTGCTGCGCTGCCAACATGTCTCACGGCAAGGCCGATGTACAGTACCAGTAAATGTCGAACACAATGCCCATATTCGGACTGTTATTCGCTGTGCAACTCTGTAGATTTTTTGCCTCTGTATGCCCTCGTTGTACCATAGAAGATGATATACATAGCACAGCATGCTGATGATGACCATCATCATTAATGGAGCAATTGTGAAATGCTCGTATACAAAGTACAATTTATGTGGTATTTTATTTTTAAATTTAGACCGTTCACATTTTTGGTTTGTAATGCCGAGTATTTCACAAATAACAAGAAAACATTCTGATGGGGGCAGACATAAAAGTTAAATTCTTCTCTTCCACCATGTTAATAATACCAAAAGAAGTGCTTATACAAATTTTGGCCACTCGACCGCAATTACCAGGCCGTCCAGAAAGTGATTTTCCCTGAGGCCGTTTACAGAAAAAAAGGACAATTGCATGGAAAGATTTATTGAAACAGATACAGTAATTGTTACGCTATTTGTCAACATATCCCGCACTGGAATTGAGACATTTGTCATACCATGGGATCAATTTTTGTATCTTTGTGTCGTAGAAGTCAGCCGCTTGGGATCGGAACCAGCATTTGACAGCCGTCTGCACCTCTTTGTCGATTCCATGTATGACAAAAGTCTCAATTCCGGTGGGGAATATGTTGAAAAATAGCTCAACAATTGCTGTGTCTGTTCCGATAAATTTTTCTAATGAAATTGTGTTTTCTTTCTGTTATCGGCCCCTGGCGAACTTATTTTTACGGCCCTCGTAATTGCGGCCGAGTGGCCAAAATTTGTATAAGCACTTCTTTTGACATTATTAACATGGAGGAAGAAACAAAATTAACTTTTTTATCTGCCCCCATCAGAATGTTTGCTTGTAAGTCATCGACTCATTAATAACATTTTAAAATAATGTCTTCTTATATTTATTTCATTAAGCAAGTCACGTTTTTCACTTACGTTTTATTTCGGACCTAGTCCATCAGTCATTTTACTTCTTGTCGTCGAAAGTCTTGAGACTGATTCTCAGAAGAACCCATGAAAATGTGCTGTACCTTTAATTTTCTTTCCCGACTCTTTGAAGTTTCTTTGCTAATCTTATTCCATCGTTCTTTTATAACCGTCATAGCATCATTTTTTTCTTTCGTTTTTCCTTAATCTAGTCGACCTGGTTGGCGAGTTGGTATAGCGCTGGCCTTCTATGCCCAAAGTTGCGGGTTCGATCCCGGGCAAGGTCGATGGCATTTAAGTGTGCATAAATGCGACAGGCTCATGTCAGTAGATTTACTGGCATGTAAAAGAATTCCTGCGGGACAAAATTCCGGCACATCCGGCGACGCTGATATAACCTCTGCAGTTGCGAGCGTCATTAAATAAAACATAACATTTAACATCCTTAATCTACTTTACTCCCTCCCTCCCCCATTATCCGACTTGCACACCATTGCGGAAAGATGAGGGAGATTCATTTTTCTTATAGGCCTACTAGACAACTTACAAACGCGGGCCTCTCTAGTCATGAGATCGACATGACGCAGGGTCACAGCTGAGGTATCACAGGACAATCACAAGACAACAGATAAACATCCAGTCCCGTGGACGGAAGGTAAACTTCTTCCATTGTATAAGCCTTGAATCGAACTTCGGACTGCTTAACTAGGAAGCATACGCGCTATCCACAACGGTGGACCACATCATCCTCTTACAGACTCTAAATAAGTTGTTCAGTTAAATAAATAGAGAACTGTCTGGTGTTCTCTTTCTTGGTTTGTAATTATTATACACAGAGCGTAGTCACACTCTAATAAGACTGAAGTGTCTGTATTATGTGTCATTTGAACGCTGCGTGCCCTTCACTTCTATGTCCATTAACTGTCCCCAAATATGAAATGGATAATGC